>NC_087206.1:85280427-85362927 GCF_015104395.2 Macrobrachium nipponense
TAGAGTGTGGTGCCTTTCAAGTTTCTTAATTTATAATTTAGTTTGATTTTATTTTATTCTACAAAATACCTTTTTATATAGTTTACCATAAAATAAAAATATTTGTTTTCTTTGAAAATCCATAAAAACGAATCAAAGAAATACTACGTTTTATGGTAAACTATTTTATACCTCGTTAAAAATAACAGTCAATTCTGTTCGTTGTAATGCAATTCACCGAGATTTAATATATAATATGTTTTAATATATTTGTGCACAGCGTTCGAAAATCGCTTTATGAGTAAAGATTTTTTTTTTCATCCAATTACACGATTTCATTGTAATTGAAGCTCGTTTCCTAAACCCGAAGATTTGTTTACATTCGGCAGCTGACGTGTGACGAGTGACGACGGACGATGCATTTTGCATTTCGCTATGCTTCTTTCCCAGTTTATTTTGTTTTTATTATTTCTACATCTGTTGCTTTTGAAATATATTATTATTCTTTTCACCATTTCTTCATCCACTGTGAGAACTATTTCTGTGATCAGCAAAAATGAAGGAACATAAACTAAGTACTGAAATCATAATGAAGTGAAGAGAATTTTTCTGAAGCATACTTATCTGAAAAAGGAAGGTGAGCCTGTACAATTTTGACGTTGAGAAAAATCATAAAAATTCCTTATGATTTTAATAATTTCACCAACATTCCTTTGCCCAATTCTTGATAGGTATGTCGTTTCAAAACCTTGTATCATAAAAGAAGAGGATTGCTTTCTCTTAAATGAACCATTAAGTTTAGCAAGGCTTGTGGTTTTTTTTTTTTTATAGGATTTGAATATCTACCCCTTTGAGCCTAACCCAGTGTCAATCATTTTCCCCGATTACTAATGGGATTCTGAATATTGTAACTAATGTTTGAGTCAACAAATGCAGCATTAACTATTAGGTGCCAAATGGATTGCTCTTCCTCTTTCTTTTGTAACTTGGTTGAGCAAGTTGAAACTAACCTTATACATATTATATTCTACATGACGGGTCAATTTGACGTTATATGTCCTCAGAAAAGAAAAGAAAAACAAAAGGGTGACAACAATATTTATATTGTTGTCACCCTTTTCCCAAATTCCTTCTAGTACTCACGTCATCTGACGAATGTAAACAAAACTTTGGGTTTAGGAAACGAAGTCATATAATAATATCTGGAAACACCATTTTGAGCTTCAATTACGATGAAATGTGTATATATTCGTGTGATTGTCGCATCCGTTCACATCGTAAACACTTTCGCTAAAGAACTTTGGCTAGCAGCATATTACAATAAATTTCTGGGCTCAGCCTGTGTCACTCCGTGCTTTTTTGACATCATGGAACGTCAAGTAGCTTCTGCATCCAAGTTAAAATTAATGTTTGGTATTATTTTGAGGTAGCGATGGGCATGATAAACTGTTTTAAAATAGGTTATATGCGAGAGCAGCAGTCCGCGTGTTGCCGACCTGCGTTACGCTTAGCCTATATCGTTCTTCAATTGGTCTTCTATAGTACTAATTGGAGTCGATCCCATTACATAGCAGTACTCTATTTATATATTATACAGATGCTTTATTACTGACGTTTTTATGAATAGTCCGATCACAGGGGTATAGCCTACTAACTGAACAGCATGCTGTCGGGACGTAGCCTACTCAGTTACCACATTGTTACCATATATCTAGTCAAGTTGTATTATACGAATTTTCATGGTAAGACTCTCTTGTCTTCTACGCAAGGACCCTGGTCCATTCGTAGCCTAGAATCGTCCTTGAGCCACCCTGGCCGCCTTGCCCCTCGAGTAAATAACTCGATACAGCATCTAGGCTAAGCTGCTCTGAGTTGCCAGGCTAACGGGTCCAGATTGATTCGATTTGCAAAGTTAGGGCAACTTTTCAAGAGGACACCTTTCTTTCTCTTTCGCTCCATATTTATTTCTCTTTCTTCTCCCCCGTGTTTACTATGTTCATTCTATACGGCATTTAGTTGGCCTATAGGCCTACTTTCGATCGACTGGTCTTTCACACCGCGTGACTGAGAAGGTCTCCAGTCGATAGCGTATGAGCCACCCTGCTAACCGACCCCTCCCTGCTTCCCCCCCTCTCACCCACCTCGGTGGAGTGAGGACTCGCTTACGCTACCTCAGGTAGCCGATCCGAGTTTCAGTAGGCAGGCCCACCGTACCATGCCTCTCTCTAGTGGAGATGGGGGGGGGCCCCCGCTCGGTCGAGCCCTGGTTGGCCACCAGGCTCGGCTGGGCGGGGTGAGCCTTGGTCCACTATGCTATGTATCCTTTTCTCTGTCTTTTGCGCCCACCCTTTCCCACCCCGCTCCGGTGGACTCGGGACTCCGGCTTCAAGGTATGGTCTATGTAAATAGTCCTAACCCCTGCTCTGTCTTTTGAAGCCGGGCCCGGTATCAGGATAGCTAAGCATATTTAGATATGTGAAAAGGCTTCGGCCTAACCATGGGATCATTTATGCTGCATGCATGTTTTATTACACATAATATAACACCCACCATTGTATTGTGTAAGGTATTATCTTACTATATATTCGGTCATTTACGACGGCGGACTTATCAACTGACCTACCCGGTTATCACTAGCTCCTCAACCCTGTACCTCGGTATTGGACTCTATCCTTCATCTCGACGCAATGGGAACGGTTTGAAACCTCCTAAATCTGGCAGATTTTACGTCTCCTGCGTGCGCCGGAGTCCTTTGAGTTTCATAACCCGTTCCCCCACTGTCTATTTCGGATGTTACTAGGGGTATAGACCGGACACCGGAGCTGGTGAGAACAGGGTCGCATGTTAACCCTCTTACACCGAAGCCCTAAAAATCAAAACCTCTCCTGTATGCCGGCGCCGGTTTGGAGTGAGCGCGGAAGCGGAAAAAATATTTTTTTCAAAAAATCACAGCGCGCTTAGTTTTAAAGATTAAGAATTCATTTTTGGCTCATTTTATTGTCATTGCCTGAAGTTTAGTATGCAATCATCAGAAATGAAAAATAATATCATTATCATATGTAAATAATGCGAGATATGGTAGCGAAAAAAAAATAATTCATAGATAATTGTATTCAAATAACGCTGTGCAAAAAACGGTCAAAGCTAACGAGTTACTTTTTTTTTCGTTGTATTGTACACTAAATTTCAATCATTTTGATATATAATACATAGTAAAACAATAAAAGCAACACCGGAAAAATATTATCACAAAATGATGTACAAATTCGTAACGCGCGGACGTAAAAAAAATGTTATTTTCAAAAATTCACCATAATTCTAAATATTGTTCTAGAGACTTCCAATTTGTTTCAAAAAAGACAAATGATTTAATATTACAATACTGTAAGAGTTTTAGATTAGAATTGCAGATTTCGACCATTTCGGACGAGTTAAATTTGACCGAATGCCGAAAATTTTATATATATATTTTTTTATATGCACATATTTCGGAGATGGAAAAAGCTACAACCTTCATTTATTTTTTATTGTATTTTTCATGAATTTGCACACATTTTGATATATGAAACTCTATAAAACGGCTAATATGAAAAGGAGCAAATATTAGGATAATGCGATGTACGTATTTCGGAGACTTGCGATTTATTCTAGAACAATAAATCACAATATTGTTCTAGAGACTTCAAATTTGTTTCAAAATGAAGAAAAATGATGGAATATTACTAGGCCATAAGAGTTTTAGCTTACAATTGCGTTTTTCAACTATTTCGGTAGAGTCAAATTTGACCGAACGTGATTTTTTTTCTATTTATCGTGATTTATATGCAAATATTTCGAAAAAAGAGAAAAACTACAACCTTCAATCATTTTTAGTTGTATTCTACATGAAATTGCGCACATTTTCATATATAAAACTTTATGTAACAGCTAATTTTAAATGGTGCAAACATTTCGACAATCGCACAAAAAAAATTCTGATTTTTTCGGAAGAGTTACCGCGCGGACGTAAAGAAAATGTTTTTTTTTTTTTCATAAATTCACCATAAATCGAAATATTGTGCTAGAGACTTCCAAGTCATTGCAAAATGATTGAATATTACTAGAATATAAGAGTTTTAGCTTAAAATTGCGTTTTACGATCATTTCGGTTGAGTCAAAGTTGACCGAAAGTTGAAATTTTTGCACTTAACGTTATTTATATAAAAATATTTCGAAACTGATAAAAGCTACAACCAATCGCACGAAAAAATTTATCGGAAGAGTTATCGCACGAACGTAAGGAAAAGGTTTTTTCATAAATTCACCATAAATCGAAATATTGTGCTAGAGACGTCCAATTTGTTGCAAAATGAAGGCAAATGATTGAATATTACTATAATATAAGAATTTTAGCTTACAATTGCGTTTCTCGACCATTTCGGTAGAGTCAAAGTTGACCGAAGGTTGAAATTTTTGCACTTATCGTTATTTATATGAAAATATTTCAAAACTGATAAAAGCTACAATCATGAGTGGTTTTGTTGTATTGTACATGAAATTGCACACATTTTCATATATAATACTTCATGTAAAGGATAATTTAAAATGGTGCAAAAATTATGTCAAAGTGACGAAATAATTTCAGAGATGTGTCACTGATACTTTTTAGTGCGAAAAAAAGAAATTCGCGCTTGCGCGCCTGCGTAGCGATTGTAAACAAAACAACGCCTTGATCCGTGAACTCCCAGCATCCCCCAAGGCGCGTGATTCAATTTCGGCTGGTAGGCCTATAAGTATTTTTCCGCGAATTTAAAAAAAAACTTCTTTGAGCCGACGTATGATACGTCCAATCGGCATACGGGAGACATTTTGACTCGACGTTTAATACGTCCAATCGGCGTAAGAGGGTTATTGTACAATATACATGCTGTCACCGGAGTTACTCCGGCAGCAATAGCATACTGCATGCAACCCCGGACTTGTCTTCGGAAGGTTGATGATGATGCTTATGTATCATTTGACTTGCAGGTCGCTCGTTGCCTGGAGGAGGGTTGCAATGCCGTTCTCCAGGAACCCTGTGGGCATGTGGTCTGCCGGTCCCATGCCGGTTGTGCAGTCCAGATGGAGGACATGATCGTCTGGCATCATGAGAACTGCGTGATATGCTACGGTCTGGTGAAGGAGTTCACCTCTGAGTCGGTATGTACGACGCCGTACTGTACATAATGATACGATAAGAATCAACTTGATTATAGCATGCAAAATTATACTAGACTAGGATTAATCTCTAGTTTTAAGTATTAATATATCCCTTTTTACAGGCCGTCCAAGCGGATAGGGACGCTGCCTTGGCTACCCTGAAGGTCTGGGTAGGCGGGTTTGGCCGCAACGCCATGAAGGGACAGCCTTACATGCTTTCTCAAGATATGGCTGGACTCATCTACCCCAGGGCCAAGAAGGCATCGGCGGTAGATCCCACGGTAGCTGCTCCCATCATCGCTGGGATTCAAGCCGCGACATTGCCCTTACCGGAGGAAGGTCTGGAAGGCAGCCCTCGACTTGAACGGCGAGCCCATGACTATTGACGACATGGGCAACGGTAAGAATGTTAGTGAGGCAGGTTCAGTAGGGGCTCAAGGATTGCTCTTGAGCCCATCTCATTCTTCTTCTTTCTCCTCTACCACTTCGTTTCAGGGGTTTGCCGAGAGACCTCAGTCGGTCAGACCGAAGTCTACTTCGGTGATCCCTAAGGTTAAGAACCCAGTGGACTTAAAGTCCATGCAAAAGTCCTTGCCCAAGAGGTCTGGAACCAGCCAAGTCACTAAGCCATCGGCTCACAACCCCGGGGCAGACAAGGCTAAGGTTACTCCCCCGCTGAAGGAGTCGAGAGCCAAGGTTCTAAAGGCGAAGGCTCAGCCTTCTGCCTTCGACCCGGATGCCTTTTCAGCCACCATCATGCAACATGATGGGGAACTTGGTCCAGACCAGGTTCCAGGCAATGTCCTCCCAACTGTCTACCACGCTGGAGGCATCGGGACAGACCATCCAATCCTTATCGGAAAGGATGGTAACCCAGGAGAACCTGATGGCGGGTCTCCGGGATACAGTGGCAACAGGACTGGTCCAGTCCGGACAGGCTACTCAGCCCTTGCCAAATGCCGGACTCATCCAATCTACCTCCATTCAAGAGTAATAACCCATGGAGGTTAGCAGGGTATGCTGACTATTGAGGGTTGCTGAACTCGAAGGTTGGAAGACTTCGAGTTCCATCCCTCGGGGCTCCAGTTCCCCTTCATGGGCTACGCCCGCCTAACGGAGGTTGCGATGAGGAGGGAGAACAAGGTCCCCAAAGAAACGGTAATCTTCCCCCGGGATCAAGCTCAACAGGCTTGGCTCCGGAGCTTGGAAGAATGGCAGTGTACCAACACAAGGGTGACAGCATACAGAAGCCTGTTTACTATTTTTGCAGTAAACGAGGCAACTCCGATGCCATGTACATCCAAAGTGGCTGACCTGACAATTCAGGCAGCCATGAAGGATGAACCCATGCCTCAGCTCCGGGAGACGGATTTAACCTCCCTTCTGGTCCCCGGATCCACTGATTGCTGGGTTGACACCCCTGCCACCTTCTCAGTAGGTAAGCTCAAGCCGGACTGCGGTAACCCACTGTTCAGCGAGTGGCTCCCTAGACTGTCAGACAGACTGATCCAAGCGGAGTATGACGCTAGGATGAGGCTCAATAGGTCCCTCAATTCCCTCACTATGACTGAAATGGCGTCCCTCATCTATGGAGAGGAACCATTATTTCAGGTCATTACCAAGTCACTACTGCATACAATGCAGTGTGACTTGAATGATTTTATCATAGCTCGGCGGAATTGCAGGAAGCACGTTGTGGCGGAGGCTTCAATCCGCCACGAACCTAATAAGCTCATTGCATGCTCCATATGGGGAACAGACCTTTTCCCCACCTCCGTTGTGAACGAGGTTCTGGCGGAAGCGTCAAGGGTAAACCAAAGTCTAAAGATTTGTTGGGGACTCATTCCCAAAAGGAAACCCGAGTCCACCGGAACGAGTCCCAAAGGAAAAAAAAGAGGCAGAGGAAGTTCCAGCCCTTCCAAGCCCCCCAACAGCAGACTTTGGTGCAGGCGGTTCCGGTGTCCCAAGTACCGCAACCGTCGACATCAAAAGCACATCCGCAACAGCAGTTTGTCCTATTGACCCAACCATCACAACAGGCTCAGGCTTCAACCTCCTTTGCTGTCTCTCCGGCCTATAACGCAACATTTGAGACTCAAACGTTTCAAGGTTTCAACAGGTTCACCAGAGGCAGTCGTGCCAGGGGACCCTCCCGTCACAGAGGCGGCGGAAGTCTCTCCAACCAAAGCAAAGGCTTCCGGGGAGCACGTGGTGGCCGACCATCGGGCTACCAGTGAGACTCCCCAGGTAGGAGGGAGGCTGTACCTCTACTGACATCGGTGGGGGTTCAGCAACTGGGCACAGAGTATTGTGACCAAGGGTCTAGGTTGGAGTTGGCTTCAAGGTCCTCCTCCATCCAACGCCTTTTACCAAAAACCGACAGCGGAACTGGTAGAGTATACCCAAGAACTTCTTCAGAAAAGGGTAGTGTCACGAGTCAGAAACTTAAAGTTTCAAGGGCGCTTGTTCAGCGTGCCAAAGAAAGACTTGAATAAACTAAGAATAATTCTAGACTTGTCCCATCTGAACTCATTCATTCACTGTGACAAGTTCTGAATGCTGACCGTTTCGCAGGTGCGGACCTTACTTCTCCGTGGGGCCGTCACCACCTCTATAGATCTTACAGATGCCTACTATCATATCCCGATAGCAAGACACTTCCGCCCATTCCTAGGCTTCAGACTAGGAAAGAAGGCTTATTCCTTCAAAGTAATGCCATTCGGGCTCAACATAGCGCCCAGAATATTTGCAAAGATAGCGGAAACAGTAGTCCAGGAATTAAGGACTCGGGGAATAATGTTAGTAGCCTATCTGAACGATTGGCTCATATGGGCCACAGATGTCGAAGAATGCCGCAAGGCGACGGTCAAAGTAATAGAGTTTCTGGAACACTTAGGTTTCCAGATAAACAGGACCAAGTCCCGGCTGACTCTGGAGTCACGCTTCCAGTGGCTAGGAATCCAGTGGGACCTAGACTCTCATACTCTATCAGTTCTGCCGGCGAAAAGAAGAGAAATAGGCAAGGCTACAAGACAATTTCTCAAAAACAAACAGACGTCCTGGAGGAACCAGGAGAGAATCCTAGGATCACTCCAGTTTGCATCAGTGACAGACGTTCTACTGAAAGCCAAACTAAAGGATATAAACCGGGTTTGGCGCTCGAAAGCAAACCGAAGATACCGGGACAAAATTTCCCCCATCCCGGCGATCTTACGCAAGAGACTCCGCCCCTGGACAGAGATCAAGAGTCTGTCAAAGACAATACCCTTACAGTTTCCTCCGCCGGCTCTAGTGTTTCACACAGACGCCTCATTAAGTGGCTGGGGCGGGTACTCACAATACAGGAAAGTACAGGGAACCTGGTCAATGTCATTCCGCCAGCTACATATCAATGTACTGGAAGCGATGGCAGTGTTTCTAACCCTGAAAAGACTTCTACCAGCCAAGAAAATTGCATAAACAGGGGTGGCTCCAAATCGAGCCATGTGAACCATGGGATGACAGCCATATTTGCCCCAGCAGACAAGAACAAATGGCACCTTTCAGCCACCCACCTAATGGGAGTGAGAAACGTAGTGGCGGATGCCCTGTCACGAGCCACCCCGCTGGAATCGGAGTGGACTCTGGACAGGGAGTCATTCAAATGGATCTGTCAACAGGTGCCCGGGCTGCAAGTGGATCTTTTTGCCACGGAGTCGAACCACAAACTTCCTTATTACGTGGCCCCCAACCTGGACCCTCTGGCTTATGCTACGGACGCTATGGCTATAGATTGGAATATCTGGAAGAGAATTTATCTCTTCCCTTCAGTGAATCTACTTCTGAAGGTCCTGAACAAGCTCAGGACTTTCAAAGATCACATTGCACTAGTAGCCCCCAACTGGCCCAAGAGCAATTGGTTCCCTCTACTTGTGGAATTGGGACTCCAGCCCCAATGGATTCCCAATCCCATACTGACGCAGTTGGTACAAACGCGGACTGTGTCCGCTTCCTCAGGAATTCAGAAAGCCCTAACTTTATGGACTTCATGAAGTTTGCAGCACAAAAAGATGCCAACATTGATCCTCAGAACATCCGGTTTCTGGAATCTGATAAACGAGAATCAACCCTGCGTCAATATGACTCAGCAGTAAAGAAACTAGCCATATTTTTAAGGGACTCAAAAGCACAAACCATGACCACGAATCTGGCAATAACCTTTTTTAGAACCTTGTTCGAAAAAGGTTTAGCAGCTAGTATGATTACTACAACCAAAACGGCACTAAAGAAAATCTTCCAATTTGGATTTAACATTGATTTGACAGATTCGTATTTTTCGTCTATCCCAAGGGCTTGTGCTAGACTTAGACCAACAGAGAGACCCAGAACGGTCTCCTGGTTCTTAAATGATGTCCTTAAACTAGCTTCTGACACTGATCACGAATCATGTGATTATATAATGCTCCTAAGGAAAACGTTATTCCTAATAAATCTAGCCTCAGGAGCCAGAACTTCTGAACTGTCGGCTCTCTCTAGGGAACTAGAACATGTTGAGTTTCTCCCTTCAGGAGAATTACTACTCTTACCAGATCGTCAATTTTGGCTAAAAATGAGGACCCACAGAATAGGTGGGCTCCATGGAAGATTGTCCCACTTCCTCAGGACCCTAAGAGCATATTTGAGTAGAACTGCCTCGAAATCTTCAGACCCTTTGTTTATTATGGAAAAAAGTGGTACTATTTCCCTAAAAGGAATCAGACAACAGATTCTGTACTTTATAAAGCAAGCTAACCCTGAATCATTCCCACGGGCACATGATATTAGGGCAGTAGCCACCTCAATTAATTATTTTCAACACATGAATTTTGACGATCTCAAGAAGTACACAGGCTGGAAGTCCCCGACAGTATTTAAACGCCACTACCTAAAGTCGTTAGAAGCTCTTAAATTCCCAGCAGTGGCAGCCGGAAACACAGTTTCCCCTGACACTGCTTAGAACAGTAGTAAGTAGCTAATTAGCCTATGTCTCTCTACGTATCTCTACGTATCTCTACGTATCTCTCTCTCCTACCTGCCTCGCTAGCATTCTTGACCTTAGCTCGGTTGTTACTGGGTTACATACTTTACCTTGGATTGCACTTTCTATATATGATTTGGATTGTATATATTTGTATCTGGGTCTTTATTGTGTAATTAAATTCCTGTTCATTGGTGTGTGATTAGTTAAGATTATTGTTGGGTTATTCAACCGTATTTAGTAGATAAGTTTTAGAGTTAAGGATCATTAAAACTCTCATAAGTTAAGGAATTTTATTGGTTACTTGCAGAATTAAATAACTAATATTAAATAGTATTTAACCCTTAAACGCCGAGTGGACGTATTTTACATCGACATTTTTTGTCTCTCGGGTGTCGACTGGACGTATTTTACGTCGACATACAAAAGTTTTTTTAAAAATTCGCGGAAAAATACTTATAGGCCTACCAGCCAAAAACTCTTGAATCACGCGCCTTGGGGGATGCTGGGAGTTCACGGATCAAGGTGTTGTTTTGTTTACAATCGTTACGCAGGCGCGCAAGCGCGAATTTCTTTCTTGCCGCACTAAAAAGTATCGGTGACACATCTCTGAAATTATTTCGTCACTTTGACATAATTTTTGTACAATTTTAAATTAGCTGTTACATGGAGTATTATATATGAATTAGTGCGCATTTTTATGTAGAATACAACAAAAAAATACTCATGATTGTAGCTTTTATCAGTTTTGAGATATTTTCATATAAATAACGACAAGTGCCAGAATTTCAACCTTCACTCAACTTTGACTCTACCGAAATGGTCGAAAAACGCAATTGTAAGCTAAAACTCTTATATTATAGTAATATTCAATCATTTACCTACATTTTGCAACAAATTGGAAGTCTCTAGCCAATATTTCGATTTATGGTGAATTTATGAAAAAACATTTTCCTTACGTCCACACGGTAACTCTTCTGAAAAAAATCATATGTGCGATGGTGGTAATGTTTGCACCATTTTAAAATTAGCCGTTACATAAAGTTTTATATATGGAAATGTGCGCAATTTCATGTAGAATACAACTAAAAACAACCCATGGTTGTAGCTTTTATCAGTTTTGAAATATTTTCATTTAAAAAATGATAAGTGACAAATTTTCAACCTTCGGTCAACTTTGACTCTACCGAAATGGTTGAAAAACGCAATTATAAGCTAAAACTCTTATATTCTAGTAATATTCAATTATTTACCTTCATTTTGCAACAAATTGGAAGTCTCTAGCACAATATTTCGATTTATGGTGAATTTATGTCCGCGCGGTAACTCTTCCGAAAAAATCATACGTGCGATTGTGGTAATGTTTGCACCATTTTAAATTAGCCGTTACATAAAGTTTTATATATGAAAATGTGCATAATTTCATGTAGAATACAACTAAAAATAATTAAAGGTTGTAGCTTTTCTCGTTTTTTAAATATTTGCATATAAATCACGATAAATAGAACAAAAACCACGTTCGGTCAACTTTGACTCTACCGAAATGGTCAAAAAATGCAATTGTAAGCTAAAACTCTTACAGTCTAGTAATATTCAGTCATTTATCTTCATCTTGAAATAAATTCGAAGTCTCTAGCACAATATTTAGATTTATGGTGAATTTAAAAAAAAAAACTTTCCTTCCCTCCACGCGCGGATTTTCCGCCACAAATCTCCGAAATGCGTATGTCGCATTCTCGGAATATTTTCTCCGTTTCATATTAGGCATTTCTTAGAGTTTTATATATGAAAATGTGCGCAATTTCATTTAGAATAAAACGAAAATATTTGAAGGTTGTAGCTTTTCTAATTTCCGAAATAATTTCATATAAAAAAAAATATATAAAAAAATTCAACATTCGGTCAACTTTAACTTGTCAGATATGGTCGAAAACTGCAATTGTAAGCTAATACTCTTACAGTATAGTAATATTCAATCATTTGTATTCATTTTGAAAGAAATTGGAAGTCTCTAGGACAATATTTAGATTTATGGTGAATTTTTGAAAAAAATATTTGTTTACGTCCGCGCGTTACGAATTCATGCATTATTTTGTGATAATATTTTCTCTGTGTTGCTTTTATCGTTTTACAATGTGTTATATACCAAAATGATCGCAATTTAGTGTACATTAAAAAAAAAAAATTAACTTTCCTTTAAGGGGGCCGGCCGGCTAATGCCATTTTTTAAGGACAGGACTTTGATATTCATACTACTTAATAAGGTGACTTGGGACATCTCCAAACCGCATATGATTTTCGCCTCTGACCTTCGGTTTTGTGACGCCAGGGCGATTTATCCCGAAAATAACCATTTTTCAAATTCTATCTCCTCCCTTGGTATTTAATATGAAGACCTGGGATTAATACCATATATAGACCTGATGTAGACCTCCAATCGAATGGAGTTTTTTTTCTAAAAGTCATTTTTTTGCTAGATATGAATTTTTCAATATGGTAAAAAAATAAACCCTATAAATCAGGAGAAAAAAATTTATAAAAAAAAGACGAAACAAAAATTGGAAAAAAGAGCTCTATTTGATTGTTCTATAATGTCTTTCTGAGTTATATACCAAATTCCAATGTTATAGCTTTAAAACTAAGTGAGAAGATAGATTTTGAAGGTCAATAAGTATAGTTTTGAGATATGGGCGTTCAAAGTTTTCCTTCGTATTTCTATAAAGACAATGTTAATAAATAATGATTATTATGAATGTATATTTTCTTTTTTTGTGTATTAATAAACAAAACTTTAAATATTTTATTTATCATAATTAAATCATAAATGATGATCCCTTTGCTTATATATCGCAGCCTGGGGCACTGCTTGAGGCAAGATGGGGCACTCCTTCCTACGCAATTCTCTCTCTCCCCTTCACTAACTCGGCTTATTACTGCGAATTTTCTTCTTCTGTATGTTAGCGAGATGTTTTCCTTGTATTTTCCTCTTTGGCATGAAGAAATTCTTGCCTGAAACAAAGATAAACAAACGTAAATGCAAGAAAATGTTAGAGGTGAAACTCTAAGGTGTACTCGTTTTTTTTTTCTTTTTTTTTTTTTTTTTGTTTTTTTTTACAAAAGACAATCTTTAAATAAATCATGAATTATTATGAATTTCATATTCCATTTTGGTTTTGGGTATTAAAAAACCCAAAAACTTTGTTATTTATCATAAATGAAGATCTCTTTGCTCAAAGATCGTAGCCTTGGGGACAGTGTGACGTGTACTGTCAGGCAAGAAGGGGGCGTTACTAAGCAACCCTTACTACGCAACCCTACCCTCTCTCTTCACTAACTACGAGTATATTATGATATTCTGTAATAATACTAGAGCGATTTTTCTTCGTCTGTATGTTAGCGAGATGTTTTCCTTGTCTTTTCCTCATTGGCATGATGAAATTCTTGCCGAAACATACATAAACATACGTAAAAGCAAGCGAATGTCAAGAGGTGAAATGGAACGTGTAAACTACTTGATGTCTGTGATCGCACTAATTTATGACTGGACTTGGTAGCTGAGCCTGAAGTCTCCTTCTCGTCTCGCGGAATGTCTACAGATGCCATTTCTCCCAATTTCTTTGACAATGATTATAAAAATTTACGATAATAGAAGAAATATTGCATTTTCTTGTACGGATCAGTGTTTTAGGCTTATTGAGTTATGTTAACTAATTTCCCTGTAACTACGAAAGTAAGAGGAATTTTGACGAAATATTTCGTATACGTATTCTCAATTGCCATATGAAGCTCCATGAATTTTTTCATGACTTTGCATTTTTCGCCCTATACCACCATATAAAGGGGTTCCGGCCGGCCCCCTTAACCGTTTTGCACATAGCACGATTTGAATACAATTATATATGAAATTTTGTTTTCGCGCTATCATATATTGCATTATTTATATATGATAATGATAATTTTTTTCATTTCTGATGGTTGCATACTAAACTTCAGGCAATGACAAAAAAAAAAGGAGCCAAAAATGAACTCTTATCTTGAAAACTAAGCGCGCTGTGATTTTTTGAAAAAAATATTTTTTCCGCTTCCGCGCTCACTCCGAGACCGCCTCGGCACATGGAAGACGATTTTTAATATACCCCTTTGGAGTTTAAGGCTTAATGTTATTCAAGTTTCAATTTCCTTACAGTAATTTATCTACACTAATTTTCCAAGCTGGTGGGGCCAATTCTCTTACTATTTCTTGGAGCGGCACAGGCTGAGCCCAGAAAAGGGATTTTGACGAAGGAAAAATCTATTTCTGGGCAATGACCTGTGTCGCCCAGTGAAACCCACCCTCTACTTCCACACCCTGTCTGGCCCAAGCTTGGGTGCTATCTACAGGAATGGTAAACAAAGGCGCTAGTTGTAGTAGTAGCGGGGGCCTAGAACGGCTCCTCTGTAGAAGAGGGATATTGAGGAAGGAAGAGACTAAATGGCAAGGGACCTCTGGTAGTGGTTTCACTCGCCCCAGATACCATACTGACACCTTGAATAAAGGTGAGCTAGCCAGAATAATCTGGCACTACCATATAGCTTTTTCTCTGGTATTTGTAGCATCACTTATACCTTAGAAATGAGTGCTAAAGGAACCATTTCACTGGGCGACACAGGTCATTGCCCAGAAATAGATTTTTCCATTGTCAAAATCCCTTTTATAAATAATATTGATGCACGTTGCTATCGTAAAATATGGATATATATCACAATTTCATGTTTACACAACATAAAAATAATAAAAACAAAACAAAATAAGCTAATGACGGAGGAGAACAAAGCGGGCAGTATGGCGGAGCGAAATGCGTTGAGCAAGATATCTGAGTCTCCACCCATAGGGGCTGTAGGGGAGGTGTCTGGCCGAAGCTCAGTGCATTTCGGGAATATGCCTCCTGGCCTCCCCCCCAGAACGGCTCGGCCCGCCCTTGGGTCTTCTCAGCAGACCTCCTGGCCCAGGATGGGCAGGCGGGCTAGGAGGCTCGCCGAGCCGCCCCATGGTGGGTGGGCTAGGAGGTCCTCCGAGCGGCCCCGGGGCTGGTGGACCGGCAGGCCTCCTGGCCCGCCTGGCCCGGGACGGCTCGGCAGACCAGGAGGCCTGCCGGTCCGTTCCAGCATGGGCGGTGTAGAATTTATCAGCCTGCTCAGTTCGAAATCTGAACAATTCCACAAACTGATATAGCGCAACGCTATCCTAACGATATTTAAATGTACACTCCCACGCTCACGCCCATCATTTTGCTGATAAAAACCACACTTGTGCTTAACTATATTTCTCTTTGAAAGCTCTATGCAAATTATTGTTTTTAGGGCCATGGTGCTCATTTTATGATAATGCTAAACTGGTGAAAATGATTGTATTGTGTTTATGAGTAAAAAAAAATTCTATTAAGTTCACTGAAAATAAATTGTTGGAGATACTGTTACATTATTTTCGTTGTTAAACAACAATCTAGAAAAAAACCGATCCAGTATCAATGATAAATATAAGAGTTTGGCTGTAACTTATTATAAGCCACTCAACAAATGTTATGTAAAAGACTGACAAAACCAAACTGGAAGACGCGGACTGATTCAGAACACGGTCAAATATATCAGTGTAAAAATTCGTGCAAGTATTGCTAAGCTCACAAACGTTCATATAAATGATAGATATCTTTCGACCAATCACGATCCAGGCAGTGATGTTTACAAGAAATCTCAGCACAACAAATACAGGGTACAGTTCAGGGCGATTGAAAATAATATTTCAAGTTTGGAGTTCCACTGTCCGCTTTTGCCTGAACATTCTTTTTCTTATACATATAGATAGGAACCAATAGGAAATATTTGTATATAGGGTTTTAATTAAAAAAATACAGTCAACCTATAGTAGGTTGTTTTGCAGAGGAAAAGTGTTGTATAGATTCTAAGTATTATTCTTGTCTTGACTTGCCAACTTTTCCAAACGTTGATTATTTGCAATGTTTTTTAAATGTATTTTAATATAAAAAATAATAATAAAAAGGTAGATATTCACATGAGATCACCTTATTTGACGGGCAATAGTACACAAAAATAAAGATACATACATTCATGATTATATACATATGCGCTCACACACACACACACACACACACATATATATTTATAATATATTAATATTTATTATAATTATATATATATATTTATATATATAGATATAATATCTATATATATATATATATATATATATATATATATATATTATATATATATATATAGAGAGAGAGAGAGAGAGAGGTGTGTGAGCGGGTGCATGTGTTCATGAAATGTTGATTTAATATTGATGCTAACAGTTTGCCACTTTGACCAATACATTTTTATTGCAATCTCTACATGGAATTTCGCATATGCAACCTGATTGTAAATGGGGAGAGTTCTTTATCAAAATTGTTCTCACAGACTGAGTATCACATAAAAACAACATAAACATTAAAAACTTTAAGCATTTTTGGTAAAGAAAGAAACCTGTATTCAAAAGATAGAACAAGCAAATTACAATAATCAAAAGTTTGTACGTGTTCATTTGCATAAAATGTTTTCTTAGCCTTTCTTAAAGCCACAGCAACTAAAAATGTTGGGTACTTCAATTTGGAAGCGGCGCTATCATAATTCTTGATGAACTCCTCTTCTAAACATTCAGGACAGCAATCTCTTAACCCTTAATAGACGAATAGCTTCTCAGGAGTAGTAATAAGAGATTTTGGGTGGTGGGCGGACTGACACAGTATTAAGTGCCATCGATTTGGAAAGAATCAGGCGAGAAAGAGGTGCCAATACTTCTTTAATGATCTTAAAATCATAATATATATGAGGCACCTATAATCGAATTACATTTTATTATGATAGATCAGTAAAGTACCATGGCTTATTAAATTAGCCTCGCAATTAGAGTAACCATAAGATTGAAAAAAAATTCATGCAGGTAGTATGTCCATAAATGAGAACCACCTGCCTAGTAATGATCAAATTTACTTCATCATAAATCATAGCAAATGTGAATAAACTCTCTCTCTCTCTCTCTCTCTCTCTCTCTCTCTCTCTCTCTCTCTCTCTCTCTCTCTCTCTCTCTCTTTCTTCATACCCTGTAGAAAAAGTAATTGGCCGTATCCTGGTCGCTGACTGAGATCTCAAGCAGAGTGGCATTGTCAGGAGGGCCGGCTCCCCACGTTTCGTTGACTTCGACTTTCCATATCTTCTTGGAGAGCCTCGGGGCGTTGTCGTTCACGTCGTCCAAACGGACGATGACAGTTCCCGTACTTGAGAGATCAGAAATATTTATTCGTTGGGACACTCAATCTTGCAAAAGAGATGATGCTGAATGCGTTGATAATGATGCAGATGAATCTCTGACCTCTGTTTTAGGTCGTATGTCTTACGTCTAACTTGAGAGTGCTTGCTTAGACATTTGAAATATGCGCACAAATAAGAGTAAAGAAAATTCCTAAAATTAGGTAGAATATAATAACATCTCTTGCGAAAGAGACGATGCTTAATGCGATGATGATCGGTATGGTCTTGACCTGCCACCTCGGTGGCCACGAGTTCGATTCTCGGGTATTCCAGTGAGGGATCAGAGATGTGTATTTCTGGTGATACAAGTTCACTCTCGACGTGGTTCGGAAGCCACGTAAAGCCGTTGGTCCTGTTGCTGAATAACCACTGGTTCCATGCAGCGTAAAAACACCATACAAACTAATTGATGTTTTAGGTCGTATGTCTTACGTCTAACTTGAGGGTGCTTGCTTAGTCTCTATGTCTAACTTGGCAAGACAAACATTTGAAATATGCACAGAAGTAAGAGCAAAGAAAATTCCTAGAATTAAATAGAATATATTCATTATTGACATATTTGCTAACGACAGTTGCTTATTTACTATCTATTCGGTTTGGTTGTATAGGAAGTATTATTTTTCATAACTAATAAATGTTTACATTTCAAAGGACACTCATAAGTTGTACTTGAATATAAGTTCACTAGCTTAGATAAAAAAATTTTATGTTACAGAAAGAAGATGGAGGTTATTATGTCACAATTTATTTCATTGATGAATAAAAGTAAATAATTTTGTTATCAATTATATCTTTACTCCTATTTCCATTTGTTTCTTTTGGAGCTTTTCATGACGTATATCTTAATTTAACCAGACCACTGAGCTGGTTAACAACAGCTCTCCTAGGGCTGGTCCGAAGGATTAGATATTTTTACGTGGCTGGGAACCAATTGGTCACCTAGCAACGGGACCTATAGCTTATTGTGGGATCCGAACCTC
The DNA here is from genome assembly GCF_015104395.2 of Macrobrachium nipponense. Lineage (NCBI taxonomy): Eukaryota > Metazoa > Arthropoda > Malacostraca > Decapoda > Palaemonidae > Macrobrachium > Macrobrachium nipponense. Next base: position 85,298,905 of record NC_087206.1, read on the forward strand.
ATTATATCGAGAAATGAATTTCTAATTACCAGAAATAAATTCCTCTGATTCCTTATTGGCAGAGCGAGGAATCGAACTCGCGACTACCGAATCGGTAGGTGAGTACATAACCCACTTTTCCAACGAGGAACTAGGAAAGTTTCATTTGACTATCTTTGCAGTATAGCAAACTAGTCGTTTATCAAGAAAACAACGACCCCTTGGTCAAGAATGAAGGCTTTTCAGACGTATACCCTACTGTTGCGCTATCTCATAAATTTATCGTTTGTTCATGTCAAAGGTCCTTTGTTCTCGGAAATGGCATCGTCTCTGAACTGTTAGATATTTGCATAATTTGACCGCATTCTCTTCCTCCACGAAAAATAATGATTATAGATTCTTCAGATGATGAAAAAAAAAGTTATTTTCTACATAATGATCCAGCCGTTTCATATTGAAAATTTTTATCCATTTTCCTAGCTGGAAAAATATGTTTAGGAATTTTATCTTTCATATGGATGTTACCAAGTTATTTTATTAAACAACGATTCATGATTTTATCCATGATTATGTCTTATTCCTCAGCTGCAATTATGATAAAGACCTTAAACACCTTAGGCCCATCATTCCCACTTTTTAATACCATTTTTCAAACGCTAAAACGACCAATTTTAATAATATACTGGCACTGCAAAAACACGAGTTTAGCTGAAACAGAATGTCCTTTATCGTTTTCAAAGGTCATTATCACGGATGAGAAGGAACGAAAATAATTTGCAAACACGCCTCATAAATGGAATAGTGGATCCTGTACCCAGCCACAATGGATGCATTATTAAGGTTATTTTTGTTCTATTTGCGCTCGTGTTCCGCCTCTTCAGTATGAAGCTGCCTCCGATTTGTGTCTTTTTTCACGAATTGCTTGACGCTGGCTTATCTGTGATGCCATTCTGGTAATTGACAAGACTTTCGCTTCTGAATTTCAGCGCGAATTCTCCTCCTCATGAGTTCATCGTTGGACGATTCTGTAGTCCTGAGTTCGATTCCCCACTGGAATCAGAGGAATTTATGTCTGGTGGTTAGAAATTAATTTCAGGTCCCACAATAAGCTATAAGTCCCGTTGTTATATAACCATTTTGGTTCCTAGCCACGTAAAAATATAAAGAAAATAAAAAAAAATCTAATCCCTTGGTCCAGCCCTAGGAGAGCTGTGAATCAGCTCAGTGGTCTGGTTAAACTGAGATATATATACTTAACTTCTTCCTCTTCAGGTTTAGAGGGTAGTGGCTTCAGTGCACCTCAAGTAGTGTGCTGTAGGCGTTACTAAAATGGCGTTGGCAGCATCCCTTCGGTCCCGGCTACACCTCCACTTTTTAGCCTTTCATTCTACCTCCATTCTTTCTATACTTCCTTTCATATTCTCTTTCTTCCATCTAACTTTCCACACTCTCCCAACAATTGATTCATAGCGCAACTGCAATGAAGTTTTCGTCCTGGTATACCTGTCAAACTTTTTGTTGTCAATTTCCGTTTCAGCGCTAGATGACCTTATGAGTCCCAGTGCTTGGCCTTTGGCCTAAATTCCATATTCAATTCAATTCAATCCATTCTTTCTTCAGTCTTGCTACCAAGCTTCACTAGATATTACTTCTTAGTGAATATATATGTGGAGTTTTTCCACAATTCCACCTTTAGATCCTTGTACTTATTTTCATTATTGTATACTAAACCAAACGAAAACTTCTTTCAGTTTTCTTCTGAAGATGGAAAAAGAAACCCACAAAATTACTGGGTATAACTTGTTTACTTGTAAGTATTAAGATAATATGTAAATACTTACAAGTAAACAAGTTATACCCAGTAATTTTGAGGGCTTCTTTTTCCCATTATTATTATTATTATTACTATTATTATTATTATTATTCAGAAGATAACCTTCATTCATATCACCGCCAATAAGTAAAGCAATCACAAAAGAGCTATTGAAACCCAGTCACAAGAGACAGGTGTGGAGGTCAAAGAATACAAAGGAAGGGGTCGGGCGTATGACTCTAATCCGCAACCCTTATTGGTCATGAACGAATGATATATATTACGTTTTTTTATGCATGTGAGACATCTTTCATTGCATTAAGAGTTATCCTAAGAAATACAGAATCATAAAAGTATATATCAATATATTATCATTTCTAAAGTAGTTCTAATTAGCGCTACTTAACTACCAACGAATCAGGCTCTCTATTTTCAAAATATTTCGGTTTATATTTTGTTGTATTTAACTGCAATACTGCATCTTCCGGTGAAGAGATAACGCACCAAGTGTAAGCAGTTTTAATTCAAATACATTGTAATTAGGTATTCTATTGTTTTCTCACACATCACTATAAAAACACATCATTATCGTGAAGGTAAATGAGACGATGAACATAGAAATGAGCGAAAACCCGAACGAATTGTTAAGACAAAGATGTCCGGCGGTTTCGGGTATGAGTAGTCAACCGCCAAAGCTGTTTCTTCTGGGTGACAGTAGGTGGCAGCACTGCAGGTTTACATGATTCTATTTCAGCACTAGAAGAAAAATCGTTTAGAACTATGGTTAAACTGGCATTTTATTAACCTAATTTTATCTATATTAATCCTGAATGAATGTATGGAGTATATTGGCGGCACATTGCATGCAACAATATGGCATATGCATGTCACTGGTCAGGTGACAGTATCATGCATCTATACAGACCTAAAACGGGCCATATAGAACCTGGGGCCCATAGGACCTGGGGAACATAGAACCTGGGAAACATAGGACCAGGGGAACATAGACCCGCTCCCATTATAAATGATATACTTATTTTTTTATTTATTTACTTATTGATTTGTTTTTTCTAATAACTGTTCTGCTCCTTATAAATTTTCCATTAGCTTTTGTCTCTTCTTTTCGAATGAACGCCGTGTTCTTTGGAAATTGAAATGAGTTTTGAAGCTTCTTTGCAATTTTCTTAATTGCAATTTCATTAGAATGGTGTATTTTAGATTTCCCACAGACATCGAAGAAAACAAAGGAAACACAGCAACTTTAATTTATCAAGCTTATATTGTAAAATAATATATATATATGGATATATATATAAATAAAATTATACATAATATATATATATATATATAGATATATATATATATATATGTTTGTTCAAAGACAAAAATGTGCCTGAACGTTTGATTATAAGTAGAATAAAAGCTTCCATTATAAAAACAAAACAAAACAAAGAGATGTCGAAGCCATTTTGAAAGACATTGTTAAAGCATTTCACGAGAATTTTTGTAACATTGAAAGCAATGTATTCTGGATGAAAATGTATGTAGTTCTTGATTTGTTGTGAACTTATGTAAGTAATTTATTGAATAAAAAATTAAATAGGAAAAAGTATAAATTCATTGGAAGTTTGAATTTCAGATTAAGAGGACTTTTAATTTGAATGAAGTATCTTGGAAATAAATCAACTCCAGTTTAGCTTCTTTGGTTTCTATACCAGTTCTTGTCATTAGTACCATTAATTCATTATTACATACGTGGGTATAACAGTCACTGGACTAGATGCATTAACGGGCAATGTAGGTTCAGTGGTGGTGTGATTTTCAGACCTAGAAGCTGCACATAACGTTTCACAATTCTTAAACCAATGTCCAAATTTGAAACATAACTTGTATGTTGGTGGTTTCGGTGCGAATGGGCGTATTTCTCTAATTTGACACCAAGGGTTTGTATATTTTGTGAAACGAATTGAATTTTGCAATTTTGGTTGTTTCTGAAGGAGAAAGAGCAAAATACTGTATCTGCTTATACATTGCTGCATACTGTGCTTGAGCTAGTCCTTGGTAGGACTGTAGGATCAGTTCAAGTCCGAGGTGATCAGTACAGAATAAAGGACGGCAAGTGCAAACTTGGTCATCATATTTAATTAATGAAAATGAAAGTGATGAGCATTTGGAAGTCATTCCTTCCTTCGTTTCTCGGTCACTTTATCTGCAATAAAAAGTCATGAGTCATAAGAATCTAATTTCACGTGGCAGGCCCCAAAACAACTGTGTCCATGTTTTTTTTCCATTTAAAGCTGGTGTCAACAAAGAGTGACTGACTCTCTTTAACTCCAGCGAAAATAAAAGGATAATTTGATCAAACTCACGCATTTAGTGCCAATTAGTGGTTGGTTTGCATTGGAGGGCAATGCTGTAGCAAGCCTGTGGTGAGGGCATACACAGATTTACTCAGAAACTGCTCCCATATCATTTATTAATACTTAGAAACCTCATTCACTGGCAAAATGTAACACAATGTCAGCAATGCTTTGCACTAGGAAACGTCTGAAACGAACAAGATATAAATATAACCTGTTTGTTATTAGACTATAAGTGTAGATTTAAACAAACGAAGACAACCATATTTTTCTTTTAAAAAATAGTAATGGTATTTACTCATTTGAAAGCATTAATATGAAAAACCAATACGGTGGTAAACGATAAATTCCAATAAGCAGTACTCAAAAACAGATTCTGAAAATGGTTTACAATTGGGAAGGTGTCCATCATACCACTTTTTAAGACATTTCCAAATGTAATGTCCAAAACAAAGCTCTGAATTTGTGTAGAATAGAAAGAAAAAAAATCTGAGACCCCTGTTGTATCATTCTGGCAAAACGGCAAGGCAGGTCACTTTGTATGAGCAGTGCATTACCACTCTAGCCACAGCATAGCTGTAGGCCTACCGCGATATGTAAATACTTTCCAGGGACTGTCTTTTAGGTGTACTGCACGAGATGTACTATCGTCTTCTGGCAAAGAAAATGGTGGAGAGATTTAATGCTTAAAAAGAAAAAGGTTGCCACCATCTGCTTTTTAAGTCACTCCGCACCAAGCATTCGATAGAACCTGTTAAGAAGACAGAGAAGTGAATTATTATAGATCTTAGAAACTTAGCACTGGGAAATGAAAACCACATTACCTATACATCTCTCATTTATTAATACACAATTTTCTTTTTACATAATGTTAGTTCTTAAGAAAATATTATTGTTTTTGATCACAGACTTTGTTATAACATGGGAGACTGTGTGCCGGATGGCAACAAGAAAGATAGCACTGGAAACAGATTTCCTGTCATGATGAGAGAGAGAGAGAGAGAGAGAGAGAGAGAGAGAGAGAGAGAGAGAGAGAGAGAGAGAGAGAGAGAGAGAGAGATTTATATAATAGATGGGATGATTGATTACAGAATAATACATGAAACTTGGATCATTGATTCCAACAGAGGTAAATTTTCCTCATCACGCAAAAAGGTGCTTACAATCTTATTGCAAGTAAGGAACCAACAAAGCTTTCCATTTTGAAACAAAAGAAAATGAAATCACCAAATGCTGGACATTTCAGAATCGACCTAAAAGTACCAAAATTCCCAGTAAATGTTGTCTGAAAGGTGTTCTTCATCCTCTCTCTAGCAAAATGACATTCATCCTGATTTCCAAGAAGGACCTACGTTTTCTTTTTCATGTCGACATCCTTGCTACTGACCCATCCTCTTGTGTGCCACTTTCTGGGCGACTAGAGTTCAACATAAACTGATACTACTTTTCATAAGGATGATGATAAAATTTTATTCTATAAGTTAATCCCCTTAACACAATTTTGCTGGATCCTGCAAAACAGCTTTAAAGAGTAATGATAAAAATGGTAAGAAAATATGAGAGGAAGACCACTGAAAATGATCGATATTTTGATACCGATTAGTATAAACATAGTATTCATAAATATAACTGTAATAGCCACAATGCCCTCTTAACCAAGAGTATGTCTACTTCTGCGGTGAAACCTATGCAGTGTTGTGAAAATCCTGGTTTAACTAAACTTTTAGCTTAAAGGTTTATATTTAGCCTGTAAGTTGTTGCTTTTTTATTATACAGACCAATTTAGAAATTAATTTCTTTGTTTTTCACGAAAATTAGTTATACTTTTTTACGTACTATTCAACTACTGATGTCACACTGCAAACCACTTAAAAATGTATGGTATTTAAATTCACGGAGTTCTGGATATATAATGATATATTTTCTGAATATGTAGTAAGTGGTGTTTTGTCCAACTGGTCCTGAGAAATCCATAAATGTGATAACTTACAATCCCTGCTTGTACTAATGCTGTATGTAGTATACTCGCAGCCCCGTTTTGATTATTAAAACTTTTTGTTGAACACTGCAGTGAATTTATATCTTAGGTTATCTTAATTAAATAATGAAACTTTGCCTTGATAAGATTACTTTACTCTGGATTTTGAACAAAAGCTGTTTCTTAGATTTTCTTTGGCGATAGTTGATGATAGGTGCATTTACAGCAAACTGTGGTGGAATTGTTTACTCTGACAGTGGAAAATATAGTTATTTGAGATTAATATATTTTCTTAGCATGAGCCAGGTATTAATAGTCAATAGTCATTCAGAATCACTCAGGATATGCATAAAGTTCCAAAATTTCTGTTAATTTATAGTCTTTTTACAGAATTAAATTTAAATATCCAAATTCAATTTCACTTTAGTTAATTGTAGTACTAATGGAGTGGCAGAAGTTCATGCTTAGCACTTTAATATTATACTGGTGAAACATGACATTGGTTCTGGACATTAACCTTCACCTTGCACCAAACTCTATTTGTCCCATAAAGTAGCATATCCATCACAGCCTTTTGACTTCCAAATGAAGTGGACGAAGACAACATCACAATTGCCTGTGAATTAATCCTAACATAAATTGTACAACAGATCGTAACTGTTTTGAGATAACAGTTTAACTTAACATATAACTAGTTTAATTTGCCCTATCTTTTGCTAATGAATTTTGAGGATTTGATGGTTTCTTAATTTTCTTTCTGCAATGAAATTGGATTTTCTTTGCTGTATTGCGACTGCATTGTGCTGTATTGCAGTCAGCAATAGTACAGCAAAGCAAACTGTAACATACAATGCAGAAACAAAATTACGAAACCATCAAACACACTTTCCTGACAAATCCTCAAAATTTATTATAAAAAGATATGGCTTCTATAACAAGTTTAGCAAATTACACGTTAAGTTCACAGTTTTCTCAAAACAGTTAGGATCTATTGTACAAATTTATATAAGGATTAGTAATTCACAAGTAATTAGGTTGTCACCTGAAAGCCAAAGCTGTGGTGGATACTACCTTGATCTTAATAGTAATGGACAATTATAGTCTTTGGCAAGCTGATGATTAATATCTACAACCAATATCACATTTCACTAGTAATGAGTGCTAAGCATGAGCTTCTGTCACTCAGATACAATTAACTTCTGTGAAATCGAATGTGGATATTCACCTACAATTAAAAAAAAATAAAAAATAAAAGTAAACTGAAATAGAAGAACATTATGCATACTCTGAGTGATACATACTCTGAGTGATACTGAATAACTTTTAATACCGATTTCAAGTAATTACATTTTCCTCTGTGTTCCCTCTAGTGAAGAGTAAACAATTCCACTACAGTATGCCTAACATTTCCTAAAGAAGCTGCAATTTAATGATGTAAGCGATATATAAAACTTAAACAAAAGAATAAATACAGTCTCCCAGTGACACAAAGAGGACATTCAGTTACATATTCATTAGGCCTACATATTTTGAAGTGCTTTAGTGAATTCTGAAGAACATGATTAAAAATCTAATAATGCTTACAATGTCAAGTACACCACTTCATTACCTTAAATTTATGAGATGTCTTAATTTATGGATAGCTGAGTCTTCACACTAGGTCACATATAACCTTTGATTCATATTTTATGACTCTTCAGTCTTCCAGTTTCTAATAAACTCAAGAAAATTTAATGTTAACAATACACATTATTATTTTTTAACCCCCAAATCTGGCCTATTAAACATATACCTAGCAGTAATGCCTCATAAAAATGTAGCCATACGGACACATACATACAGTTCAAGAGAAACACCCAAGTATATTACAGTAATAATCACCACAGACCCACATAATCCATTACAATAAACAGTGTATGCAGAAAATACCTCAGATAATAATGGAAATTAACGTACATACATGGTTAGTTTTTTTTTCTTTTTTGAGCTGACAGGAAATATCTGCTGAAGATATCACTGAAGCTAATCGTGATTGGCTGCTTATATTGCTGGGCATTCACCATTGGTTACGATGATGTCAACTGTGAATATTTACTGTCAGTACTAATAAAACAGATCATATCATTACCATGTTTTAGTCATAAAATCATATAACAAAAAGACAAAAAGAGCAATTGCAATTGAGCAGCATTAAATGCTACAGTTGCTCAGTCAGATTACAAGAAAGTATATAAAAATGAACCTGAAAATAATTACAAATTGATGTTTTACTTAACAGTAAAAAATTATCATCTTTGAAAACAGGTACACTTTACTCTTCCCAAATGACAGTATATACAGTAGCAAAAATATCTAACTATGTCTACAAGAGTTCCCTACATGAAGACAATTTCAAAGTACCCATTTCATGAAGGAACAGAGAGAGAGCTTTGCAATGAATATTGTCCATGTGTAAAATGTTCAGTAAGAATAAGAAAAACTCTTGCCATGTTATGACAAACTTGAAGAAATGTAAGAGCATACTGAAAGCTGTGTATAAAGAACTATAAGTACTATTAATCACATTATTGTTAATTTGCCTATTTCACATTTTGATTATGTCTACACAACAATTAAAAATACTATGTAACAATTAGCTGGACATAATTTTTTTTATGCTTTTCACTACATACTACTTCAGACAAGATGCATATCATAAACAGTATAAAAATTTTAGCAAAATTAAGAGGAGTTTATGCAGGGTATTAATTTAAATCTTGTGTGCACTAAAATGGGACATATGCAAGCAAATTGATAAATTAAATCCTGACATATCCCTTAATCTGCTGGTAAGCTGTAAAACCATAGAAAATTACTGAATTGGTGTGAAGGTATAACATGTATATATACTGCTGTTATTAAATTAATTTTCATATGCATGCATCATCCAATATGCTGGGCTGGAATGAGGGGAAATGATAAAAACATTTTGTACAAAGTGCACAAAAATTGATGGAAAAGCAGTACATCATTTGCAATTTGATGGGAGTGATGATGCCAAGGAAATATTTGCTAGAAGGTTTAAGCTGTTTAATTTAATCTCAACTTAGGAGCTTGGCTTACTGGGCAATGGGGAGTCCACAAGACAGAATTTTTTTTAGGATAACTAGCAGGTGTTGGTAGCTAAAATCTGTAGCATATTAAGTTCTCTGGGAAGTTACCATAATCTTGTCAAGATCTTCTCAAATTACAACCCTTCTTGGGTAAAGAACACTAGTTCTTCTGTAGACTTTTGGGCAATCAAGAGCACACTATAAAGTCACAAGAAAGTCAACATCATCTCATGAATCTAACACTTGTCAAATATTATCATAAACTGGTCTTATTGTTTGAAGTGTTATGTGAATGCACATTATTCTATTTTTAATTTATTCCATTTCACCTTAACAGAATCTTTCTCCTACACCAAGAGCTGGGAAGAAAGAAGGTACATTTATAGGTGATTGTGCTTGTCACTTGCATCCACTGTGGTATAGAAGAGTGTCAGAAACATCAAAACCAATTTCAACTTCAATGGAAATTCCAAAGAATAACACCCACAGATTGACTCTTCAGTCATGTGGTCTTGGTACCAACATGACTATGTATACTTATGTCACCAAGTCAACCTCTAGAGCCTTTTAATGTCCCTTATATGTCTTATGCAGTTAGTTCAGAAACATGCATTTGTTGTTAATAGCCGGAAATAAAAATTTGGTAATGTCATTTCTGTCTGGTGCTTATTATATATCTGGAGGCTGGGCATCAATATGGTCTGAGGTGGTGTCCTGATGGTATGGTGTCTGTAAGATGGGGTTTTTTTTCCTTTTTTCTTCTATAAATCTATAAGTGATAACTCATGGAGAGAGTCAACAATCGAACCCAAAAGGGCTCCAAAGGGAAATTAGTCTGTGCGTATAGCGAGACAGGTTATAGGAAAAGGTGATGAATGAATAAATATGAGGGAATAGTAAATAAACTGACTTTTGATTCCAGTTCTACATATTCATATGAACTTGCTTTCAAGCGTAGTTATAATTATCATCTTCACTATGTTATTTGTATCCATGTTATTATTAATCAAACATTCACTGTCCCAGTTAACATTGTTTGAGTTACAGCAATGTCTCTATAAGAGTGCAACTATACTGAACATTTTGTTCTCACCTTACCAGCAGATTAAAGAATAAAAGATGGCTTGTATTTAAGCATGAACAAACAGATTATGTATACCACATAAGCAATGCTTGAAATGCAATGGATCACTCATGCTAAGAATGTCACAAATGGAAAATGAATATGAAAAATCAAATACAGTAATTCATAAAGATTTAATGATCACTAGCCAAGCCAGGAAGTCTGGCAATAAAATGCAATAAGTATATGTGAATGGAAAAAGATGTAAAAGCTAAAGAGAAACAAAGACAAGAAAAAATCAAGCATGCGCTCACAAAACATACTTTTTGGCACACAGGCAAAATTCAATAAAGGATATTATCTGAAACTAAAATAAAATTTAATATCAGTATATTCCAGTGAATTCCTGCCTAAGTTCTAGACATGTGTTTCTAAAAATTTGTCATTCACAACATATATTTAAATGCTTTTCTTTATTTACAGCAGCAGCTTTGATATGGAAATTCAACTTCTATATACATCTGTTGGGAGAAAATGTATGAAACTGGAGAAGAGCTGTCACCTGATGAATTTTCACTACAGGTGGCAGAACATCAAATATCAACTTGAAATAGAATGAAAATTATATAAAATTTCATAATATGTTGCCCCAAATATTAAAAAATATTGACAAAGATATTCTATTACAGACTATCTAAATATCAAATAAATTCCTGCCAATTAAGCCTTTTCCCAATACATACAAATAAAGTAAGAATATACTTGAAATCTTACTGGTGAATCATGTAAGAATTTTGGCGACTGGAAGAACTAACAGTAAGCATTTATAACATTAGAAAGACCATTCTAATACCAGAGAAATATATACACTGTCTCAGAAGAATAATCACACCTATGTTTTTGGGAAAATGGTTAAATGTCAGTATCATCTCCAAAATTAAAAAGGAATGCATACGACACAGGGAGTGACATCTTGAAACAGAAATAATGAGAATATCAGAAATGAAATTCTAACAATGTTTTTAACTGTTGAACCAGCAACATCTTCTATATATTCATAGTAAGCTCCAGCAATTTGGACTAACAATATTTTCCACATTGCAGTGAATCCGCTGTTTCTCTATATCTTACTACCTTGAAAATATTTTCTTACTCTTCCCATGATCAATATCTGGTCCTGGGGCTTTAAATAATTTTTCTTTTTTGGAAGGGCTCTCTTAACCTCTTCAGACTTCTCTTTTCAAAGCCATATCCTACCATTTAATCCTCAAAACTGTGTCATTTTAAATATCCCTCTACTAATAAACCCTCTTATTGTGGTATATTTCTGCCATTGTACCTGATAAACTTTCCATATTTCTTGTGTTCATTCTTCCTGTCTCCCTCTCTGTACTGCATGTATTGTGCGGGAAAACATGCATCACATATTTCCAAGGAACATTTTCATAAAGATTATATTTTGATTTACTTGTCCAACTTCTATCACATCATTTAATTTTGCATCAGTTTGCTACCTCCAATTAGTCTTGTTTTACCTCCACCCCATAAGGATGCTAATTTTTCTGTCACTACCAAATCTCTTGCACCTGCTCCTTTATACCTAACCTCCTGCATCCTTACAGATTACAACTTCTAACAAAAGATACAATAAACCAGAGTTTACATAACATAATGGAAAGATTTTCCTTATAAAAAATCTCAAAACATTTGGCTCTTCAATGGAAAAATCTTTACAAACACAGGAACATTAAAAAAAATTATTCTAGCATTCCTACTGAATGAGTAGTAGTGCCAATGTTGCACATTCTTTCATAACTTTGCAACTATGAATGCTTACCATAATATCCTGAAGGGCATCATAATCATTCTTGTTTTGCTACAAAGATATTTACCAATTACTGTACATAGCAAATTTTTAATGATAAAAATGACCATGTGCTCTGAAACAAAATAAGTACCAAATGCTACTACTACAATATGGTTTTAGGTAACTAAAGTCAAGAAATACAATACAATGATTATGTTTTATGCAAATAACACATAAATGTTTACAAGCACTTTTCCAAACTGACAAAACTGCCCAGTACAATTTAATGGTACTTAATTATGGAAGCATGTAACAGGAAAGAATCTGATTTTACTTAGACACCTTCTTAATATTCTTTGATGATTGTCAAAGCCCTGTAAACGTTAACTTCATAAAGGATTAATAAAGAACCCTAAAGTGAATCAATTATTTTTATAGACACAATTGTTCCATCACACTGGAAATACGTACCACATAGCATAGCAGGTCAAACGGCAACATGTTAATACGATTTACCTCTATATGATTCATTTTGATCCCACAATTTCAAAGTAATACATATTGTAATTGTAATCCTTATTGGATCTACTTTAATTGTGCCAAAAGTTTTCACATCGAGGGTTCAAGTACGTTTATCATAGAATGATGGTATCTAAGTAAAATTAAAGTCTGAAAGTAATGACCTGTAATATGAGTCCCAAAATTACATATAAATTGAGAGATCAGTTCATAATCTTATTGCCTTTGTGGGGAGATGATAGCATGAAAATGCCAAAGCTTGTAACTACAGCAGTATATTTACAAATACATATTTCAAACATAGTTTATGAATGCGTTATTTTGACTTTGAAATGAAGAAAAGAACTGAAGCAACTCTTAATAATTTTGATGATTTACATAATCTAATGAATTATCAGTCTCCATGTAACTTATAAAATCCTTACATCTATCATTTCATCAGTGATGGATTTTTGCTTTGAAATTATATTCCATTTGAAAAAGAAATGTCCACTGAAAACAAAATTAAACTATTACCAATGAAAAAATACACCTGTCACTCATATAGCTAAATATCCTATCAAAGGACTAATATATAATATTTTTCTTTTGGAGAGAAGGAGATCCTCTAACTCTGAAGAATTTCAGTCCTACCGGCAACTTTGATTTTCAGCATGTGCTTTCCCCATTTCCTGTCAATTACAGAACAGATGATTATACAGTACAACTATTGCATGCCCTAAAAGTACAGGTATGAACTAAAAGAAACACACCAAAGCATAATATTCCATTAATAATTTTGGTTTTATTAATTAATCAAAAGTGGACTGACAGCCTGTCATCTTCATATCAACATAACTTTGTAAAAGGTCAGATATCTAAATAGTGGTCAGACTAAAAAATAAAAAAATAAAAATTACCCCACCAGGACATCTTACATGACCCTTAGAGAGGTACCAGTCAACAATCTTTTATGTCTACATACAAACAATGTAAATAGGTATGGGTCTGGATGTTTATAAAAACTGTTTATGAATAGATTCAATCAGCCTTCTTTAGAAAAGCAACTTACTATCAAAAGAAGGCTAAAGTTAATCAACATAATACTGTATATGTACTTACTTATAATGGAAACAATCATCTTTAGCAACCAGAGAAAACAATTGTATGAAATGTCAGTACGCACACGCATGGGGTCTACAAGCAGTACAAAGAACCTTTGTAGCCCAAGAAAGAATAGCTTATAAAGGAAATGACAGGGAAAATCTTTATGGCAGTTACTTCCATAGCCTCCCACTGGGGAGAAATTTAGAAAGGGGAGAAATTTAGAAAAGGTCCGTAGCAGTTTCACTAATAATTTAGTTGCACTGGTGCCTCAAGATCTTCCTCGACAAGGAACTTTGGATATGAGATTAAAAAAACAAATCTTACATATAGCAAGAAAGGGTCATTCTTAGCTTGTTTAAAACTAAGTGATCCTACCTGTTTTGGACATGGAGCCTGTGAAGCAAATCTCTCTGGAGGTGATCTCTTTAGTCAAAGTCTTCTTGTAGTAAGGTGTGCATCTACAAAAGATCCAGTGACTCAGTCATAGTACAAGTACTATTTGATCTAATGAATCATTAAAAATTGTTTAACAACTGACTTCTCATAAGTGATAATTCATTCAACACTGTTCACCTGACAAAAGTTCCCATGGGATCTGACAAATCAGATCCAGGGAAACTGTGGCACTTTAGAAGGGCTGCAGATCACTTCACTTACCCTCTTCAGCTCAAGACCATGGGAATCCTATCTCAAAATGGACATTTCTATTAAGATACGCAAGGACATTGGAAGGGGTAGTGCTTTACAAGACTGATTTTATTGGAGGATCCTATAACACTCAACTTAAAAGTACTACCATCATCTTTGTTTTCCAAAGGAGAATGACATGGCTTTCCAGTCTGTGGTAGTGATAAAAGGAAATTAGCCACATAGCTCTTACTGCTTTACTATTAAGGTGGATTTATGTTAAGACTAAAATTTCCCCATCAAACTTTATTTCTTACATGGGAATGCCTTTTAAATGTATAGTATCTAACCATGGTGAAACCTGTGAGTGGGTATTTGTCCTGACTTCACTCACTACAGATACTGATCTCATAAAAGCTTAACTCACTGAATGCTTAAAACTAGTCATTAATCAAGTGCACCTCTATGTCCAGCTATCAAACCTGAACTCTATTGTGACTGCCTTCAAGAGTGATGTGCTGGTGGCCAGTGCTATGTAGAGCTGGAAAGGAAGGATCCTGAGCATAGCTCTATAATGTCCCTAGCATAAAACCTATGTATCCCAATTATTTCTGAAGAACTGAGCTGCTGAGACACACCAGGAAGCCTTCTGAAATACAAACCCAACAAACTTGAGGAGGACATGAAGCATATAATGGATGACCATTATATTAAGTCAGAATCAAGAAATAGACTGGTTAAAACTCATAAGTGAGATGTTATTTTTACCATTGGAATCTTTCCTCAGACTGGTACACTCTGCAGCAAGAAATTTCAATAACTACATATTGTGCAGGCTCTGGGTGTAGCTGTGATTACCACTGATGTACAGCCATCAAGGGTGGGTTGCCTGTGAACTTAGGACAGATACTGTATTGCTGTACATACCAAAACCTGATAAGCCCTTTTCCCTGTGGTAAGTCACTGTTCAGTGTTGAAACTGTTGGAAATTACTAAAATTTTTGTCTATTAAATCTGGAAATATCATTTGCATAAGCATCCTGGCCCTTGCCATTACCCTTACCCTTTTGGCCTTGTTACAGGTTTTGAGAATGGATCCACTTTTCTAATTCAGAACACATTTATAACTTACAGCATAACACACAAAACGTTGCAGTTATTTTACAGGATTCCAAAACTACTAATTATTGATAATTACTGCTCCAAAAGGAAGCCCTGAAAGTTTTTACTGTCTTATCGCTAAAGAGAGAACCTGATACACAAGACAGTTAAAGAGAGCCTAGCTAATTAACTGGTACCAGGGCTTATGATCTGGTATCATTCTGAACAGATGCAGTAACTGGTTTCCTTTCACTTGGCATCAAGGACATGAATAAACTTCTAACATAAAACAAACTCAATGGCTAAAATAAAATAAACACAATATAGTTGTTTTTAGTATAACTCCCTCTTCCCCAATGCAATCAATTCAGGAGGGGCAGGAGGAGGTGGTAACGAAGGTCCATAAAGACTTAAGGATATACTCATATCATGCAAGTGAATTACCATGAGCCACATGGAATAGGATTTGACTTGTGTCTCAGCAACCATCTGAGGTATCTCAGATGAAACAAGGAAAATTAAATTGATTGTTAAGGAAGCCATGAAAAATAAAACCACAATTACTCATAAAAATGGTGAGATAATTAGAGAAAGCAAGTGTAGAAAGGAAAGCAACTTAGCTATATTTCTAACAAATGTTTACACAGAATGTAGTTTAAGTGATTAGTTCACAATGGTGCTACATTTCATCTAGTGGATGGTATTCCTTTTTCCGGTATCCTGGCAAGTTTTCTGGTGAAATTCCTGGCAATCAGTTCTAGTTATTTTTTTATCAAATTTATTATTTGTAGAAATTAGTCTTTAGATGTGATATCTGGATCAGAATGCTTTACCCATAGGAGGCTGCATGACAATAAGCAAAAACACTACTGCAGTACTACTTTTCAGTGGCATTTTTTAATAGATAACCATTCCACTTGTGCTACATTAGGATATGACTTTGAGACAGCAATTACTATTTGAACTTACGGTAATGAAAATGCTACTTCTACTGGAATAATCTCAATGTAACCTACATTCAATGGAGCACAAAAAAATTTCCCATTTCTATATATGTAATCAGTGCTCTTGATCCAGCTTTCATCTACTGTACTTCATAAAAAGGTGCTTTGTATTACGTACAGAATTTTAGTTCCATTCATAAAGAAGCAGATTTAAGGACTAAACCAAATCAGTTAAGGTTCCCTGAATCAAAGCGATTTGGTTCCAATGACTGGCAAGCAGAACTAATGATTAAGTGGACTATGTGATGGTTTACTGTAATGAAAGATTTTGGGATGCATACAAAGAATTTTTTCCAGCTCTCCAAGTCTTATGTGGAGTACTACTGGTACATAATCACATTTGCATTTTCATGTTAGAATGATCATATGTTGTCTCTAACATTTATATCTTACTTTATGCATTTACGCATTTTCATCCTTTGCAATGATCCTTTTGAGACGTAAGGTTTCCAGTGTCATTAAAAGCAGCAGGTACACTAACTTCTTTAAAAAGCTTTCTTGCTTTAGAAAAGTCGTCAGCAAAAATATTAATAATTTTTAGACTAGCTATGGTACTGTATTTATAATTAATTTTGGGTAACCCTATGTATCAACTTCTCAAGATGTTTTAGAACACATTTCTTGCTGTACTCTAAATATCACCTGGAAGGTGCTACTGAATTTCCGACTTTTTGTTTCATTTACATGAAAACATTTGATACATGGCAGAGATTAGTGAAATTACATTTTAGGGTAGAGGTAAATGGAAACCTACTGCAGATAATGTAATATGGTGAATAGATAAATATTCTAATTTTAGTCTGGCATTTTTCATGATTGCCAGAGTTCAATATTTACTTTTGATTGCCAATACTATCTAACATGCTTAGATAGAGTCCTTGTGTAATAAGACCTAATTTCTGGTTGTCCATAGGTACGTGTTCATATTTGAAGCCATTCTTATTTCCATGAAACATAAAAGTCTTGATGCCTCCCATCATGTATCCTTTAGACTATGATTCTGATAAGAGGCCTTTATACACATTATAAGGCATTACATTACTGTGCCAGGCGCATCTCTAAATTAAGTGAGACAGGGAATATTCTGATTGACAACTAAGTTTAAAGACTGGGTCTAAGAAAATTTTCATTAAAAACAATTTTTATTCACTGACTTGAAAAAATAATTTTCCAAAGTGAGGAAGGTTACATGAAGGCATGAACAGGGCAAGATTAGAAAAAATAGTTTTCTATAAGAAAATAATGAATGTCTTAAGGGTCTTAACAACCAATTTTCATTCAAATAATGTAAAGTACATAAGAAGCAGCTCTATTCTTTTAATAAAAGGATATGAAGTTTTTTTTTTTACAGACATGTATGTATCTCTAATGTTAGATTTTTTATGTTTTTTTTTTTTTTATTGCTAGTACGGTACAGATCTATACCACAAATTACCACATTTTCTGTTCCATTAAGAATGTTGGCTATTCATTTGTAAAAAGAAAATTTTAACCCTCTCTGAGTAATTCCACTAGCTTCCAGCTATATTTATACTTGGATACTCAATATTAAAATCAAACTTCAAACCACCATTTAGATGTCAGACAACACATATTACTATTAGTCTTATCTTATTCCTTAACAAAAAAAAAAAGAAATAGAGAAAAAAATAATCAAATGTAAAATATAAAAGGTATGATTGTGCACTCCATGTACAAAACACCTTTCAAATATAATCAAAGACAAGTTGTACTTTAGGACTTAAAAAATGTCTTCAACCTAGTGCATGGAAAAATTTCCCACTCATGATCTTGAAAGTTTCCAGTTATGTCTCTAAGATGCTGAGTTTCTTTCTTAATACTTCTCTACATATCACTATTGATAAGTTTAATCAGACCATTGAATGTTTCTATACACAAAGCTCCAGTTATATATCAAGACTTAAAAGATGAAAACAGAAATGCAAGAAACACTTACAGAATACCTGCAGTTGCTAAATGAAACCATTTCCCAAGAATTTTCAACACTAGAGGTTTCTGTAAAGGTAGGGAAGAAGTGGACATAGTAAACTAAATACACAAAAGGAAGTTAATAAATCTGCACCAAAGGGGGAAAATATTTCCTCATAACTATCAGAAGTTATTTTAACTGTGCCTCCTTCGATAAATTAAGAGGGGCAAAGGTTTTCCTAATGCTGTAAGCCCATACAGCTCTCATTTCAGCTTGTAATCTTTATTCATCGACATATATTTATTTCTCCACTACCCAGTATCATTAACTATGTATAAACATTGTGATGGGCAAAATATTGCTACCCAGAAAAAAATGCTCTATTCATTTGAGCACATTAGAGAAATGAAAGTGAACTCAAGAGAAGCAGAATATATACATGTACTTTGGCAACATATACAAGCCTGTTACTTATCTACTCCTTAACTTTTCTAAAGAACATTGTCTATGAGCTGAACCCACTTCACAAAAGAATTTTATACCTCGTCAACTAGTACCACTCTCTCAACACAGTTGCTCTCTAGGTACGTAGTAATAATACATACAGCAGTTAAGTGCTGTAAGTTTTCTATAAACTTATAGCAATTTTCATTTGCAACAGGTAATGATCTTCATGTTTACAAAATCGTAAAAATTAAACCATTGTACAAAATTGTACACTACAAACTACTCATCTTTCACAATTTTAAAGAACAGTTCATAATAAACTTCAATATATTAACTCTTCAAATTCAAACCTTTAAAAACATATCTTATACCTAATACATAGACATCTGAGAGTAAAATTAACAAAATACATATTCTCCTATGAATGACTATCAGTATTGTATCTATAAAATGGAAGCGTATATCATCAGGGGAAGAAAAGGACTTAAGTATGCATTAAACAGGGCATGTTGTTCTATTCAATTATTATTTACTTAAACACTGAATAATCACAGATAAGTGTAGGAAAGACACAAGTTAAGTGGGTACTTCATGGTTTTATCAAATCCGGACGATGCTGAAATGCCAATGTGCAAGATGTGATAATAGTACAGGGATGTAACCTGCAGCTGTGAGTACACTTTCTGACATTCAGAAACTTTAATGAGGCCAAACTCAATTATGAAATGTCACAAAAGGAAATTTGTTTACCAAGCTTTTCTGCCCACACGCCATAGCTCTGTTCATTTCTTAATGGTTTACTTAAAAACAAACTTCTGTAGATAAGTTACTCCTAACTATGATGCTTCAAAGCTTGAACAGCAAAGTCAAAATAGCTTTTCTTAGGTATCTTTGTCATCTGCTTCTCATCATATCTTTTACCATTTTTGCCATTGCATAGTAATTAGTCAAAAAAATTTAGTACAATTAAGTAAACATACTTATATAATTAAGTAAATTTGCAGACTCTGGATTCATGGATTCACGTATTTGCGGATTTCTCTCTGGAACATGTACCCCCATTATTCTGGGAAAATTCTCCTATTTGCGGCATTTTTCTATGATAAATATCCACAAATTCCAGATTTTTTTATCAATTTCATCATAAAATGCACTTTTTGTGATCAAACTATAAAAAAAACCTGGTATAAACATTTTTAGTGGGTTTTTCTTGAGTGATACCTAACGAAATAGGCAGTTTCAAGTGTTTTTATATGGGTTTCAACTATTCGTGGGATCTAGCTATCCCCCGCAAATATGGGGGGAAAACTGTATAGTATGTATTTAGTTCAAATGGTACTGTTTTCACTCTCACTTCAATAAGTTATATAGTCAGTATAATAAACTATATGCATGGCATTTGAAAGACTATAACAGATGCAACTCCAAATCCTCATAAATGTGTTGTCTCTGTACCGTTGAAGGTTTCAACTTCCAAAAGATTTCTAAATATAAGTCAGCAAGTGGTGTCCTGCAGACTGTCATAATCATTAGTAAAAGCATTTAGCCTATTTTGTCCATTAAATCCCTAACAACTTGTATCTCATAAGTCTCAGACAATTGCATTTCATAAGTCTCTGACAATAATAATGCCAACTTCAACTTCTCTCATGATACAAACCTAAGTTTGGTCTGAAGCCAACTTTAGGACATCGTTTAAGAACCAAGACACTGCCATTGGCCTCTCCACAGGCCTAAGCCTGGCGCAAGCCCTGGGGATTGAGGTAAAATATGAATCTGTTAAATTAATGTTAAACCCGAACTGAAAAATCTTTTTCAAGGCTGATTTTGTTGTGGTTATTGTACTAGCTGCCAAACCTTGTTCAAATAAATACCTGAAAAAGGTGATAGCTAGATTTGTGGTCATGGTACGAACATTAGACTCGTTCAGGAACACAGCCAGCTTCTTAACCGCTGAATCATATTGGCGAAGGGTCGATTCTCGTTTATCTGATTCCAAGAAAAGGATGTTCTGAGAATCTATATCCGCATCCCTCTGCGCGGGTTTTTGATGTGGGAGAGGCTAATTGGAGAGGGACCCGTGGTAGTGATTTTCACTCGCCCCAAGAACCATACCGACACCTTTAATAAAGGTGAGCGAACCAGAATATTCTGGTATATCCAATTTAGCAGTTCTCTGGTATTATAACAATATTTTACCTAAGAAATAGTGCTAAAGGAACCTATTCCACGGAGCAACACGGCCGAGCCCAGAAATAGATTTTTCCTACGTCAAAATCCCTTTTCAAAGCCCGCATAAAACCAGCAGAAAAATCAAGTTCACTTTTATCACCAAAGTTTGTTAAGCATCCGTCTGTATATGTAACTATGTATCTATGGCATAAACCATTTACATCTCTCTATCTGTGTATGTATCATGGCATAAGCCTCTTATATCTTCTATTTCTTCAAAAGCACTGGATCACTCTCCACAAAGCATCCTTGGGTAAGGGTTAAAGTTGTTCTCAATGCACACTCCCTTCCAAGGTGAGAGAATAAGAAATGATAAAAATGGGGTGGGATCATGTATAAATCTACTCCTCTTAAACTGCAGGGCTAGATACAAAAATCTCAACTTAACGCTTCCTTGTACAGTGTAGAATCAAGTGTATTCAAACCATGACTCTGGGGTAAGAATGAGTTCACAACAGGAATTAAGCATTGTACATGGGAATATAATATATAGCATTAGAATCTTTAAAATTCTCAAGAGTAGCAAGGATACAGATTATTAAATGAACATGGAGTGTAATATAAAGACTGTTAAAACCATGATCCAGGTGCCCAGATGAAATCACATTGTCAGTCCAAAGTTGACACAAATATATCTTAGTATAATCTTAACTCCATGCTTGCAAGTGCAACTGGCCCGTGGACCTCATGTTGAAGTAAATTTTTAGTGGGTAACTTTTAAAACCTATTCTTGTTGGGAGTTTCTTTGTGTACTGAAAGTATTAAACAAAATGATAAAGGACCATTTGTCATTTATAAAATGTACTGCATGGATAATTTTCAGACGATCAAAATATTCTAGGTATGCAAGAAAGCACAGAACACTTGGAAGAAGAAGGTTGCTCATCAAGCAATACAAGCTGATGTTTACCTCAATGTCACAGAGGACACTAAGTTTAATTAAATTATGGGATAGAAGCCAGACTTTCTAAATGTCAATGACATGAAAGGTGAAAATGTAATTAGAGTTAGATTTGAATGCAAATTTAGTGTAATGTGATGCTAGTTATTTCAAATGAAATGAATTTCAACTACTGTTACAACTCTAGTACTACATATACAATATAAATAAGTATATAATGTCTAAAATTATTCAGCATAAATTCTTTGGTGTGAAAATAACTTTAAACATACATACCAAAGACATACAGCAGAACACTCAATTTGTTACTGTATCTAGTTGTATTTCATTTTGTCTCATGATCAATTGCCTGTAATAAAATAATTTATAAAATTATCTATTCTTTGTTATCTGATTTGATTTGCATGTAAACAAAACTTGATGTCTTGATAGTAGTATACTTAATTTAGTACGTAGTAACAATTCCACTGAAAACCAAAGTTAAAAAATCATCTATTTTTCCCTTTCTTGAAGGCATGAAGAGGTTTAGAGACTTGTGATAGGATTCTGCCACTCTCCATGATGTACAGGCATTCCGCACATAAGCAGCTCAATTCTCACTGGTGTTGTGCCCCTAATGTAGAAGGTTTAAAAGGTTTCAATTGAAAATTGTACTTGTAGGCTTATGGAACCCTGCCAGAAGTAAAAATTCTCTTAAATTCCTTCACCAGGCTCCTTTTAAGTGATTTTAGAGACTTGTGATAGGATTCTGCCACTCTCCATGATGTACTGGCATTCACCACATAAGCAGCTCAATTCTCACTGGTGTTGTGCCCCTAATGTAGAAGGTTTAAAAGGTTTCAATTGAAAATTGTATTTGTAGGCTTATGGAACCCTGCCAGAAGTAAAAATTCTCCTAAATTCCTTCACCAGGCTCCTTCTAAGCAATGCACTGATTGAGGTTGATACCAATCACATGGCATCCGAAAGTTGATGAATTTACCAAACGAAGAACTGTTTTGTGTGACTGAAATTCTTTGGGATTTTTAAACTTGTTACACTGGATAAAATACTTCCTACCTTTATATTCAGGCAAACATACCTGGGTATATAGAATAGCACTAAAGAATTTACCCAGTTAATAGCAAAAATGTGATAAAAAAAAGAAATTTGTGATAAAATGTGATAAAAAAAAAGAATTTTGTTTGGAATCAAAGCCAAAAGTTTGTGCTACTGCAAAATAAAGCATTCCATTTTTAAGCAAGTATTTGTATTGCACCCCTAATTAGGTCCTTAGTACACAAAAATTTTTAACAGGCTAACAAAAATGTTAGCTAAACCATGGGTTTCAATTAATTTGCTTCAGGCACTCCTTAAGGCAAATAAAAATTTACATCTACTGTTTGAAAAATATAGAAATAATAATAATAAAAGGGAAAAATTTCAAATTTACTGCTGCTACAGTATTTTTCTCTCACATAAAAAGCTATGAAAGGACTTGAACATTTTTCCTTCTAGATACCTGATTATCTTTCAAAATATAAAGCAATTTATATGACAATGCCATTGTACCTCAAATGACAAAAAGTCTCACAGCTAAATCAAATTTGTTGCACATCATGGACATGATCTTAAAAGAACCACAGTGAAATAACCCACAAAACTTGGTCATTCTATGGTCAGTTTATTTTCACCTGATGGTGTTAAGAGATTATATCCTGAGGAGTAAAATAAAACAAAATAACAGAGAAAGGGACTTCTAAGCCATCATATGAGTTCACCAGGAATATGACACCAATCAGACACTGTAAATGATCCTTATATAAATGATCAAAATCTAATTCTAAGGCACTGTCAGATGAAAATAAACTGACTAAAGCTGAAAAAAAGGTAAGTAAAAAAATGACCTCAATTAAAGGAGTTCAGATTCTTCAGCAACACAGTTCACTGATATGAAAAATTTATGTTAAATAAATACTGATTGTTAAAGTGTATAATCAGCAGTTTTAAAAAGACAAGACAATGGTTTACTATTTTTTTCTTTTTTTTTTTACAAAGAAGTTACTTGGAACAGACTACAAATGTGATTTGATTGTTGATAAAGAATGCTATTAGAATAATGCTTCTTCAATGCTCAAGTTTTCATCATAAACAGCATGATGAACAGCTTGGATGTTTTGTTATTTCCTGGTGACAATACCTGTGATATGCATCAAGAATTGGTGGAGCCATTGAGTCTAAGAAAGTTGCGGCTGTGGTATCAGTGTGATTTGGAATGAAAGAATAAATTATATTAAATATGAAACTTGTTTGAGGCTCATCCGGAAAGAAAAAATTTAGTAAACACCACAGAGTATAGGACTAAAACATACTCTTAGGAATTTGGTTGAAAATCAAGCACAAGAAGATACTTGATTTGCAAGTAGAACAGACATTATCTTCTATCAAGGGTACTGGTAACCTTTTGCAGATCCTTGGTTAGTGACTAAGACGGATATGAAATGATGAACTCATATAATGCATAATGATAATCAAAGCGTTTGAAAGAATGACAGATTGTTGTGCGTTCTTGTAGTGGTAAGGATGGACGAAGACAGATTAGTAACAAATGATGCCAAAGTTTGAAATACAGTAAGGCAAATAGGAAATGGCAAGACTTGACCAGGCTTGGGTCACAACATGGTAGACTCTGTGGGGGAAGGTGGGTCAACATTACAAGGATGGACTTCACACTCTGCAGTCATTCCATGAAGTGATGTTGGCTTTCCACTTGGCACTCCAGTTTCTTGCTGCCTTTGATGAGGTCTCCAAGAATCTCCTGGGTTTGCTAATGGTCTATTTAGATCTCTTATAGGGGATACTGGTCCTCCTTGATGTGGATATATCTTATTGTGACAGAGAAGAGGAGGAGAAGAACCTCTACACGACTCACGTCTTGGTCCCGGTGAGCAACTAGAGCCTCGAACAACCATTTCTTCCAGTTCCTCTGGACCTATGTGGCTTCTGCTATCAGCAGAATTGCTTTTAGAGACTACACGATGGGATGAAGCAGGCACTGCTCTATTGCGGGGTGTATCTGGACAGCTGACAGAAGTTTTGGATATAACTGTTCTGCCCTGAAGCTCAATCACTGGTACCTGGGGTATATGATTCTGTACAACACCAGTGGAAGGTACTGAAGGTCTAGAAGCAGAGCGTTTATGTCTTACATGTTGATCTTTGGAATTCATCTTTGGCACTGCAACACTATCACATACTTCTTTCTTTGGCATTGCATTGTCACTTTTACTTCTAATACAGTTTGATTTTGATACCGACTTTGTACTTGAGCTTTTAACGTCTTTGGCACTAGTATTACTTTCCTTAACCACTATGTTTGGAGGCTCCTTTTGAGTTCTTCCATTTGGCATACTTGAGTCTGAGTAACTAGGTTCACCGGCTTTCGGTTCATGATCAGATTGTAAACATTCTTCACTTTCTGAGCTGTTCTGTTGGACTGTTGGAAGCCTTGGCAGAAACTCATTTACACTTGAACAGCTAGCTCTCTCTGCTTCAGCCATAACACTGCTGCAGGCTTCTTGAGGATCTGTTTGCATTTTAGCAGCATGGATGCTGCTAAATCCCTTAATTCCTGTCAAGGATTCAACTGTAGAATCTCTTCTATTCATATAATGCTGTCGGCCAAGTCGGATTAATTCCTCATCGAGTCTGCAATCACAAAAAAAAGTTGATTAAAAGTAAGAAATGACTACTGCCATACTACCAAATTAATAGTACGTAATTGTTTTATCATTACTGAAAACAGTTTGATTTTCATACAGTTTAGAGTCCTAATTTCTCATGCAATTATTGGTTTATTTTATGTTAAGAAAATACGTATATGATATACATATGTTAATTATGCAAAACCATTATACTAAGCCAAAATGGCTGCAAATCTTAATATTGCATAACATCCAAAATTACAGATATACAATAACAACACACATCTCAGTGACAGGGTGAAATGCCCTTTATATGAGAAACTATCCCTATTAAAGATGACTCATCATAAACTTTATTCATTCAATGACTGAAAATTTAAAACTGTGAATACAGTAAATCTTCTGATTTTATGGATAATGTACATCAAATCAACAGGGGGATGGTTATAGAAAAGGAAGGTATGTTACATTCCTAGTCTTATTCAAACTGTGCCCGTGATCCATATCTGCATCTTTTTTGCATGCAAATGCCAATAAAACAAGCACCTCATTGACTTTATGTAGCCTAGTCTTGAAGGAAAGGAAGGATTCATCAGAAGCAATCCCGACACAAGAATTGGAGATAGTACTTGATTTCACCAAGACCCTGATGATTCTAACTGGTGTTACCTTTCTTTTGTAGTTTCTGTAAAACTGAGTCATGAGATAAAAGTAGCATACTGTTTGGCATTTGAAAAGATGTAAGTTAAACTACAATGCTTGAAAAAACTGAAAATCATAGATTGTCCTTGGAATACATAGATGCAGGAGTCACTGACCTGGGTATGTCCAATGTTTTTAACTTTTTATAACTTGCCTTGATAACCTTTTCAAAGCAGAGGCCTACATGACAGAAAGCCATTTTGATGAAGGTACAGTGAACTTATATCATTCAAGGTAACTAATGACAGAGTAACTTATATCTTTCAAGGTAACTAATGACAGAGTTCAAGGCACCGGCTAAAGAGATGATGTTGATTACCCTAATTTGTAAAGGCTCCGATTTTCAAAGAAATTTATTTGTGGTGGATAAATAAATGGGCACTGTTTTGTGGAAGCTTGCTTGGCAAGTCACTGTCCTCTATGACATGTTCCATTTCTGTGGAATTTGAAAGGGATCTGATTTTAGCTTCTGCAGTCTGCAAAGAACTTTTCTGGCTGAGAAAGCCCATAGACTTGCAGTCAGAATGTTAGTGACATGGAAAAACTCTTCTCCACATCCACATTTCTGCTGCATCCAATTACCATTCCATTCTCTTAATAATCATTCATATTTTACATCCATACAACAATACTGACCAATAAATACGTATTTCATTTCACTAAATTCTTTTTTTGCCTCTCACATTTGACATTGAATTTCACTATGACTGCTTATCATATGTAATCTAGCTACACATATAGCAAAATTGGCCAGTCTGCGTAATTTTTTCACTCCTATGTTATTTAAAACTAACTTGATCCTAGTTCTTTATATGTATAGTAGTGAACTGAAAAAAATTAAATTGATCAATAGACAATATATTACACCTTGACAATATCATACAAGTGAGGAATAAAACACTCAAGGCATTGGGAAGAATGCTGGTAGCCCAAGCAGACAATTACTGAGCTCTAAATACATACGACAAAAATAGCTGATGGTGCAGCGTAATAGCACTGAGGGAATGATATCTACTGTTAGCCAAGAAAACCCTCATCCTTCAACACAGCACAGATGGTAAAATTCTTTTTTATCTTAATATAGGCTGGTGAATATGCCCATTGAAACTAGGCTAAGTAGAGCAGCTGTTGTAATTAGTATGAGCACAACAGTTGGACAGTTAACACCAATTTTCTCATGCATTAGTAAGGTAATAAGTACTGTACAGTACTCGCAATGTTAACAAGTAGATCTGATATGGCAGCCAGCAAAACATATATTGAACACTTACCACAGAAACTTGTTACTAAGCACAATTTACTGATGAACTCACCTGTGTGTATACCTGTGCAGCAGATATGAAGGAAAATAAAAGTTAATGCACTGCCTTTTTATACAAAGCTACGTGAAACTTTCCTGGCTTTTAAGCAGTGTTATAAAGTTAAAGAAAATACTTGGTTGAGTTAATTACTTAAAATGAAATAAATACAAGTAATTTTTTGTCAAAATCAAATACTTAATTCTGTAATATAAAAAATAATGGTGATCTAAACACATGAAAAAATCAGATTTACGAAAATTTTCAGTTTATGAAAACTTTTTTCAAACTTCATTTACAAGGCTAGCAATATATATATACTTTTATGAGAAAAGGTCAAATTCATCACTTGACTAAAATAATACTGACAACAACTGTTACAAAACTACATTTGTAGAATCCCTTAGAATACCCAAATATGTACTAACAAGGGAATTTTTGTTTTTAAGACAGGCACACTAATATTTCTTTTAGTTTTCAAGTAGGTACTTTTCTCTCTGATTTGTTTCCCAGTCTTAGCTAAACATAAAAATTCTCTCTGCCCTGGCAAAACCATAAAAACAATTTCCTGTTTATATTGTTTCTAGGAAAATTCCCATTGCTACCTGAACAGACCTAACACTGAAAATAGGACACAACCATGCTCTGAACTATAACAGCATTATCATTATTATTATTATTCAGAAGATGAACCCTATTTAAATGGAAAAGACCACAGGGGCCATTGACTTGAAATTCAATCTTCCAGTGATTATGATGTTCATTTGAAAGAAGTGACAGAAGGTTAAAGAAAAATACAAAAAGAGATCACTTATGAAAAAACACATAAATTAACAAATATGACACATTTTTAATCAAATTGTATTTTTCAAAGCTAACAAACCTTTGGTCTTAACAATAGGATAATCTTCTAGTGCCAGCTGGGAATTGATTAAAACAATCAAAGATGGTAAAACAAGGAATCTGTGGCATCTGGCAACTCAAGTGTATACGAAGTGGAAGCTGGTCACCAACTAGGCTTGGTCCCTCGTGATGCGTCAGTATTTCTTTGACCGTCTTGGAGATTAGTCTTGCTTTTGCGCTCTCCTTCCCAAGCCGGTTTCTTTGTTAGCCTGTGATTTATTTGTGCTTTGCTTTCAGTGTGTGCATGTGTTTGCCTGCTTGTCTTTGAACATGGATTCCACCAAGAGTTCTAGGCCCCATCAATGCATGTGACTGGGCATTCCAGGATTTCCATGTTAGAGGTTTTTGGCCCCTTTCAATACTAACCCCCATTACCACTTAAGGTAGGTGCTGTTCCAATTTTTGTATTATCACTAACCCTTCCCCAGAGTGTTGTTGTCCTTGGCCTGTGTCACAGTGGAAGGCTTTCTACAAGAAGAGGGAGCACCATAGAGTATCTACTTGTCCTTCTTGGGAAGGTTTCTTGCCTCCCTGAGTGGCAGTTCGGCATCCCCTTCAAGAAATTTTCCCTCTACTTCTTTTGTCACCATGTCTCCTTCCTTTTCTTCCATTGATTCATCTTTGGAAGTATTGGGAGTTGCACAGGATGATTTTATGTATAATGTGGCCCCCTCTCTCATGGGGGGTAATCTCCCTTCTGGAAGGGAAGAGGCTACTCCATCTTCTTCCTTTGTTATCACACAAGATGGCTGCTGTTTCGGTGTCCCTAGGCCTATTGTTCCATTTCATGTCTGCTTGCCAACCTCCTCCAGTCCCCCCTCCTCCAGGTCTCCACTACTTTGGCTCTCGTGTGCTGCCACCTAGCAGAACACCATAGAAAACTGATGCTTACTGGGTCAGCTCTTATCTCGGCGTCAGTAAGGCCATCGACTTGCACTGACATTCTGAATGCCATGATGTCACTCCCAGCATCCTCTCAGCCTATGACATCAGGTGCGGTGATGTATCTTCCACCGCCTGTTGCTGTGATGTCATTACCATCTTCATCTATGACATCATCGCAGTCTCTTGCTGAGCTATCGGAGACGTTCCTTCAAGCAGTGGTTGAAAGGCTGGACTGTTTTTTGTGAGAGGTATCCTGTACTTTTTAGCGAGGAGGGTCGTAGAAGGAGCGCTCCTTCTCCTCTGCCATCTCCCTCTCCTCCTCCCCCTCATTCTTGGGAGAGACGCTGGAGGATTCAGGACTTTGTTGTTTTGTCGTCTGGGAGTGAGAAGTTTGTTTCGCTGTCTTCCCAGTACGGAGATGTCTCACCCTTGCATGTACATATATGTGTTCCATTCATGACTGCCTTCACTCTCCTCAGTCTTCAAGCTGATTCTCTGTTACCTCAGCCTGTTAGTTCGCTATAAGATGCTATAAGATGATGGGGCTCCGGTTAAGAGGTCAAAGGTGCCTAATTCTCAGGTCGTTGATCCTGCACCTTCCAGGAGTTCTCTCCCAGAGGCTGTTGCTTTCCTTCCTGTTCTGCCTCACAACGAACATGTTTGCAGTGGGAATTGTGAGGCTGTGGAGTCAAGGACATGAGGCGGTTTGGGTCCGTGGAATTAATAAAAATGTAAAATCATAACCAAAACTCACAAAGTGTAGGACTGTTGGGAGTCACAACAAACCATAATATACTAAATAAAACTCAAGCTTTTGTTTATTACATAAATTAAAACCTGTTGAAATAAATATAGTGTGTACAAATGTCCTAAATGGTCCTTCAGTAAGGGAGCATAGGAGTAGGAGAAGGAAAACAAGCTTCTAGCTTGAGTATCTTGAGTCCTGAAAGATGTACTGTTGTTTCAAACAGGACAGCCTTGTTAATATGAATCACCCTTGGAACGATCAAATAGTCAATCCATTTTCTCCTAGATAAAGAGCAAACAAATACTGAAAATATCTGCTGCCTCCAGAGCAATTGCTCTGAAAGAAATATTGCCTAAAGTATGCCTGGTCTGGTACTGACAATATTATCAATGCTGCATTTCCTTCTGTCTTTGATATTTCATTCATTCCCTCAGATCTACCACTCCTTATCACGCCAATTGTCTATTGCTCTAATTTCCACTTCTCTCTGAAGGATCAATGAATGGCTGAACAATGAGGGGAAAAACTGTGAGTTACCCAATTTCTGGTGGCGCAGGTAATTCCTTCTTGAAGTCATCCTTTCCTAAGAGCCAGTAAGTAGGCATTTCTCCTTTGCCTTTTAGTTTGGTCAGTCCTCTGTATTCAAGATGATAGCCCCCAGCTTCTTTAAGAACAGAGGAAGTTTGTTCACTAATATGGATACGCCAAGCTGAACCTGTTGGTGGAATCAAGCTTGGTGTGAGACAGAATGCTCAAACGAAGATTAACTAGCTATGATAAACGTATTTTACTTCATATAAATTGAAAACCATTGACCTTAAGCATATTTTCAGGGGTAATAAATTAAAAAAATTATAAAAGGATTTAATAGTCTACTGATATTCTGCTAATGAATTGTTCAGAACCACCTGTAAAATATAAAATAGTAGCAACTTGGACTGTTACTGAGAGTAATTTAATCCATTGTTAAGTTGAATTTTGACTTCTTTCAAAAAACCATAGTATTTTGATTTCATGCTTTTTTTAAAAATTGAACCTTTGTTAAATTTTTATATAATTCTACAATTTATTTATACATTTCAATAAAGTTCCACTTTTCCCCAAATAAATCAGTATATCTTACATATAGGCAGTCCCCCAGGTTACAGCAGGGGTTCTATTCCCTGCAGGGCACTGTAAGCCAAAAATTGCCTTATCCTGAATCATCATCATTATAATGGGAATAAATAGCACTTACAGCACTGTAAGCTTTAAGTCTGGGTTACAGCACCGTAAAGCAGGTAACGGAGCCATAAATACACTTATGGCACTGAAAAATTATGATTAACACTGCCATCAGGCAAGCACTGTATGTCCGGAACAATGTAACCCGAATCTGACGTAACCCAGGGACTGCCCGTAATTATTTTAGATTTTAGCAATAATTTTTTAAAATTATAGGTATGGTACCACAAGCAGATTAAACTGTTTTTGGAGCAAAATTTATCAAACCTATTAGATAGAAAATATTGTCTGTGGCTACAAATACAGATCCAGGCACCTAGAATGAAATCTAGAGAAGTACACCACCACAGCATACCCTTTTTCCAAACTTTCCTACTGCAAATATGGCCCATACTTGTAGCCAAATCTACAGATATGAGCGTTCATCCTACGTTGTAAATTCTGCAGTTACAGAAACCACCCCTCAAGATTCTAATATACTAAGGTATAGGTCATGTATGGAAAGTACACATTATTACATAGCCCATACCTTAGTATTAAGAATCTTGAGGTATGATTCCCATTCCTATAGAATTTGCAACAAGCCTAGGATACATGCCTATATCTGCAGCCACTTACAAAAATATTAGGTGCTGAGTTTGGATGCTACTTGAAACCTAACAGCAAATACGTACATAAACACATTCAGCGGACTCAAGGTACTGCAGTTCTCAAATGCCGCTTCCACTTCAAGCAAATGATGGGTTGTGAAAATCAACTTACATCTTTGAAGAATGGCAGAGAGTGACAGGTTGTTTAAAACCTAATCAAGTAGCTACTGCTCTGATTTTGTGAATTTAATTTTAATAGTAGGTAAGACGTCCTCTTCAATCTGGGAATGTACATCAAGAATAAGATCCCTTAAAAAGAAAAACAGGGCGTTCTTTGTAAGTCCCATGCAGATAAAGCTTTAATGTTCTCACAGGACAAAGAGCTCTCTTTTCCTCTGAACCCAGGATCTCTATTAAGCTCTTAATGTTATATAAGAATGAAATCAGGTCTTGGATGGGATCTCATTTTTTGCAAGAATGCCAAGGGTATAAGAACAGACTGCATCTCCTCATCAGAACCCCATCCTTCTGTCACTGGCAAGGCAACAAGGAAGAGGGTCTTCCTAGCGAGATTCCTTAAGGTCGCAAAACTAAGGGGTTCAAAATGTGGACTTTAAGACCACATCCAAGTTCCAAGAGACTAGTTCTCCTTTCTTCTGTTTGCAAGTGTCGAAAAATCTAATGAGATCGGATATATCCTAATTCAACGATAGTATATCTAGGTCCCTATGTCTAAAATCAGAGCTCAGTACAGCCCTGTAACCTTTAATGTAGAAGAAGATAGGCCTCTAGATGGCCTCAGATAAAGTATAAAATCTGCTAACTTTGCTATAGACATCTGAGAAGACGAGATGTTAAGTCTTCTACACCAAGTGCAGAAGACTGACCACTTGGTTTGGTAAACTTTGCTACATGACTGCCATCTACACATAGCAACAGCTTCCCCACCTGATTTTAAAAAGCCTTTTTCTCTGAGGAGCTCCCAAACAGTCTATATCCTGTCAGAGCCAGAGTGGACACTCCTTGATTGAAACGCCTGAAGTGAGGGTGTCTGAGCCTTGGAAAGTCTACCAGTTGCCCTAAAAGGTTCAGGAACCACTCCTTTAGCGGCCAAAATGGGGCTATTGACGTCGTCACATTCTGGTAGGAACTTAATTTGTTTAAAACTTCCAGTCTTGTAGCATGACATCTGTCACCCATGCTAAAGGATCTAGGACGGTGAACAAAACAGAGGAAGTCAATGGTTCCCGGAAGTTGTGAAGAGATCCAGAGTTGGTTTTCTCCACAGCTTCCATAGATCTGTGCAGACTAATGATTCCAGAGTGCATTCTGTGGGGAGGACCTGTCTTTGGTGGCTGAGTTCATCTGCCAAGACATTCAGTTTGCCTTGGATGAGCCTCATAAGAATCCTGGTATGATTCTGGTCCGCCCAGAGAAGGTCCTCGCTGCTTCGCAGAGAGAGAAAGAATGGGTCTCCCCTTGCTGCTTCTTTAGATAAGAAAGAACCAAATGGACTGCCACTGTCTTGATGGAAACCTCAGTTGCAAATGCTTGCAATCCCAGGTGAATTGTTGTCAGTTCTTTGACACTGATATGCCAATCCCTTTGTTCTTTGGGACACCTGGGTCACTGAGAAAACAAAAGTGTCTGGGTGTGTTCTTCTGTCCCAGCTGACTCTTAGGAAGAACTGCAGGTTCCTCATATGAAGTCTTCCTAGGGTAACAAACTGTTCTATGGATGATAGAGTCCTAAAGAGACTCATCCATTTGTTGGCAGAGGAGGTTTGGAGAGAAAGGAATTTGTCCACTTTCTGGAGATAGGATTCTGTTCTCTTTGGGGGACATAAAAGCCCAAACACTCCAAGAGTTTATTGTCAACCCTGTCATGGTAATCGCTTTATAGCAAAGAATTGTAAGTTACAGGAAAGGAAAACACATCTTCTTCGAGAAGTACTGTAGCAAGGAGGCATTCGTGCACGTGTTGGAGGCGCCTGTTCTCATGATTGTTCTAGAATCGCCAGGCGTGTTGTGGAATGCAACACGCGCCATCAAGTTGTCAGAAAACGCTGTGAAATATGATGCAATATTTCGTCGAGATCCTTCTAAAACGTTCCTGTCATCTCGGGAGTCTGTGATGTTCGCTGGTAGGCCCCGCCCCCAGATCGCCATATACTATATACGACTGACGAAGTAGGAGAGATCAGATCATCAGAGAAAGATAAGAGAAGATGGAACAGATGAAGGATAAGAGAAGAAGAAGGCGCACGAGAGTTTGATCGGAATCTGGTTAAGTTGTCCACAGTAAGAGAGAGTGACAAGGATTTTCCGACATTGAGCAAGCCTTCAGAGAAGAAACGTCCTACAAGTTGGTTTTGAGGAGAAACCTGCCCTTCAAGTATCAAGAATAGACATTGTTCTCTGCAGTACGGAGTCAAGAAGACACCTATAGTTATACTGCCCTCTTTTGTGAAGCTGTCGCTTCGAGCATTGATTTTCGACAGCTGCAAAAGTGGCCAAGTATTTCATTACGTCACTGTTTCCCCAGTTCACATACTGTAAGATTTTATCTTTGTTATGTAAATAGAAGAAACCATTCTGCATTTATCTTTGTTAGTAAGCTTGTAAATAAACTTTTGTTCTGTTTGTGTTCCTTTCTATATTCGTATCCCGAGTTTCAACTGCTGGTGTTGAATCTTCTTTGTTTATTATAATATTGAACCTGTAGCGGACCTCTGGGGTCCGTGACATTAGCGGCGACCTTGCTAGGCCATTCGGCACCTCAACAGATTGAGACAGGGAGAATATAGAAGGAGCCAGAATGAGTGAGATGGTGAAAGAGTTTATTGAGTCGGGTAAACTTCTAGGTCTGGAGGGGAATGATCTCTGTATGTTGAAAAGAAAGAAAGAGAAAATTATGAGAGAGATGAAAGAGCAGCTGAGAGAGAAGTAATGAAATTGCAACAAGAGAGAGAAGCAATGAAAATGCAGCAAGAGAGAGAAGCAATGAAAATGCAGCAAGAGAGAGAAGCAATGAAAATGCAGCGAGAGAGAGAAGCAATGAAAATGCAGCGAGAGAGGTAATGAAAATGCAGCAAGAGAGAGAAATGTTGGAAATGCAGCAGGAAGAAAGAGAGAAAGAATGTATGCATGAGCAGGAAGAAAGAGAGAAAGAACGTATGCATGCGTTGGAAATCGCTAGGTTAAGGCAAAGTACTCGTAACAGTCAGACAGGCGAGAACGAAAGTGGAGCTGATGGTTTAGGTATGAGTGCAGTGTTGAAATTAGTACCAAAGTTTGATGAGGAAGACGTAATGACATATTTCATGTGTTTTGAGAAGTTAATGGAAAGAGTAGGTTCTCCCAAAGACATGTGGACTTTATATTTACAGTCAACTTTGAGTGGTAGGGCGCTTACTCTGTATAGTTGTATGCCTAAGGAGGAATGTGATGATTATGATATTGTGAAAGAAACTGTTCTTAGTGCGTATAGGTTAGTACCCGAGGCGTACCGTAAGAAGTTGAGGATTTTGATGGTTTGAAGAACTTAGTGTTGTTAGAAAACTTCAACGATAACGTATCCCCTGAGATTAAGCTTTATATAGAAGATAGGCGAGAAGTATCTTTTGCAGGAGCAACTAGGCTAGCAGACGAATATAGTTTGACTCATAATTTAAGTGTCAGTGAGAAACGAAATGATCCTTGGTCTGGTAGAGTACAAAGCAGTAAAAGTTTCAGTTCTAGTAATAGAAATGCGAGTGAAAGTGACTATTCCTGTTATACATGCGGAAAACCTGATCATACGTCTAAGGTTTGTAAGAATAAAGTGGCATCTAGTGGCTCAGAATTAACTTGTTTCCGATGTAATGCGAGAGGGCATTTAGCGAGAAATTGTGCAGTAGAAAGGAAGGATGTAAGAAACCAATGTCTCTAGTTAACCTTTTGTCAAGTAAGGATGATGTGATGAGAGAAACTAGGAAATTTTTTGGTGAATTTCTGTCAGAAGGTGTAGTTTCCTCTCTTGGAGGAGTATATTCGAGAGAAGTAGTTTTGCTTCGAGACACAGGAGCTGCTGTCTCACTAATTAGGAGAGAGTGTGTGCCAGCCAGGGCAGAAATCAATATGGAAGAAAAAGTCATGTTAGGTGTATTTCCTAACACTTGTGTTCTTTGTCCTTTGTTGAAGTTAAATTTAGAAAGTCAGGTAGTGTCAGGAGAAGTGAAACTAGCAGTTGTTGACAGTTTGCCCATTGATGGCGTTGACATTATTGTCGGTAATTACTTAGCTTTATCCAAGAATGTAAATCCTGTTGTGAGTGAGATTCCAGTGCCTGAAATGGTAGTAACTAGGTCAGGTTTAGATACAGACGTAGACTACGGTCATAGTTTGTTCGTGGATTCGAACGAGTGTGAGTTCGTGGATTCGAACGAGTGAGTTCGTGGATTCGAACGAGTGTGAGTTCGTGGATTCGAACGAGTGAGTTCGTGGATTCGAACGAGTGTGATAGAGGTGGCAAGGTTGATCTTGGCATGAGTGTGGCTGAGAGACCTGACTCTATCGGTGTTGACAGTGATAGCCAAACGGAAGGTGCAGCTGTTGAGAGTAACGTAGTTGATGTAGTGGAATCAAGTAATAGTTACGGTGATGAATTAGGCACTAACCTTTTGAATAAGGATGAGCTAGTCAAGTTTCAGAGAGGATGAGACACTAACCCGAATTTTTTAATGTGAGCTGGATGATGATCTCGATGATGTGTGTAAGGAAACTTTTTGTCTGAAAGACGAAGTTTTGTGTCGTTATGTTCGGCCTAAGTCAAGTAGTAAAGAGGAAATCACCGAACAATTAATGGTTCCTAGGAAGCTTCGTGAACTAGTTTTGAAGTTAGTACATGATGAGCAAGGACATTTGGGAGTAAATAAAACTTTCAAGTGTATTAGTAGGGTGTGCTTTTGGCCTAAAATGAGGAGTGACGTAAAGAGGTATGTTTTCAGCTGTCATGAATGCCAAATTGCCGGGAAACCGAATCAAGTAATTCCCAGAGCTCCATTGTGTAATATTCCTTCAGTAGGCGAACCTTTTGAGAATGTAGTTATCGATATGGTCGGACCTTTGCCTAGAAGTAAGGGAGGGAGTATATATCTGTTGACAATCATTGATAGACTAACCCGCTATCCAGAGGCGATACCCGTAAGAAGCTGTAACACAAGGACCGTAGTTAAACGATTGTAGATTATTTTTCTACGTTTGGTCTGCCTTGTACTATACAGAGTGATAACGGTAGTAATTTTGTATCCAAATATTTCAAGGATAGAATGAAAGAGTTAGGCATTAAACTCGTAACTTCCACACCTTATCACCCCGAATCACAAGGCATTGTGGAGCGGTTTCACCAAAGGTTAAAGAGTTGTTTACGGAAATTGTGTAAGAACTTCGAACACGACTGGGAAGAAAAGTTACCTTTTGTTCTGTTAGCTTTAAGGTTGGCATCGAACGACACTACAGGATTTAGTCTTTTCGAGCTGGTTTTCGGTCACACCACTAAAGGTCCTTTGGAAATGTTAAAATGTAACTTAATGTTTAAAGAAGGTAGAGAAGACTAAATAACTAATCTAGAGTATTATAAATACAATTTAAGAGATGCTTGGCAACTAGCAAAGGAGAACGAGGATGCTTGGCAACTAGCAAAGGAGAATGAGAGTGGAAGTCAAGGGGATACTAAACAGAAACATGATCTGAGAACAAAGGAGAGAAGGTTCTGTGTGGGAGATAAAGTTTTAGTACTAGTCCAGAAAGAAGGTCCCTCTTTATCTCATAAGTTCGAAGATCCCTTTTCAATTTTGGAAAAGAGGGGAAATCTACATTATTTAATCGATATGGGTAAGCATAGAGCAAAGTGGATGCATGTAAACTTGATTAAGAATTATAAAGAACGCCCCGTGCCGTGGCCACCGCCCGTGTTCGTAGTAACGGTGTTACAGAAAGAAATTAGTTTTGAGAAAAACTCAGAGGTGCTTAAGAAGTTCCAGATTTTCAATTAGAGTTCAGAAAGGGAAAAATTAAGAGGAAAGGATAATGTTATAGCTGATAGCCACTCTAGAGATTTTTCAGAATGAGTAGCCTGATGACCGATTTCTGTTTTGGCATGAATGGGTGAGTGAATGGAGAACTGTGCGTGTTTAGCTGGATTAAAGCTTTATGCAGAATTGTTCCCCTGCTGTTTGATTCTTGTTTCTCTTTAGAAAAAAATAAAATCAGTTGATTTCCTTTTTTTTTCTTTTGGGGAAATGTGTTATGATAATTGCTTTATAGCAAAGAATTATAAGTTAAAGGAAAGGAAAACGCATCTTCTTCGAGAAGTTCTGCTGCAAGGAGGCATTCGCACACGTGTTGGAGGCACCTGTTCTCATGATTGTTCTAGAATTGCCAGGCGTGTTGTGGATCGCAACATGCGCCGTCACACCGTCAGAAAACGCCGCGAAATATGATGCAATATTTCGTCGAGATCCTTCTAAAACGTTCCTGTCATCTCGGGAGTCTGTGACGTTTGCTGGTAGGCCCCGCCCCCAGATCGCCGTATATATACAACTGACAAAGTAGGAGAGATCAGATCATCAGTGAGCGATCAGCAGAGATCATCAGATCATCAGAGAGAGAGATAAGAGAAGAAGGAACAGATGAAGGATAAGAGAGGAAGAAGGCGCATGAGTTTGATCGGAATCTGGTCAAGTCGTCCACAGTAAGAGAGAGAGAGTGACAAGGATTTCCGACATTGAGCAAGCCCTAAGAGAAGAAACGTCCTACAAGTTGGTTTTGAGGAGTAACCTGCCCTTCAAGTATCAAGAATAGACATTGTTCTCTGCAGTACGGAGTCAAGAAGACATCTATAGTTATACTGCCCTCCTTTGTGAAGCTGTCGCTTCGAGCATTGATTTTCGACAGCTGCAAAAGTGGCCAGCAAGTATTTCATTACGTCACTGTTTCCCCAGTTCACATACTGTAAGATTTTATCTTTGTTATGTAAATAGGAGAAACCATTCTGCATTTATCTTTGTTAGTAAGCTTGTAAATAAACTTTTGTTCTGTTTGTGTTTCTTTCTATATTTGTATCCCGAGTTTCAACTGTTGGTGCTGAATCTTTTTTGTTTATTATAATATCGAACCTGTAGCGGACATCTGGGGTCCGTGACAATCCCCAAATATGCTATCTCCTGTTCTGGAGTCAGCTGGGACTTCTGTAAGTTGATTAACAAACTCAAGTCTTGGGTTAGTAGAAAGATTTTATGAAGCTTGTACTTGTCTTTCATCGGAGATTGAAGGAGACAACTGTTCATGTAAAAGGAGGTATTTATGACCATAAGATGGAGCCACCTTGCAAGTGGGGGGGGCAGGTTCGAGAACACTAGTGAAGACTTGCAGAGCTGTCAAGAGG
The DNA here is from genome assembly GCF_015104395.2 of Macrobrachium nipponense. Taxonomy (NCBI): domain Eukaryota; kingdom Metazoa; phylum Arthropoda; class Malacostraca; order Decapoda; family Palaemonidae; genus Macrobrachium; species Macrobrachium nipponense. The sequence goes on from NC_087206.1 coordinate 85,338,302, forward strand.
CCTAGGCATAGGGCTCGAAACTGATAGACTTGATGCTGGAATATAAATCTGAGGCACTTCCTGAAGTCCAGCAACGTAGAAGTAAGTATCCTGCATGTCAATAGAGACCATCCATTCTCCCTGGTAGATATAGTTCTGTGGAAGAGAATATCACCTTTGCCGAAGAAAAAGCTGATCTCCGAGAAGAGCCAATGAGCTTGGAGAAGTCCCCCCCCAAAGGGAGGAGGCAGCAACATCCAAGAAAGTAGCTTCTCCTGTGGCAAAAGACAGATACCTCCAACGTGACAAACAGGAGGGAGGAAAACTGAAGGAGGTCTTCCCTTGCTCTCTCTTTTTAGAGAGCCAGCCCTCTTTGTCGTGTAATGCCTTCCTTGCCGAAGAAGAAAGTACCATCTTAGGTAACCTGAATGACTCCACAGGTAGATTACTCATTAAGGAGGTGAACGCAGGTGAAGCCGGGGCCACTGGAGAGAAAAAGGTAGAGAAGCTATGAGCAAATACGTCAGTAAGGCTGCATAAACAGAGGGAGTAGAGTCCTGATCTACCTCCTCTTTTACTTGTGATGAAATTGGAGATAAGTACAAATCAGGTGCAGTCTTTGTTGCAGGAGAGGCCTTCTTAAGGAGTCCTAGAATGTTATCCAGTTGGCACTGGAAGGGAGCCAAGATCAAATCTGCAACTGAAGGCGCGGGTGCCTGATACATAGAGGTCAACAAAAAGAGCTTGAAAATTGGCCCTGCAAAAATTGGAGGTGGCACCACTAGACGTTCAGGCACTACTGGGCACAAAGGTACTACTGGGTGCGCAGGTGTCACTGAACGCTCAGATGCTAATGGGCACTCAGCTACTACTGAATACTCAGGTGCTACTAGGTGCTCAGGAGCAGAGGGTGGGTGCTCTAAGAGGGAATGTCACTTGTAAGATGATGGGCCCTTATGAGTGGAGGAAGTGCTTGGGCGCCAATACTATGCGATCTACAGCGGTGCACTCCAGTGAAAAACATTCTGGGCTGTCCAAGAGGCTGCAGGAGGGTTGAGAGATGCACTCAGGTTCTCTGATCATCCTGTATGGCAACGGAGGAGAGCTGATTGCACCCACTGTGCGCCTTTTCAATGGCTGCCATTCATCAGCAAATCGCTGATGGCACCTGTGTTCAGGACTGGACATCTCTGAACTTGAAGGTGATGGACATCTGAACAGATGTTTTATCGATGACTGTGTTGTAATCCAGGATGCAACTTCAGGTTTGACTGAGGGGGTGGCTACCCATGGGTAGACCCCACTGATCTCCCTTGGGCTTCCATTATGAGTCCTCCCAGGTTTAGGGGAGTATGATATAGACCTTTGTCAAGGAGAATCGGTGGGACGGGCAGCCACCTCTTCCACAATACTTCACTGGCACTTTTTTCACACACTTTGTCCATTGTCCATTAGGACTCTAACCGGAACCCTTACTTGGGCCATAGTGCTCACTATCAAACCAAACTTTTGATCAAATCCTGATTTGAGACTGGCAATGGTATTGGGTGAGAAGTGTGAGAGCCAGGTAAAGAAACAGGTGGTACAGCCGGAGAGCTAGGAATAGGGAATACTTTAAAAAATCCTGGCTAGCTAAGGTCTTCCTCTTCTTTATCTGTCCCTTTATAATTTAGCTAAATGTGAGTTCAAAACCCTCCATTTCTTCAGGTCCCAGTCTTTGCATTCATTACATGACAAAGCAGCAGAACACACTTGTCCCCAACAATTCGTGCAAAGTGTATGCAGGTAATAAGTTACTTTGGACAATCTCATATAGCAGCCTTTGCTGCAGTATCAAATACGAGTGGAACTAGAGTCCTACTTACTAATGTAAACAAGTCAACTACCACAATGTCTTCATCCATGAAAAAAACAGTCTTAATCATGAAAAAATTGGTCTCCCAAGAAAACCTAGCACTGTTATAATTTGACAAAGGCTACCAAAAGTCAAAATACTTCACCAATTGGTAAACAACCATCAACTGCAAAAGTGATCAAATTCAAAATAAGCTGACTGCTCATGACCATGTTAGTCATAAGCTGGCAGAACCAAATTGAAGCTCTTTGCTGAGTTGTTCCTCTTTTACCCCGAAAGTGGGAGGTGGCTAGTCACTTACACAAAACAAAAAGTGTTACCATGAATTTCAAAATTACTTAGTAAGTTACTTATATAAAATGAGTGTTTACCATTAAAAATTCACATATTGTTGAGTTTAACGATGTCATTGTGTTTACCCTATGTAGACTTTGTGTTTGCTCTGTGTAGACTTAAGTCTTGGTGCCAAAACAAATATGGCTGTCTTATCTCAACTGTATCAAGACAATAATCAAGCAGATTTTACATTAAATTTTGGTTTCAAATAATCAACTGGCAATTCATTCATACTGAGAGGTAAAGAGCAAAACGCTATGGTAATTAAATAAGTCCTTGAGTGTTGGGGAACAAATGACATAAGGCCACTAGATGATGTGCACAAAAAAAAAAGTACAGTAAAAGACTAATAATGATCATGATCCGGATCAGACAGAGGAATGGAATCTATAACCAAGTTATCATTAACAATGTCAATGATTGCATTTATACATTCAACTTTGAAAATATAACTTTTTTTTACACCATCAGAAAGTCAATCAAACTACTCCCATGGCACCATAAGTCTACAACATATACACAAAAGTGCAATTTTCCTATGAAATTGGTTTGTTTACCTGTCGACTCCATCCTTGAAGCTGTGTTAACTGTGTCACCAAAGAGGCAGTACCTGGGCATTGTCATCCCTACAACACCAGCACAGCAAGGACCTGAAATCAAATCAAAACATCTTTGGCCACAAAAATCCATTATACAATAATTCACTATCAAGGAAGTTCTGAATAAAACCCATATATGAGGGTCATTAATGATTAACAAAGAAATAAAAACATGCTACTGCATATATTCAGAATTAGTAGTGAAAACATGGTCAAACTGTCCTACATAACTTCTCTACAAAAATAGTAATTTTCTGCACAATTTTCTTTCTAAAATTATGTACATTCTCATTACTTAAAGATGCTTAACCCTCATAATTCCATTTCTATACTATGTATTTTATCAATTTGATAAGTGTGCCAATATAGCACCTCAATTTAACAGGCACTTTGGGGGTCTGGCTTGCTTGTAAGTAATGACGTCTGCTAAGTAACACACCCGATATATTAGAGCCTGTACTTGATATTTTTCAGATATCTTACAGCTAACAGCAATTCCTCATAGTTCCTATAGTAGATTCACATCAACCGTGCATTTGATGTCTAGGCCCGTCCTTTACGATGCTCCTGATTGGCTGCTGATAAGCCTGTCACAAAGCCGGAAACTCTCAGTCTCTCTCGAGAGTTCACATGGGCAGGATATATGTTCACCTCTCCTGAGGGATAAAGTTAAAAGAAGTATCCCTCAGGAGAGGTGGAACATACATCTTGCCTATGTGAACTCTCGAGAGAGACTGAGTGTTTCCAGCCCTGTGATTGGCTTATTAACAGCCAATCAGGAGCGTTGTAAATTTATCATGTCTAAAATGGTGCATAGCAAACAGTAATAATAATGAAGTTGGTAAGTACAAAAAGTCCACTAAGTTGTAGTCCTTTAAGTTGAGGTGCTACTAGGTAAAACTTCTGGCAGCCTATCATTATATGTAATTCAATTGAATATATGCTTGACCAAAAGCTGCAATTACGTATTGCAAAGTGGCAAAAGATAAAAGCGAAAAAGGATGTTTAATAAGCAGCTTTGTACAATTGCTTATCAGATTTTTTTTTTTTTTTACTGTTCTTAAGGGTAAATTAAAGAATTTGCAGGGAAGATGAGTGACGGCGACATTTCCTTCCAAGACACTTTTTTTTAGACTAAATATCCAGTGACAAAGAACTGTTCAAAGTTAACAATCACACAACAGACAAGGGTTCTTCATAAGTATAAAAACGACAAACTTGAAATACTTCTTTGATCAACCACTAAATGGTGACACACACACACACACACACACAAAAAGACTAGTTTTCTTTAAAACTTTAACTAGTACTGGCTACATAGTCTAAGCATTGAGCACAATAAAACAATCATATCATCCCAACATTGCTCAATACAGCTGTTGTTGCAACATCCCTAGACATTGGCTTACCTTGAATCAAATATGAAATACTTTGTAGATAGACCACCATTCAAATATAAAACCAGTTTGTAATTTTATATACTTTAATCATTCCATACCTGTATGGATGCCAATCCTAACCATGAGAGGAATGTTATGCAAGTGCCTGATCCTGAACTTGCCAGACAGGTGAAGAAGGTCGAGGGCCATTGTAGCTATCTGAGCAGCGTGGTCATCAATCCTACTTGGAAGTCCGCTTACAACCATGTATGCATCACCAATAGTTTCAACCTGTTGGGGACCAGAAGAAAATATGAAATCCTAAGGAGCTGTGGAAGTATGATTATCATGCATTGACAACTATGGCGTGACTCTCTCTCTCTCTGGTATTCCCAAGAGACTGGGAATGATGATCAAATAAAAGGGTTCCAAACTTATAGATCAGATAGAAAAAATAGGAATCAAGGGGGAACCGCAATATATGGGAAAAACAAAAAACAAGGAAAAATATATGAGCGGTAGAATTTGAATCTGAAAAATTAATGATAGTAATATATAGACCTCCTAATACTAAAGAGTTTGACTTAATAATTGAAAAATTGGATGATATATGTAGAAATCACAAGGACTGGACTATTCTCCTATCTGGTGACTTCAACTTTCCTTTCGTAGAATGGAAAGAACGAATAGGAGATTGTGGATGTACTTATACATATAAAAAAGAGAGTAATAGTAGTGCAGAAGATAAGAGGCAATTCGAAAAGCTATTAGATATGCTACTAGAATACAACATTCAACAAATAAATCACCTGCCAACAAGAAAGGAAAATACTTTAGACCTAGTATTTGTGAACGAGGTGAATTATGTTAAAGAAATAATAGTTTATAATGCGAGTATTTCAGACCATAATGTCATAGAATTAACAGTTCATTCCAAAGCAAGTGAAAACAGAGATAAGCAAGAAATGAAAAAGTGGGAAGGATATGGAAAATACAACTTCTACAGTAAAAATATAAAATGGTCAGAAATAAATGAAGAATTAAACAAAGATTGGGATAACATTTTCGTAAGCGATGACATAAGGGTAAATACGGAGATATTATATAAAATATTAGAGAAAATAGTGGATAAATATATACCGAAGAAGAAAAGTAAACATCATTCATGCATACCAAGAGACAGAAGGATCTTGTTCCAGAAAATCAGAAAGTGGAAAAAAGGTCTTGCAAAAGAAAAAAATGCATGGAAAGTTATAGAACTAAAAAGTAAGATAGAAAATGCAGAACAAAAGATTATACAATCAAAAGAAAATGAAAAACGGGAATTGGAAGAAAAAACCCTATTAAATATCAAGCAAAACCCCAAACTATTATACTCATATGCGAAGAAGATGAATAAAAGAAGAATAGAAATATTCCTCGAGAATTGAAGAGTTAACCGAATGAAAAAAAGGAAATTTGCAACATACTGCAGAACGATAATAAAGAAGAATAGAAATAGGTCCTCTGAGAATTGAAGGGAGATTAACGAATGAAAAAAAGGAAATTTGCAACATACTGGCAGAACGATATAAGAGAGAATTCACCACTAGAATAGATAATGAAGATAATGATATAGAAGTAAGGGACGAAAATAGTGAATATTTAGCTGACATAGAAATTAATGAAGCTGATATTGTGCAGGCAATTAATGAAATTAAAAATGGAGCTGCTGCAGGGCCTGATGGAATCCCTGCTATTTTGTTAAAGAAAGTAGTTCATTCTATCGCAAAGCCACTTGCAATATTATTAAGACAAAGTGTAGATACAGGCAAGATTTATGATGAGCACAAATTAGCATATATCACCCCTACTTTCAAAAGTGGATCAAGACTTGAGGCAAGTAATTATAGGCCTGTGAGTCTAACATCACATATTATGAAAGTGTATGAAAGGGTAATGAAGAAAAATATTATGAAACATTTAATAAAAAATAATTTGTTTAATATAGGACAACACGGTTTCGTACCCGGAAAAAGTACACAAACCCAACTGTTAGTCCACCGTGAGAACATATTCAAAAATATGAAAAGCGGAAATGAAACAGATGTGGTTTATCTAGACTTTGCAAAAGCTTTTGACAAAGTAGACCATAATATATTAGCAAAGAAAATTAGAAAACACAATATCGTAGATAAAATAGGAAGATGGTTAAAAGAATTTTTACACAACAGAAAACAGATAGTTATTGCAAACGATGAGAAATCGGATGAAACCAAGGTAATATCCGGTGTGCCACAAGGTACGGTGTTAGCTGCAATACTGTTTGTTATTATGATTGAAGACATAGACAGTAATGTTAAGGACTCGGTAGTGAGTAATTTCGCTGATGACACAAGAATAAGTAGAGAAATTACTTGTGATGAAGATAGGAACGCTCTACAAAGAGACCTTAACAAAGTATATGACTGGGCAGAGGTAAATAGGATGGTATTTAACTCTGATAAATTTGAATCAATAAATTATGGAGACAGAGAAGGAAAGCTATATGCATATAGGGGACCTAATAATGAGACAATCACAAATAAGGAAGCAGTTAAAGACCTTGGTGTGATGATGAATAGGAACATGTTATGCAATGATCAAATAGCAATTCTTTTGGCAAAATGTAAAGCAAAAATGGGAATGTTGTTACGGCACTTCAAAACAAGAAAAGCTGAACACATGATTATCCTTTATAAAACATATGTTCGTAGTCCACTTGAATATTGCAATATGATATGGTACCCACACTATCAAAAGGATATTGCACAAATAGAGAGTGTACAAAGGTCCTTTACAGCTAGAATAGAAGAAGTTAAGGACCTTGACTACTGGGAAAGACTACAATCATTAAAATTATATAGTCTAGAAAGGAGAAGAGAACGCTACATGATAATTCAGGCATGGAAACAGATAGAAGGAATAACAGAAAATATCATGGAACTAAAAATATCAGAAAGAGCAAGCAGAGGTAGATTAATAGTGCCCAAAACAATACCAGGAAAAATAAGGAAAGCACACAGGACATTAATCCACTACGCACCAGCATCGATAATGCAGCGTCTATTCAATGCGTTGCCAGCTCATCTGAGGAATATATCAGGAGTGAGCGTAGATGTGTTTAAGAATAAGCTCGACAAATATCTAAACTGCATCCCAGACCATCCAAGATTGGAAGATGCAAAATATACCGGAAGATGTACTAGCAACTCTCTGGTAGACATTAGAGGTGCCTCACACTGAGGGACCTGGGGCAACCCGAACGAACTGTAAGGTCTGTAAGGTAAGGTCTCTCTCTCTCTCTCTCTCTCTCTCTCTCTCTCTCTCTCATACTAGGCCAAGATTTAGTGGTAAGTTCATTGAATCTGACATTAAAAAATTGTATTATTATCAGGCAGACCATAGTAAATGATTAGGCAAATGAAATTCCACATTTTCATTAAAGTTATTACATATTAGGGCAAAATAGGCATCGTTAACAAGTCTAGGGCACAGTAAGGTGGATTGTGACTTTTGAATTTCGTTTAGAGACAAATTTTGCTTAGCGTCAGAGCTGCCAGGAACGGAACCCCTGCCCTTAACTGTACTGTATACGAAAATGAAACTGCTCAAGAAATCAGCTTTATAAAAACTTCAGCAAAGGGTGTTCATGAAATTGTATGCATAGGTACATATATCAATAACAGAAGATAGTAAAATTCTAGAAATAAAAACACAAACTAAATTCTACAAGGGGTTGGAATTTTATATCAATATTCCATTCAAACAAAACAATTATTAAATATACAATGCTGTTGAGGTGTTATCACCCAGATTCAAGGTCTGATAATCTGAAGCTCCTTCCCACTTATTAAATCAAGGCAATCTTTTTTGTTGCATAAAAAGAAACATATCTGTTCAAAATGCTCAAATTGAAACCAACATATATATTCTAATTGATTATAAGGCAATTGCATTATCTACAGATATCAGCGCAAAGAATAACTGGTAAAGTTTAACAGTCATACTTTATGATTTGTGCAGAAATAAAAAAAATGAAATGCTTTAATATCCTAATTACATACTCACCATCAGGTTAAGTTAAGTATATCTTAGTTTTACCAGACCACTGAGCTGATTAACAGCTCTCCTAGGGCTGGCCCGAAGGATTAGATATTTTTACGTAGCTAGGAACCAATTGGTCACCTAGCAATGGGAGCTACAGCTTATCGTGGGATCCGAACCACATTACATCAAGAAATTAATTTCTATCATCAGAAATATATTCCTCTGATTCTGCTTTGGCCGAGCTGAGAATCGAACTCAGACCACCGGATTGGTAGCTGAGCGCGAAAACCACTTGTCCAACGAGAAACTCACCATCAAAGACCATAAAATTTCAATATGCACATCTTTACCTTATACACATTGTAATGATTGATAGTGGAGTCAAAAGCAGTATAGAGGTCATTCAGCAGATCAACGACTTCAAAAGGTGTTGAGTATGCCGAAATGCTGGTGAAACCAACGATATCAGAAAAATATATGGTCACTTCATCAAACTCCTCTGGGGCAACAGGCATCCCCAATTTCAGCTGGTTGGCAACAGAGCTGAAAAAAAATTCAAGTACACAGTTGTCAGTAATTCATGATCAGCCAGTTTTCCTATGCTCATTATAAAAACACTGTACATATTACTCTAATTTAACCCTAACTTATATCCTAAAATACTGTGATGTACTACGTAAACCAGAAGATCCTAAAAAATGGAAAATGTTGAAATGTTATTTTCTGGGCTCAACCTGTGTCGCTCCGTGAAATGGTTCCTTTGATACTATTTTTAATGTATAAATATTGCTATTCATCCCAGAGAAAAAAGAGAAACAATATAATGCCAAGATAAATGGCTCGCTCACCTTTAATAAAGGTGTCTGTATAGATAAAGAGCGAGTGGATACCACTACCAGAGGTCCCTTGCCATTTAGCTTCTTCCTTCGACACAACCCCAACTACGGAGGAGCCGAACTATAGCCCTCACTACCCTCTACTACTACTGTGAGCGCCTCCACCGCCTGTGACGTCATTCCTTTGATAGCCGTCGTAGCAGACACACGCGTCTTTTCTTTTGTGCTGTGCCATTGCTATTTCCGTCTTTGGAATACTCCATTCAAGATGTCTCAAGCTTCTGCATCTATGTTAAGTACTGCTTAAGGTTTTTAGATCTCATTTTATGAAGATCTTCCTTGTTTTGATGTTATTGGTGTGAGATAGGTAGCGAGAGCGTCATCGTTCCCGCGCCGGCTTCTCCCCGACCGCATGGAAGTCTTGGTATGCCTTTGTCTCCCTTTCCATCATTACCCTTTAGCAGTATTTTATGATATTTATGACTTTATTATTTTGATTCATGCTCTAGCTTGATCATATTATTATTATTATTATTTTTTAGTCTAGCCTTCACGGGGGCCCCGTGCTCTGACCGCATGTTCGGGTCTTAGCCTAGCCTAGCCAGATTCCGTTCCTGTTAGGAGTACTATTATTATTATTTACGTTAGGACTGTGTTCTTTTGTGTTAGTCCTTGCGCCTAGTCTCCTGTTCTCGTTTTATCAACATACCGACTAGCCGCTTGGGTTAGGCTAACATACCCCAATCGTCAGATTGGCGATTAGCCTACCCCTCTGGACATGCTTTCTCTCGTTCTCCTTTTATTTCCTTTGTCCCTGTGTTAGCCTAGCTATTTATTTATCATTATTACATATCTGTTATTATTATGGTTATTGTGTGGCTATGTTCGATTTGGTCGGCCTTGGTTACTGCATAGCCTGGCCTCCCTCACCGCATGTTTATCGCTTGGCCGGGAGGGCCGATGGCCGATCACAGGCGAGCCACCCTGTTGCTGGTCTCCCCCCCCCACCCCTCGCCTCCCCCTCCACACCTTGCCCACCCACATTAGTGGGTGATGACTCGCCCGCTCATAGCTAGCCACCCGAGTCTGCATGAGGGGGGGGGTAAGCGCTCGCGGGGGTAGTGGGTAGGAGACCCTCCAGCACTCAGGGCTGCCGTACTCAGTCGCTTGGCTCACGGCTCAGGTTATCCCCCTCCCTTACCGTACCTCGGTCGGCCTTCGCGCACGGGAGGTGGGGTTCCCATCCCATGCCCACCCCCTCTCTCTCTCTCTATAGCTTTCCTCCCCCTCCGGCGGTCTCAGCTCCGGCCACCACTGGACTGTTTTTATGAGAGAGTACCTTATGAGCCGTGATCTTACTCGGGGGCCCCTTATGGTCCGTCCAGATCATACATAGCGCACACACACACATATTCTTATGATATTATTATTATTATTATCATATTATTATCATATTCAGTCCGGAGTCTCACACCGGGGGTTCTGTCTCATGTTCTACTTTTACCGGTTTCACGTTCCGAGAGCTCAGGTAGGCTTTCATTGACAATGGTTGTCCTGCTCCGGCCCCAGCGGAGTTACTCACCTCCCCCCCCCCCACCCCTTTTTAGCGTGCTACCTCGGGGGAAGTTTTACATTGAGACAGTTACCCCCCTGACCACTTTATGTTATAACCATACGCAGTTTCATGTACCATTTTTTATGTTATTACTATGTCTCCGAACCTACTGCGGCATGAATAGTTTATTTACATGATACTTGCACACTATATGTACTCTTTATTCGTCGGCTCCACTCCGGCGCCTATGAATATTGATACACTATATTTTAATACCTCCCCGGAGGTTGTCATCGGTACTCATGTATCCTTTGACTTACAGGTCTTGTGTTGCCAGGAGGTAGGCTGCAATGCAGTCCTACAGGACCCACGCGGTCACGAGGTTTGCCGCTCCCACGCCAGGTGCGCGGTAAGGGTAGTGGACTTTCTGGTGTGGCACCACGAGGGGTGCCTTACATGCTATGCCTTAGTTGGCCAAGCCTCTACTCTGGTAAGTATTACTCTCCGCCACAAGTCTTCCTTGGGTCCGGTGATGTTATTGCATATAATTGTATAAGTGTTCAGATTGACTATTACTTTATTCAGTCTCGACCTCGGTCGTTCCCTCCCTCTAATACTAACCCTCTCTTGCAGGGCTCTGATGAAGGGAAGGAGGCAGCGCTGACATCGCTCAAGGCCTGGGTCGGTGGCTTCGGGAGGAACTCCTCGAAGGGCCGCCTGTACATCCTGGCCCAGGACATGGCGGACCTCATCTTCCCCGGAGCGAAGAAGGGGTCAGTTGTGGACCCCCTAGTTGCCGCCCCCCTCATAGCCGGTATCAAAGCCCTGGTATCGCTACCGGCGGAGGACGACTTCTCAGAGGACGTCACAGAGGACGTGGCGGCCCTCAATTTGGACATAGAGCCCATGGCTATTGACTCCATGGGCACAGGTAAGGGTGTAGTAGAGGCAGGCTCTAGGGGGACTCAGGGACTTTCCCTGAGCCCTTCTCCTTCTCCTTCTCCTGATCCGTCTTCTTCCACTTCTTTCCGGGGATTCACGGAGAAGCAGCGGTCAGTACGTCCCAAGACTTCTTCCGTGGTCCCCAAGCTTAAGTCTTCTACTGGTAAACTAACAAAGTCCTTGCCGATGAAGTCAGCTCCCTCAACTGTCGCTAACACCCCGGCTCCCCACCCCGGGGCGGTCAGATCGAGGGCAGCTTCTTCATCTGTGTCGAGGTCCCCCAAGCACAAGTCTCGGAAGGAGAGGGCCCAGGCACCCCACTTCGACGCCGAAGCTTTCTCCTCCAACATCTTGGAGAGGATGGGAGACGTCGTAGGGAACTTGGTGAACGCCAAGTTCGGTACGATTCTCTCCCAGCTTACTAGCTCGGTTGAGGCCTCAGGTCAGTCGATCCAGTCCCTAGCGGAACAACTGATGGCTCAGGAGAATGCTCTAACAGGCACTTGGGACGCGATCGCGGCAGGGCCTTCACAGTCCGCGCAGGTATCAATACCTCCTGTCATGCCGGACTCCCGCCTACTCCCGGACTTCAAGGCTGCCAACCCCTGGAGGATTGCGACACACGCTCCATTTGTCAACGGGATGCTGACTATTGAGGGCATTGGAACTCGAAGGCTGGAGGACTTCGAGTTCTATCCTAGTGACCCTCAACCCCCATTCGTGGGCTACGTCCGTCTAACAGATGCAGCCATGATGAGGGAAGACAAAGTCCCCTAGGAGACAGTAATCCTTCCTCGGGAACAGGCACAACAAACTTGGCTGAGGTGCCTGGAAGAGTGGGAGTGTGAGAACTCCTGCATTACGGCCTTTAGGAGCCCTTTCACCATCTTTACTCCGGTGGAAGGCACTCCGCTCCCACTTACCCTTAAGGTAGTGGAAGCGACCTTCCAGGCAGCTCTTAGGGACGAGCCTATGCCTCAGCTCCGGGAGACGGAGCCCACCTCTCTCCTGATCCCCGGCTCTGACACCTACTTTGAGGGTGCGGTGCCTACCTTCTCAGTAGGCAAACTCAAGCCCTGACTACGCCACCACTCTCTTTAGTGAGCGGCTTCCCAGGTTGTCAGACTCTCTCATCCAGACGGAGTTCGATGCCCGGACCAGGTTGGCAAAGTCCCTCTCCTCCATGACGACAGCGGAGATGACGGCTCTTATTTACCAACAAGAGCCGTTGTTCAAAGTCACGGCAAAGGGAATGCTGCACACCATGCAGTGTGACCTTTATGACTTTCTAGTCGCCAGGAGGAATTGTAGGAAGCATGTCCTGGCGGAAGCCACCAACCGACATGAGCCTAAGAAGCTCATTGCTTCCTCAATTTGGGGGACAGACCTCTTCCCTGCTCCAGTAGTGGCGGGGGTCTTGCATGAGGCTTCGAAGGTTAATCAGAGCCTCAAGGTCAGGTGGGGCCTAGTGGCTAAGAGGAAGTCTGAATCCTCCGGCTCAAACCCTAGGACCAAGAAGAAGCCAAGGAAGTTTAACCCCTTCCAGGCTCCTCAACACGCTCTAGTCCAGGCAGTACAGGTGCCCCAGGGACAGCAGCACTCCTCCTCTAAGAGTCAGCAGCAACACCAGTTTTTGTTTCTGACTCCGCAGTCACAGCAGCCCCAACCTTCAACCTCCTTTGCTGTCTCATCGGCCTATAATCCGGCTTTCGAGACACAGGCCTTTCAGCCCTTTAACAGGTTTGCTAGAGGCAGCAGAGCTAGGGGCGCCTCTCACCATAGAGGATCTGGCAGAGCCGCAAGCAGAGGCAGAGGCTTCCGGGGGAGCGCACGGTGGTCGTCCCTCGGTAAGTCAGCAGTGAGAGTCCCAAGGTAGGAGGGAGACTGTACCTCTTCCGCCACCGGTGGAGGTTCAGCCCTTGGGCTCAAAGCATCGTGACCAAAGGTCTGGGTCGGAGTTGGCTAGAGGGCCCTCCTCCAACCAACAATTTCTATCAGAAACCAACAGCGGAATTGATAGAGTATACTCAAGAGTCAAGAATTTAAAGTTTCAAGGACGCTTGTTCAGTGTGCCAAAGAAAGACTCAGAAAAGCGAAGAATTATCCTAGACTTGTCCCATCTGAACTTATTCATTCATTGCGACAAGTTCAGGATGCTGACCGTTTCGCAGGTGTGGACCTTACTTCCCCGTGGGGCCGTCACAACCTCTATAGATCTTACAGATACCTACTATCATGTTCCCATAGCCAGACACTTCCGGCCATTCCTAGGCTTCAAACTCGGAAACAGGGCTTATTCCTTCAGAGTAAAGGGATTTTGACGGAGGAAAAATCTATTTTTGGGTGAGGAGCCGTGTCGCCCGGTGAAATGTCTCGTTAGCCATTTCTAATATATAAAACTAATGCTAAATATACTAGAGAATAAACCAAAGGGACTGACTGAGGTTACTACCCTCAGGCGAGCACTTTTGTAAAATAAAAATGTCGTGTATAAACCAGGGGCGAGTAATACAGCCACGTTTCCTTCAACCCCACAGAAAGATCCTCGTCAACAATCCCCAACATAAGAGGTGCCGTTATACAGGCCGCCTCCCCGCAACCAACACCCTCCTCCCGAGCGCCATCTACAACATCTAGAGTTAGCAACCCTCAGCTTGTACCACCACCGGGTGGGAGATCAAGATATTACTGAAGGGTGGGTTCACCGGGCGACACGGCTCCTCACCCAAAAATAGATTTTTCCTCCTTCAAAATCCCTTTTTTGGGCTCAAGCCGTGTCACCGGTGAAATTGTACCAGAGAAATGGGGCAAGCTGAAAATAAAGAAAATACTGTAACAAGGAAGGAGAACTAAACAAATTAAATATAAAAAAGAATTTTAATATATATAAACCCCAATATACAAAAAAAACTTGTATTGTTAACAAAAGACCTTTCTCAAAACTTTAACAAAATGAGAGAATTCAATAAACGAATTTATGTACAGCTACAGGAGTTCACCTGTAAAGTCTAAAGGTAATACAAAATTATAACAATACAGCAGTACTTGGTACAAAAGGATCTCTTAAAACAAGCTAATACAAAACTCCCCACCCGTGCCTGTTGAAGGCCCGAGGGAGAGGAAAGCCATGTTGAACAACTAGGTGAGGCAGGCAAGTGGGAAATAAAAAAGGAGGTGTCATAGAAAGAGGAAGTTAAGAGTTTTCAGGAACTACAATACTTCCTGCAGCCACGGCAGGGAACTTAAGTGCATTAAGAGATTTAAGGTAGTAACGTTTGAAAACTGTCGAAGATTTCCACCCAGTGTACTTTTTCAGATCTTCAAAATTCATATGCTGAAAATAGTTAATAGAGGTAGCAATTGCCCGGACATCATGAACCAGGGGAAATGAGTCAGGATCTGCCTGTTTAATAAAGTAAAGAATTTGTTGTTTGATACCTCTCATAGTAATTGTTCCTCCTTTTTCTCTCATGAATAAGGGACCTGAGGACTTAAATGACGTTCTATCTAAATAAGATTTGAGAGATTGAACTGGACAGAGAGAAGCGTCTTGAGGAAGAGGAACTATTGACCAAGGAGTCCATCTATCTTGTGGACTTTCATTTTTGGCTAAGAAGGTTTTGTCTGGTGAAAGTAAAACATTACCATTAGGTTGGAAATCTATATGGCCTGGATCTCTAGACAAGGCCGACAGTTCAGAAATTCTTGCTCCTGAGGCTAAACTTAATAAAAATAGAGTTTTCCTAAGTAGGGTTAAATACTGACAGGATTCATTATCAATACTGGAAGCCAGGCTCAAAACTTCATTTAGAGACCAGGAAACAGACTGAGGCCTATGTATAGGTCTCAGCCTTGCGCAAGCTCTAGGGATAGAGGAGAAATAGGAACATTAAATCTATCCCAAACCCTACCAGGAAAATCTTTTTAAGGGCAGATTTCATAGTCGTAATAGTACCAGGAGCTAAGCCTTGATCAAACAATTCTTTAAAAAAATGAAATTGCTAGATTGGTTGTCATAACCTGCACTTCCTTTTCTTTCACAAATTTAACCAACCTCTTAAGAGCAGAGTCATACTGGTCTAAGAGTAGCAATACTCTTTTATCAGATTCCAGGAATGTAATATTTTCCGGATCAATACCAGAATCATGAAGAGCTGCCATCTTCATAAACTCCATAAAGTTAGGGCTTGTAGAACTGTTTGAGGAAGCCTAATACTTTCTTGGTTTGTACTATTTGTGACAGTATTGGATTGGGGGGATCCATCTGGACGGAGCTTCAATTCCAGTATTAGAGGGAACCAGTTGCTCTCGGCCACCAGGGGGCTATCAAGGCTACTTTCCCTCGATATGTCCTGAGCTTGTGAAGGACTTCCATCAGGAGATTGACCGGTGGAAATAAGTAAATTTTCTTCCAAAGATTCCAATCCAGAGACAATGCGTCTGTGGCAAAGGCCAGAGGGTCCAGGTTGGGAGCCACATAGCATCGAAGATGATGATTTGACTCCGTGGCAAAAAGGTCCACTTGAAGACCCGGGACCTGCTTGGACACCCATTGAAACGACTGTGCGTCTAGTGTCCATTCCGACTCCAATGGGGATGTCCCTTGACAGAGCATCTGCCACTACGTTCCTGGCTCCTGCTAGATGTGTGGCTGATAGGTGCCAGCGACGTTTCTGTGCTCGAGAGAAGATCGCAATCATCACATGATTTACGAACTTGGACTTGGAGCCCCTTCTGTTTGATGCAGTGAACAATTACTGCACTGTCGAGGACTAACCTGATATGTATTCCTTTCTTTGGATTCATCCTTTTGAGAGTAAGGAAAACTGCCATAGCTTCTAACACATTTATATGGAATCTTTGGAAGGTCTTGGACCATTTTCCCTGAAACTTTTGAGTAGGGGAATGGCCTCCCCATCCGCTTTGGGATGCGTCTGTATGAACCACCAGATCCGGTTGAGGATACTGAGTGGTACTGTCTTTGCTAAACTCTTGGCTGTAGACCAAGGTTTTAGACTCTTGCGTAAGAGCTGGGGAATTCTTGATAGCTTGTCTCTTAAGCCTATATTGGCTCGACTTCTCCAAATTCTGTTGAAGTCTTTTAGTCTGGCTTTCAGTACCGGTTGGGTCACTGCTACAAACTGTAAGGAGCCTAGAATCCTTTCCTGGCCCGTCTTGATGCTAGTTTGTTTCTATAAAACTGCCTGTGGCTTTCGCAATCTCTTTGCACTTCTCCCAAGGAACTGAAAACCTGTGTGTCTGGAGGTCCCACTGTAGTCCCAACCATTGGAACTTGGAGCTGGGGACAAGTCTTGACTTTTGAAGATTTATCTGAAAACCTAAATGGTCTAGAAATCTCATGACTTTGTGGGTTGATTCCAGACATTGCTCTTTGTTGGAAGCCCAAATTATCCAATCGTCCAGGTATGCAGCCAATAGAATTCCTGACTCCGAAGTTCTTGGACTACCACGTCCGCCAACTTGGTGAAAATCCTGGGAGCAATATTGAGGCCGATGCATGACTCGGAAGGAGTAAGCTTCTCTTCCTAACCTGAACCCTAGGTAAGGGGACAAGTTCCTTGCTATGGGCACATGATAATAAGCATCGTAAGATCTATAGAGGTGGTGATGGCTCCACGGGGAAGTAAGGTTTCTCACTGGGTCACGGTTAGCATGCGAAATTTGTCGCATACTATACTGGAATTGAGCCGTGAAAGATCTAGAATCACCCTCCTCTTGTCTGTGCCCTTCTTGGGGACTGAAAATAGTCTGCCTTGAAATTTGATGTTCCTGACTCTTTTTATTACCCTTTTCTGGAGTAGTTCCTGAGTGAAAGCTACTAGATCTGGTGTCCGGTCTTGAAAAAACTTGTATGGGGGAGGTGGTCCCTTTCTTCCACCTCCATCCCAGACCTTTTGATATGACACTGTGTGCCCAGGTGTTGAATGTCCACCTGTGCTTTGAATAGAGCTAATCTCCCACCTACCTTGGCTGTCTCATTGGTTGGCAGCTGGTCTTGAACCTCTACCTCCTCTGTAGGGTCTGGCTCTTGCGAGCCTTCCCCCTCCTCCGCCGACCCGTCTGGAGGTACCACGTCCTCTAGTTCCTCTAGGAGCATACCTCTGAAAGGAAGTATGTGCCTCATAAGTCTGGTTGTAGGCCGGTGATGGAAGTAAGGGTTGATTAGACTGTGGTGCTGGTGTCTGTACCCACATGTATGATTGTTGTGGCGGAGGCATGGAAGTGGAAGGTTGGTTTCACCGCTGGAGATCTTTGAAACCTTCTCTGTTGAAACCTCTTTGGCTTCTTGGCCTTCTGAGTGCCTGCTGGGGAAGGATCTGCTGGACGCTTGAACTTTAAGAGCCCATCTGGTTGCAAGTGTTTTGATTGGCTCTCACTGCCTCTTGAGTAACCTGAGCTACTAAATCCTCCGGAAAGAGAAAGGTCCCCATATTGAAGATCTAATGAGCTTATTAGCTCATGTCTGATCGTTGCTGGTCTTAGGACAAACTTCCGGCAGGCTCTTTGAGCCACAGCGAAATCAAACAAGTCGTGTTGAAACGTGCCTAACAACGACTTGGTAAGGACCTGAAATTCCGGAGCAATCGATATTGGTGGAAGCAATCATCTCCGCAGAAGTGACTGAGTGAAGTGGGAACGACTCAGCCTACACCTTGCTTCAAACTCGGCCTTAATGAGATGCTCAGGTAGTTTTTAAGGAGTCTCTCATTAATTGTGTTGAAGCACAATCTGTTTCCAACTTCCCTTTCTGGAACGTTTCCGGAGTTTGATGCCAGTATGTAGGATCTTCGGGCACCAACAAAGACGTCAAGTCTGTCTCCTTCAATTGTGGAAGAGCTTGTCTTCTTCCGCAGCTTTCAGGGTCAGCTCGGCGATCTTCGTGGTGCAAGGCAGCGGGTGATCCTTTTGGGATAATGAAGGTGGTGTATTTCCCTTTAAATGGAGTGATCTTAGTGTTGACACACTCCATCTCCTTCATAGTCCTAAGCCAAGCTGACTGAGCCGCTTCTCTTGGAAAGATAAGAGTCTCAGCCGGAACCTTTATCTTCCCTTACAAGAGCTTCCTTGGTCAACCTTGCATAGCCTAAGAAAGGAGATTGCAAATCTGTCGGTGAAACTCAAAATCTTCTAACGGGCGTGTCCCGCACCCTTCGATAGTGAGCTTCCCATCACGCAAAACAAGCTCCAAAAGCTAAACGCACGGATTGCCTGCTTCTAAGGGAGGTAGATTGGCCGCATTAGGCAGGATCGACAAAAGCTGTGGGTTTCCACCTGTCTGAGCCATCATCAACTGATGTTGGCTCACTATCCCTGACAGCTCTGACACTGACTGGTCCGTACGAGACATGTGCGGATTCCAGTTTGCCTGAAAGAGCTGCCATAACCCCTAGCTACTTGAGAGGAAACTTCTTGACTAACTTTCTGTATTAGAAGGGAAGTCGAACCTCTAAGTTAACCGGCACTTCCCCTGATGTAGACGGGAAAGTCAGTGACGGAATTGGCGCCGGACTAAGGATAGCCGCAGCTATCGGGGTAGAAGCCGGTGAAGGAGCAGGAGAAGGAGTAGCAAGCTTCTCCTTAGTCCTACGTGAGGACTTGTCCTTGCTGCCGCTTCGGCTAGATCTACTCTTTGAATAAATGCTAAATAAAGGAGTACTAGAACTCCCTAACCTTGGAAATCAAAGAGTATCTTCCTTACGTATAAATACATATATATAATATGTATGTATATATATATATATATATATATATATATATATATATATATATATATATATATATATATATAGTATATATAAACGTATATCGAAAATAACGGAACGAATAAAACTCGATCCTAGCCATAAGGTTTCGATATCACAAAAAATACTACCAAGGAAGACACTCCCCAGAAAACCATGCGCATAAAGATCCTACATTTACAAAATTAGGTAGAAATATCGCCAAAGAGTAAACAACGGCCGCCATGCGGACGAAGCCCACGATAACGCAACGCGAAGCGCCAGTAAAAACGAGCTTAAAAGTCTTAAAAACGGCGATCTACTACCAACCTAAAAGTAAATCAAAGCATGTTCTGAGTACTCAACTTAAATGGGACGGAGCTGCCATCGTTGAATCACAATAAAGCGACACAAACTTAAAATATTACACAGATATAAAAATCTCGTGCTACAAGGTCGCTGTGCTAACTTAAGATGTTGTAGATGGCGCTCGGGAGGAGGGTGTTGGTTGCGGGGAGGCGGCCTGTATAACGCAACCTCTTATGTTGGGGATTGTTTGACGAGGATCTTTCTGTGGGGTTGAAGGAAACGTGGCTGTATTACTCACCCTGGTTTATACACAACATTTTTATTTTACAAAAGTGCTCGCCTGAGGGTAGTAACCTCAGTCAGTCCCTTTGGTTTATTCTCTAGTATATTTAGCATTAGTTTTATATATTAGAAATGGCTAACGAGACATTTCACCGGTGACACGGCTTGAGCCCAAAAATGCCGTTTGGGCCCAACATTGCCCCCAGAATCTTTACAAAGTTGGCGGAAGCAGTCTTCCAAGAATTAAGATCGCAGGGAATAATGCTAGTGGCTTATCTGGACGATTGGCTCATTTGGGCAAAGAACCCCAAAGAGTGCAAGAAAGTAACGGTCAAAGTAATAAAGTTTTTGGAACACCTAGGTTTTCAAATAAACAAAACCAAGTCCAGACTAACACCGGAATCTCGGTTCCAGTGGTTAGGCCTTCAGTGGGACTTGCAGTCGCACACACTATCAATTCCGTCGTTGAAAAGGAAAGAAATAGCAAAATCCACAAAGCAATTTCTCAAACAACATCAGACATCCCGGAGGAGTCAGGAAAGAATCCTGGGCTCACTCCAGTTTGCCTCAGTCACAGACATCCTTTTGAAAGCCAAACTCAAGGACATAAACAGGGTTTGGCGTTCCAAGCGAACTGCAGATCCCGGGACAGGTTAGCCTCTATCCCAGCGATCTTACGGAAACGTCTCCGCCCCTGGACGGAGGTAAACAATCTATCGAAAGCAGTACCCCTTCAGTTTCCCCCGCTGTCTTTAGTGATCCACACGGACGCCTCACTAACCGGGTGGGGAGGGTACTCTCAGTACAAAAAGGTCCTGGGAACCTGGTCCCCACCATTCCGCCAGCTACAAATCAATTTACTGGAAGCCATGGCAGTGTTTCTCACTCTGAAATGGCTCCGGCCAACCAAGAAGTCACATGTCAAGCTAGGGGGGATCCAAGCCAAGCCACTTGAACCATGTCATGATAGCCATCTTTTCTCTGTCGGACAGGAACAAATGGCACTTGTCAGCCACACATCTAGCAGGAGTAAAGAACGTAGTAGCAGACGCTCTGTCTCGCTCCGTCCCGCTGGAATTGGAATGGGCGCTAGACAAAAACTCGTTCACTTGGATCTGTCAACAAGTCCCGGGGCTTCAGGTAGACCTCTTTGCCACGGAGTCAAATCATAAACTCCCTTGTTATGTGGCACCCAACCTGGACCCTCTGGCCTATGCCACGGGCGCTATGACCCTAAATTGGAATGTATGGAAAAAGATTTACCTATTCCCTCCGGTGAATCTTCTTCTGAAAGTACTGAACAAACTCAGGTCATTCAAGGGCTGGGTGGCTCTAGTAGCCCCCAACTGGCCCAAGAGCAATTGGTTCCCTCTACTTCTAGAGTTGAAACTCTGGCCTCTACGGATTCCCAATCCCAAGCTAACCCTGTTAGTGCAAACTCGGACTGTGTCCGCTTCCTCAAGAATTCAGAAAACCCTAACTTTATGGATTTCATGAAGTTTGCGGCTCGCAGGAACGCGGACATTGAACCACAGAATATTTCATTCTTGGAGTCAGATAAAAGGGAATCTACCTTACGTCAATATGACTCGTCCGTTAAGAAACTAGCCATGTTTCTTAAAGACTCAGACACGCAAGTCATGACCACGAATTTGGCCATATCCTTCTTTAGATCATTGTTCGAGAAAGGTCTGGTGGCAAGCACTATTACTACTACCAAATCAGCTCTTAAAAAGATCTTCCAGTTTGGTTTTAGTATAGGCCTTACGGATTCTTACTTTTCCTCTATCCCGAAAGCTTGTGCTAGACTTAAGACCCTCCGAGAGACCTAAGTCAGTTTCTTGGTTTCTGAATGATGTTCTCAAACTGGCCTCAGAAATTGATAATGATTCTTGTAATTACATAACTCTCCTGAGGAAAACTTTATTTTTACTAAGTCTACCCTCAGGAGCTAGAATCTCAGAACTGTCAGCCTTATCAAGGGAGCCAGGTCACATTGAATTCCTTCCCTCAGGGGAAGTTCTCCTATCCCCAGATCGTCACTTTCTGGCCAAAAATGAAGACCCACAAGACAGGTGGTCATCATGGAAAATCCTACCACTTCCCCAAGACAACTCTCTATGCCCTGTTAACTCTTTAAGAGCTTACTTGGGTAGAACGACCTTAAGATCCTCAGGTCCGTTGTTCATTAGGGAAAAAGGTGGTACGATTTCCTTAAAAGGGATCAGACAACAAATTTTGTACTTCATTAAACAGGCCAACCCCGACTCCTTTCCTTGTGCCCATGATGTTAGGGCAGTGGCCACCTCTATTAATTACTTTTACCTCTATTAATTACTTTTAACATATGAATTTTGATGATCTTTAGAAATATACAGGCTGGAAATCCTCGACAGGTTTTAAACGCCACTATTTAAAATCTTTTGAAGCCGTCAAATTCTCAGCGGTGGCAGCTGGAAACAGTTTCCCCTGACACTGCATGAATTCCTATCACCATTTCCTTGTAGCCTTCCCTTCTACCTGCCTCATTGCACCCTTACTTAGTTAGGTCGCCTCTAGTGTATATCTTACCTTGGATTTGGTTGCTTCATTCATTGTTTTTTGCTTGGGACTCAGTCCATTCTGTTATTATATATGTTCAACTTGTACAGGCAGTCCCCGGGTTACGACGGCTCCGGCTTACGATGTTCCGAGGTTACGGCGCTTTTTCTTAAATATTCATTGAAAAATCCGCCCTGGGTTATGACGTTTGTTCCGACGTTACGACGCTGACGCTTCCGACGCTCCGAGTTAATGACACTTTTAAAAAAAGCATACTATGATAAAAATCCTTTATAGTTTAGCACAGTATATTAATAAAAATAAGTTTCTGGTTAGAATACAACAAAAATTTTGAGGTTATGATGATTTTCGACACTTTTTATGTCGTATTTTTCAATGTTTTTTAGTGACGCCTCATATGCGGAACTAGTTTCCGAGCGAATGAATACTAGCTTGGATGCGCAAAGTTTATAACAGTCCAAAAGTGCAAATAATGAAAAAATCATTGCCTGTTTCCAGTAATAATAACAAAATTAAGTTTCTGGTTAGATTACAACGCAAATTCCAAGTATCCAAAGAGAGATATTATCCAGTATTTTGATCAGAGAGAGAGAGAGAGAGAGAGAGAGAGAGAGGCAGGCGTCTTCCGACGCTCCGAGTTAACGACGCTTTTAAAAAACGCATACTATGATAAAATTCTTTATAGTTTAGCACAGTATATTAATAAAAATAAGTTTCTGGTTAGATTACAACAAAAATTTTGAGGTTATGATGATTTTCGACACATTTTATGTCGTATTTTTCTAATTTTTTTAGTGACGCCTCATATGCGGAACTAGTTTCCGAGCGAATGAATACTAGCTTGCGATGCACAAAAGTTTATTAACAGTCCAAAGCGCAAATAATGAAAAAATCATTGCTTGTTTCCAGTAATAATAACAAAATTAAGATTCTGGTTAGATTACAACGCAAATTCCAAGTATCCAAAGAGAGACATTATCCAGTACGTAAAAAAAAAAAAATTTGACTCAGAGAGAGAGAGAGAGAGAGAGAGAGAGAGAGAGAGAGAGAGAGAGAGAGAGAGAGAGAGAGAGAGAGAGGCGTCTTGGCAAATGAGATCATTTGCCAATGGTCTTGGGGATTGACGTAACGTTTATTTTCTGAACAGATAGGACAGAGAAGTGTTTGTTTCATTAAACGGCCTCTGACTCATGCCAGTAAATGTTTTGTTGATACTAATAATATAAGCCTATTTAAAGATATGTTTACTTTAATTAGTCTATATGATATGTAAATAGTAATCAACTGTTCTTGTAGCCCTCAAGATTTGGCAAAATCAAAGTATCCAAAGAGAGACATTATCCAGTAATTTGATCAGAGAGAGAGAGAGAGAGAGAGAGAGAGAGAGAGAGAGAGAGAGAGAGGCGTCTTGGCAACAATGGTCTTGGGGATTGATGTAGCGTTTATTTTCTGAACAGATAGGACGGAGAAGTGTTCGTTTCATTAAACAGCCTCTGACTCATGCCAGTAAATGTTTTGTTGCTACTACTAATATATAAGCCTATTTAAAGATACGTTTACTTTAATTAGTCTATATGATATGTAAATAGTAATCAACTGTTCTTGTAGCCCTCAAGATTTGGCAAAATCACTCCAGGTTGTACATAAAACTTCAAGAATGTAGTGTCACCAGAGGATTACAATAGTTTTTACCTTCAAGAACCAGCATTTTTTGATGAAAATAACTCCAGGTTGTACATAAAACTACAGGAAACAACATGTAGTGTAACCAAAGGATTACAAGTAAGGTTTTTATAACTTTTTATTAGTTTAAGACATTTTTCCGTCGTTCCGGCTTACGACGATTTTCGGGTTACGACGCGTCTTAAGAACAGAACCCGCGTCGTAACCCAGGGACTGCCTGTATATTTTTACTATAGCCTACTTGTTTACATTTAGTTATCCTTAAGTCGTAGGCTAAGTAATTTAAGATTATTGTCTAGTAATTTTAAGAATACTTACAATTAAGTTATGCTTTGTAAGCTTTTGTATCTTTAAGTTGATCATTATACCATTAACCCTTTCCGGTCTTGGGGCTTCTGAGAGAACCCACCATCTCTCTCATACTAGGTATCGAGGGCTTCTGACAGAAGCCCACCCCAACACCGTGCATATCTTTGTAATAACTCGGTATAGCGTCCCC
>NC_087206.1:85367927-85452927 GCF_015104395.2 Macrobrachium nipponense
CTATGGCTAAGAGTTCTTGTGGGTCTGCCGATGGGATATGAACCGCTTACTCGGCAGAGCCTGAAAGGACTTTGTCAATGGGTACTGGACCACTTCTATGACAATACACCTTATGAAGGAGCGCAACACCGATCCCGATCACCTGATCCTAACATGAGGGTTCGCGCTCAAATTGGAAAGAGTTATCCACACACTCCTTTCAAAAACCCCAATAATTTCACTAAGTTAAAAAACTTTAACTCAAAGTTAAGGATCAGTGTCGGCTCCTTATCCCAGTAACGTATCCGCAGAAACGTATAAACCAAAAGAGAAGGATCTCTCGTAGGTTAACTTGACATCTTTTGTGTAATGAGAAGTCAACACAGAGTTGCCTCTACCGTACAACACAGCTAATATGTCTTATATGACATATTGTTATGTAAAGAACAAGAATTTGCAAAAGCGCGCACTTCCTGCGCTTTTAATTCTCAGCTGTTTGAAGGAATCAAGTCACTTATGAAGTGCTTAGAGATCTTCCATGTTTCAAAGAAGACCAGGGCTTTCTTGAAATGGATATCTCCCGACTGAAGCCTGAAGCCTGGCAGGAACCTCGCGCCTGGCTGGTGCTTCGCTCTTGGTTAGCGCCTAGCGCTTGTCTGGTACCTTTCGCTTGACTGGCGCCTCGCATCTGGTTGACGCCTCGCGTCTTAGCTGGAGATTCGCGCCTAGAGCCTGGCTTGCGCCTGGCTGGCTGCTCGCGCCTGGCTGGCGCCTCGCGCCAGGTTGGCGCTTTGTGTCTGCCTGGCACCTCGCGCCTTGCGCCTGCCTGGAGCTTCGCGCCTGGCTGGCGTCTCGCGCCCGGTTGGAGTGGCGCCTTGCGCCTGCCTGGAGCTTCGCGGCTGGCTGGTACCTCGCGCCTGCCTGGCGCCTCGCGCCTGGTTGGCTCCTCCCCAATTGCCGGAGCTTCGAGCTTGGTAGAGTCTCGAGGATGTCTGGCAATGTCCACATCGGACACTCTTATCTGTCCTATATGTTCGCATCTAGCGCATCTGAGTCAGGTTGTAGGCCCGGTCTTTCTCTCATCAGACAATGACAGTGTTCTTGGGGCTGTCTGCAGGTTTCTTCTTCCTTACTGACTGTGTCAGAAGGTCTTGAGTCGCCTTCTCAGTTAATGAACGAGAAATGTCCTTCACTAACTGAGAAGGGAACAAAAAGTCAGACAAAGGTGAGTACAGAAGCGCTGCCCTCTGAGCGTGGGAGACCGCTTTGGTTAACAAGGCACTATATACTGTCCTCTTTTTAAGAAGACCTGCTCCAAACAAAGAGGAGATCTCAACCGAGCCATCCTGAACCGCTTTGTCTATACAAGACAAAATACACAGAAGGACTTCTGGTTCGAGTCCTTCAGAATCATGGGCTTTCTTGGACATCACCCCAAGGGACCAATCTAAGAAGTTGAAAACTTCCAATACATGAAAGAGTCCCTTGAGGAGATGGTCCAGTTCTGAAATGCCCCAAGTTATACGGGCAGAGTTCAAACCTTGTCTACGTGAAGCGTCAACTAAGGTCGAAAAGTCGCTTCTGCGTAGAACGGAAGAGAAATCCCATATTCTCTCCCGTCTGATACCAAATGCCTCTTTTACCAGCTAGTCTCGCTGGAGGCATGCAGAAGACCGTTCTAACTAACTCCTTCTTCGACTTCATCCAAGAGTCTAAAGACTGAAGAGCCCTCTTCATCGAAATGGCGGGCTTCATTCTAAGAAAAAGACGAAGATTTCTTCGTCTTTGCACTCGAGAAAAGAGAGCGCGGAGAAGGAGGAGCGGCAGGAGTCAAGTCGTCTCCATACTCCTCTAGAAGCAAGGCTGTCAAAACTTTATAGTTCGACAGTCCTTCTCTTCCTTGATACTACTCCTCCTCGAGTTTACTCTTAACTTGGGGTCTAGATGAGTCTCCGCTGCTAATTCAGTACGTCTTTCCTCTGGAGGAGACAAACTCCTAATAGGAGAGGGGCTAAGGGAATGATCTTCCTTCCTCTTCCCCGCTTTAATAGTCCTGGAAGGCGCCAACAGCTCAGGCTTCTCTCCAAAAATGGATGACGCTTCCCGCTTGGATGACGCTTCTAGTCCGCCAAGCATCCCGGCTGACGCCTCCCGCTTGTGTGGCTGCTGACGTCTGGATGACGCCTCGCGCCTGGAAGACGCTTCGCTCTCAAAAGGCGTCCTAACTGGCGCCAAAATTTTGGTTGGAGCCTCGCGTCTAAAAGCAGCTTTAAATGACGCTTCATGTCTTGACGACGTCTCACGTCTCTCTGGCGTTATGTGTCTTCCGTATGATTCTCCCGATCTCGCTCTCGAAACCGAAGCCTCTGCGATATGTTTGGAAGCTTCACGTCTGCATGACGCCTCTCGCTTCGCAATAAAGCAGCATACCTACGAAGAAATAAATTACGATATGACAACAGAAAAGCAAATCCCGAAGAGGCTCTACCCAGATCTATACAATGACGGGAAAGAGGAAAAAATAGACAAGAAAGACAAAATCTTGCAACCTTTTGAAAAGAGGGAATTGCAGATTTGGAGAAAGATGTTACTACAACATCCTAAGATAGTCAAACTATGAAATATATGGTAAATGTGCATACTTAGATGGATATGGGGATGATTGCAGAGATCTGCATCCAAAAATATGTAAAAAACCTCCTAAAGAAGGAAAAGGATGTAAGTTCGACAAAAAAATGCAATATATGCACCCTGTAGCCATGAATCATAATCAAATAAATAACCAACCAAGTAATAAATCCAAAATAAGAAAGAAAGAAACAAATAAAGAGAGAAATCAAGAATATCAGGTAAAAGAGAAAAGCAAACCACCAATGAGATAGCAGAGGTGTCAGCAAAGAATTTCAAAGCATCAGCTCCGAAATTCTACTCAAGAGATAATAACTGTATTTATTATGCAAGAGGATATTGCAGAAACGGAGAAAATTGCAGATTCATACACAAAATGAATAATTATGATGAAGGAAGATCAAATATTATGGAAAAGTTGGATTTTTTAATGTCAGAATTTCTGGAAATGAAAAAAAAAGAACAACATACCAGAACAGGAAGAGACATGGGAAAATCCTTATTACTATCAGATTAAATGAAGGAGAAAACACGCAAACCATCATAGTGATGAATGCGCAGGGTTTTAGTTACGAGTAACTCAAAAGAAAAATAGAGTACTTAGAAAGAACTAACCCAAAATGAAAAGAAAATAGATATAATGAATATAAGTGAAACCTGGTATTCCCAAGAGACTGGGAATGATGATCAAATAAAACAAAACTTTATAGCAGATAGGGTTCCAAACTTAAATAGAATCAGATAGAAAAAATAGGAACAAGGGGGAACCGCAATATATGGGAAGACAAAAAACAAGGAAAAATATATGAGAAAATCATAGTAACTCAGAATGTGAACTAATACGCGTAGAATTTGAATCTGAAAATTGATGAACATAGTAATATATAGACCTCCTAATACTAAAGAGTTTGACTTAATAATTGAAAAATTGGATGATATATGTAGAAATCACAAGGACTGGACTATTCTCCTATCTGGTGACTTCAACTTTCCTTTTCGTAGAATGTGGAAAGAACGAATAGAGATTTTGTTGGTTGTACTTAACACCTATAAAAAAGAGAGTAATAGTAGTGCAGAAGATAAGAGGCAATTTGAAAAGCTATTTAGATATGCTACTAGAATACAACATTCAACAAATAAATCACCTGCCAACAAGAAAGGAAAATACTTTAGACCTAGTATTTGTGAACGAGATGAATTATGTTAAAGAAATAATAGTTTATAATGCGAGTATTTCAGACCATAATGTCATAGAATTAACAGTTCATTCCAAAGCAAGTGAAAATAGAGATAAGCAAGAAATGAAAAAGTGGAAGGATATGGAAAATCAACTTCTACAGTAAAATATAAAATGGTCAGAAATTAATGAAGAATTAAACAAAGATTGGGATAACATTTTCGTAAGTGATGACATAAGGGTAAATACGGAGATATTATATAAAATATTGGAGTAATGTGGAAAAATATATACCGAAGAAGAAAAGTAAAACATCATTCATGCATACCAAGAGACAGAAGAATCTTGTTCCAGAAAATCAGAAAGTGGAAAAAAGGTCTTGCAAAAGAAAAAAAATGCATGGAAAGTTATAGAACTAAAAGTAAGATAGAAATGCAGAAAAAAAGATTATACAATCAAAAGAAAATGAAAAACGGGACTTGGAAGAAAAAACCCTATTAAATATCAAGCAAAACCCCAAACTATTATACTCATATGCGAAGAAGATGAATAAAAGAAGAATAGAAATAGGCCCTCTGAGAATTGAAGGGAGATTAACGATGAAAAAGGAAATTTGCAACATACTGGCAGAACGATATAAGAGAGAATTCACCCCTAGAATAGATATTGAAGATAATGATATAGAAGTAAGGGATGAAAAATAGTGAATATTTAGCTGACATAGATATTAATGAAGCTGATATTGTGCAGGCTATTAATGAAATTAAAAATGGAGCTGCTGCAGGGCCTGATGGAATTCCTGCTATTTTTTGTTAAAGAAAGTAGTTCATTCTATCGCAAAGCCACTTGCAATATATTAAGACAAAGTGTAGATACAGGCAAGATATATGATGAGCACAAATTAGCGTATATTACCCCTACTTTCAAAAGTGGATCAAGACTAGAGGCAAGTAATTATAGGCCTGTGAGTCTAACATCACATATAATGAAAGTGTATGAAAGGGTAATGAAGAAAAATATTATGAAACATTTTAATAAAAAATAATTTGTTTAATAAAGGACAACATGGTTTCGTACCCGAAAAAGTACACAAACCCAACTGTTATCCACGTGAAAACATATTCAAAAATATGAAAAGAGGAAATGAAACAGATGTGGTTTATTTAGACTTTGCAAAAGCTTTTGATAAAGTAGACCATAATATATTAGCGAAGAAAATTAGAAAAACACAATATCGTGATAAGTAGGAAGATGGTTAAAAGAATTTTTACACAACAGAAAACAGATAGTTATTGCAAACGACGAGAAATCGGATGAAGCCAAGGTAATATCCGGTGTTGCCGCAAGGTACGTGTTAGCTGCAATACTGTTTGTTATTATGATTGAAGACATAGACAATAATGTTAAGGATTCGGTAGTGAGTAGTTTCGCAGATGACACAAGAATAAGTAGAGAAATTACTTGTGATGAAGATAGGACGCTATACAAAGAAAGGACCCCTTAACAAAGTATATGATTGGGCAGAGGTAAATAGGATGGTATTTAACTCTGATAAATTTGAATCATAATTATGGAGACAGAGAAAGAAAGCTATATGCATATAAGGGACCTAATAATGAGACCATCACAAATAAGGAAGCAGTTAAGACCTTGGTGTGATGATGAATAGGAACATGTTATGCAATGAATCAAATAGCAACTCTGTTGGCAAAATGTAAAGCAAAATGGGAATGTTGTTACGGCACTTCAAAACAAGAAAAGCTGAACACATGATTATGCTTTATAAAACATATGTTCGTAGTCCACTTGAATATTGCAATATGATATGGTACCCCACACTATCAAAAGGATATTGCACAAATAGAGAGTGTACAAAGGTCCTTTACAGCTAGAATAGAAGAAGTTAAGGACCTAGACTACTGGGAAAGACTACAATTCTTAAAATTATATAGTCTGGAAAGGAGAAGAGAACGCTACATGATAATTCAGGCATGGAAACAGATAGAAGGAATAGCAGAAAATATCATGGAACTAAAAATATCAGAAAGAGCAAGCAGAGGTAGATTAATAGTGCCCAAAAATATACCAGGAAAAATAAGGAAAGCACACAGGACATTAATCCACTACGCACCCAGCATCGATAATGCGCGTCTATTCAATGCGTTGCCAGCTCATCTGAGGAATATATCAGGAGTGAGCGTAGATGTGTTTAAGAATAAGCTCGACAAATATCTAAACTGCATCCCAGACCATCCAAGATTGGAAGATGCAAAATATACCGGAAGATGTACTAGCAACTCTCTGGTAGACATTAGAGGTGCCTCACACTGAGGGACCTGGGGCAACCCGAACAAGATGTAAGGTCTGTAAGGTAAGGTAAGGTAAGGGGAGAGGACGAGACTTCTTGATTGGAAGCGCAACGTCCTTCCTACGAGGCGCTAACATTCCCACCAAAGAGGCCAGTTGCTCTTGTACTGCCAAGATAATCTTCCTTGAAGATTTTCCCACGTCATCTTCAATCGGGGGAGAAGTAGGAAAAGGAAGCAGTCTATAGGAAGCCTGTTCGTCTTCTACCTTACTGAGAGATCTATGAAGAAGACTTTCCGCAGGTTCTCACAACTCTTTCCAATAAATGTTAAACATGTTAACAGTTATTATCGTCGATCGAGAAGGATCTCTTTGTTAACGCGAATAGGAGCGAAAAAAGAGATTCTCGATGCTCTTTGCGATATGAGAGTCGTGGAATTGGCCTAAGTGATTAAATGGGTAACGATATCAGGAACGAATCTTGCCGTTACCGAGCTTGGTGTCCGAGAGGCTACTGGACTCTTAGGTTAATAACTCGCTAAAACGAGAAAATCTTGGATGGTGCTCTTGGCTCACTGCGCCAGGCTGGCGCTTCTGGCGCAAATTTGCGCCAGGCTGGCGCTTCTGGCGCAAATTTTTGCGCCAGGCTGGCGCTTCTGGAGTATTGCGCCAGATTGGCACTTCTGGGCGCATTGCGCCAGACTGGCGCTTTCTTCTACTTCTTTTTATGTTATGTGCCAGAACACCTGTGCCTTTATGGTACCCGACATCCTTTCACATGTTAATTCCGTTCTTAGTAGGAAAAAGCTTTATATACGTAGTATAGTCCATTCAGGGAAACAAGTTCTGCCCCAAAGAGAATGTTTCCCATCCGACTCATCCATCTTCTTCTGAGCAGGTACTCTAATAAGCTATGCTTTCGTAAGCTTGAGAGCATTACATAATATAATGTTCTGCTGCGATAGAATCCTTTAATAATGTTACCTACGGTAAACAGCATTGAAAGGTTGTACTATCTCTCTTATTGAAAGCTTCTTAGCAAAAGGCATACAATATTTATGTTAGCTTAACTATCCATTCAATCCGAGGTTAAGACCGCGATTGTAGGGGAGAGAAACGGATAGTTATTCCATCCCGCAGGAGAGAGAGATACAAAACAACCAACTCTCATGACTGACACCTACATGGTACTGACAGTAACTGGCGTAGGCGTACTGCGTTGGTCTCAGGCTCTCAGCGAAAGCAGTCCCCGCTTACTCTTCCAGAGTTGCCAGCTACTCCATTAAATAAAGGAATTTTATAAAATTATTATCGAACTTCAGGAAGTTCTTATTAAAGCATATTTAAGCGAAAACAAGACTTCGATAAATCTAGAAGCTAAGTAGGTGTTGTCTTAACAATCCCTTTAAGCGTAGTCCTTCCTAGGAAAGTCGTAGAAGGATACTGGTAATTGAGTTGCACAGAAAAGAAGTAACTACGGTATGTGTTTATGATTTGACCGTATCGTATTCTCATACAGCAGAAACTCTACTACCTTCTACTATCTTCGTTCTTTTCGTTAATAGAACGATAGAAAGAGTATATATCCTTAAGGAACGAAGTTAATCCAGGAACTCTTTAAATCTTCGTGATTTCCTCATAAATCGCGGAAGAGACCGAATTCCTGTTCATCACTAGGGTTTACGGAAGGAAGTAGATATTTCCTATCCGCCATCATACCCAAACATCGATGAGATTCTTATTAAGAAAAACTCCCAAAGCTCTTGCCTCCTCAAAACGAGGGAAGAGCATGGATGAAGGAGAGAGTCCGCATTGAGAGGAACTGCCTAACACCAGGAGTCTTCTGAATAATGAAAAGGGGCTTCTCTTAGTATCCGAATCCTTCTGACAAAGCAAACGGCCGCTTGTGCACAATCTTGCACATTTGCCAGGGGAAAGTTGCTCAAGTTAAAAAAAAAAAAAAAACTCAAAGAGGAGTCTCGCGACTGACCTCTCTCTCAAATGAAGATTTTGGAATCTTCTGACGCCTGGCGTCTGGATCCTTGCGCCTAGCGCCTGGCGTCTGGATAGTTCCGCGCGCCTGGAATGTTCGCACGCTAGAAAGAGACTCGCTCCTGGAACGTTCCGCTTGCGTGGAAGGTCCCGTGCGCCCTAATAGATCCGAGCGCCTCTAGTCTTGTTATACGAGCCTCTTGCCAGTAAACGTTCAATGGAAGCATCATCCTGATTGCCACTCTACTATAAGGCTCCTTAGTTCAGCCGTCTGTTTTCTCTTTGAAGGCGCCTTGCGCCAAGAAAAAAGTTCTGGAACGCGGCTCGCGTTTATCTGTATGAACGAGGCTCGCGCTAGTCTGTTGGAACGCGGCTCGCGCTAGTCTGTTGGAACGCGGCTCGCTGCTGGCTGTTGGAACGTGGCTCGCGCTAGCTTGCTGGCTGGCTCTCAGCCTCTCGCTCATAGTGTTGCCATTTTAGCGGTTTTCCCGCTAGATCTGGATCTTTTTGCTTCATCTCGCGGGAAGAAGTGGGTTTAGCGGCTAGCGGGAAAGTTAGCCGTGTTTTGAAAATGAGGTTTAGCGGTTTTCTGGATTTTTTTTTCCTTTTTAATAGGTTTTATTTCATAAATCATTTTATTCCAATCTGATTCACTAAAAAATAATTTTTTTTAGAATTTTCGATACTTGAAACTTGCAGTGCAAGTACTAACAGTTGCCACAAAGTTACCAACTATATCATTTCGTAAAGTGCTGCATGAAATTGGTTTACAAAACAAAAATGAAGAAAACAATTTAGAGGGACAGTACCAAATTAAAGGATTATATACTTTGACCATTCAATCTGGGTTAGCGAGGAATTAAACTACCCTTTCTCTTTTATCTTAGTCTGCCATCGATTAAAAAGGTCAAGCCAGGTGTGGATTAAAATGGTCAGAAGGATCTGTCGCAAATGGGCTCGGAGTCCGCTCGTAAATTGGTTTGACTTTAGGACGTCCGCATTTGACTTTCGAGGAGGAAATTCCCTTGTGGTGCTACAACCAAAGTCATTAATCCTATAAACGGTGACCTGCCGGGCATGGCGACATTTGTGCCACATCTATGATATTTCACCACTTTAATGAGACGTGTGTGTGGAATTAGGAAGAATTGGCATCGCTTCTAATGGAGGTCGTTCTTTCTACCCAAGTCCAGAGCATATGAATTTAAGGGATGCACTCAGATTTGGTCTTTATAATCCTTCATTAAGACTTAGTTTTGCCTGTGGTGACAACTCCTGTGTTTTTCCTGATTGGAAGGAGGAGACAGTAATCTGCCCCTAGAGCAAATCACGTGTTTGCTACTGAGACAGAAATTGAAAAACAAGATAATATTGAACCATGATTTCCATCGCTGCCAAACATTAGTTCATTTCATTTCAGTTGTAGACTTCATAGAGTGGTGATCGGACTCGCGCAAGTCAGTCGTTGCACCTTTGTTAATTGAGATAGACGATCGCATATTGAATCTAGATTCAAATGCCCAAGACGCCAGTATACACAGAAATTCGAAGGGAGTGGCTTCAAGATGAAGAATTAAAACATTGGTTAACTGAAAAAAAGAAGGGAAGTGTGAAAGTGTACCTAGTTGTAAATTTTGTCAGTGTGTTCTTGCGCCTAAGTTTATGTGATTTTAAAGCTCACGGGAAAACAAAAAACACACGGGCAAATGCTGATTCATCCAACGCAAGACAGCTTACAATACCATTTCAGCCTTTGACAAATCAAGTGAAACTCAGATTGCAGAAGGGCGTATAGCATTGTTTATTGCAGAACATACCTCAGTATGAACTTGCGATCACTTGAATGATTTTATGCAAGGCATGCTTCAGTGATAGCAAAATAGCATCGATGACAAAGATCAAGAGATCCAAGTGTAGTGCTATACTAAAGAATGTTTTTTGTATCCTCATTTCAAGAGTGACTTGAAGAATTCGGTTAGTTGATAGTCCTTTTAGTTTTTTACTGATAGATGAATCAACAGATATCAGCGTTAACAAATATCTTGGAATAGCAATAATTTTCTATGACGAAACGAGAGGCCAGATAGTGTCTACTTTTCTAAGTTTAACAAAATTAGAAGAATGCAATGCAAGTGGAATTGTGGCTGCCTTGAAAGAGACTTTGTATGATTTTGGACTGAATATCAAAAACTTGAAAGGCCTTGGAACAGACAATGCCAGTGTTATGGTAGGTGTGAATAATGGCGGTCTATGAGTGAGGTAGAGGTCCCACATCTTTTGATTCGTTGTGTATGTCACTCTCTACAACTGGCCGTCCTCTGCTGCTGCAGCTGAGGTTCTTCCAAGAAATTTGGATTATATTATTAGTGAAACCTATAACTGGTTTTCTCGATCACCATTACGTCAGACAGCATACCAGAAGATTTATAATCTAATTAATGAAAATCATGATCCATTAAAAATTGTACAATCATGCCAAACCAGATGGCTTTCTATTGCAACAGCTGTAGAGAGAATCCATGATCAGTGGTTAGAGCTTAAAACCCACTTTGACATTGTACGTAATAAGGAAAGATGTTTTATGGCGCAGATGCTTTATGAAATGTACAATGATGGTCAGAATCTTGCTTTCCTTAAGTTTCTATTACCAGTATTGAAAGACATCCAGAGAGTTAACAAATCGTTTGAATCAAACGAATCTGATCCGACAAAACTTCATGATGATCTTGTGATGGTTTTAAAATCTTTAATGAACAAAGTTGTGATACCTACTGCAAAAGTTGACCCTCTGGAAGGTAACATTAGCGAGTTTCTAGACCCCAAGCCATACCTTGGTTATCAGTTTGAGAAAGAAATTCAAAGTCTGCAACAAAAAGGATTCTCTGACGTTTTAGAAAAAAATATGAGAGCACGATGCATTAAGTTCATTACCATACTTATAAAAGAGATTCGTCAGCGGTTACCAGATAATGTTAGATTCTTCAGCACATGTCGTTGCTATCTGTTAAAAATTCTCTTAGTGTTGTCAAAGATTCTCTCATTCCATTGATGGAGCTATTAAAAGTTTCCCTGCAGAAATTACGATTATTGATAACCAGTGGAAGGACCTAACTTTTATTAAATGGAAAGAAGTTGGTCAAAACTGTTAAGTTTTGGAATGAAGTTTTTCAGTATAGAGATTCATCTAATAGTAAAATCCATTTAAGGAATTGGGAAGATTTGCAATATCCGTCTTGGTGCTACCCCATTCAAACGCAGAGTGAGAGAATTTTTAGCCAGATGAATCTTGTGAAAAATAAGATAAGAAATAGAATGCAGACAAAAATGATGAATGCTATTCTTGGGATCCGTTCAGGGCTAAAAAGACATGGGAAAACCTGCTTTTAATTATGATGTGCCGCCAATTTTTGAATATGATTGGAACTAAAGAGACATACATCAGAACATCAAAACGCAGCAGCAGCAGCAGTTCCACGGGACGGAAGGGGAGGAGGAGAGCCAGAAATCATTCGATGCCATGAAGATCTGCTGTTTTTTTTGACATATTGACAAAGGTAAACATTGGATTTGTCTGTCTGTGCATTTAGTGTTGAATTCCACATAACCAATCTAAAACTTATTTTCATCCTTTTTAACATACAATGTTATAATAATCATGTGCATATATATATATATATATATATATATATATATATATATATATATATATGATATATATAGAGAGAGAGAGAGAGAGAGAGAGAGAGAGAGAGAGGAGAGAGAGAGAGAGAGAGAGAGATGTAGATGTATTAGACGATATAATTTTACACAAGATACTTATAGTTTAGCGTTGACCCTTTTTGTAGCTGTAAAGTATATCCTGTAAAAATCGCGGTTTCAAGTCCAAATCTAGCGGGTTTTTTTATGGGCTCTGGCCAGCGGGTAACTGAAAGTTTTGATGGCAACACTGCTCGCTCAGTGAGTCAGTGTTCTCTTATTCAGAGAACGAGCCAGATCGTCGAACTCCAAACATGTACATTCTACGTCTTTTTCGGATGTAAGATGAAGAAACAGAAGAACAGAGACGCACTTTTTGGAAAGATGCCTTTGCATAATGGCTATCCCTGGCTTTAGTCTGGTTACGTTTACAGATCCTGCCGAGGAACGCCCGATCGGTGGTGGGGATTCTCCATAACCTCCGTAAGGCTTTCGACTTTCCTTCTCCTCTGGGCTTGTGAGTTTGGAAGAGGTCTAGGCCTGAGAGCGACAGAGCCGATCGAACGCACCCTCTACTAATTAGGACGCCTTTCCAATGGCGAACTTGGCAGTCTGGGACGTTCTACAGATCCTGCCGAGGGGACGCCTGATCGGTGGGGATTCTCCATAACCTCCGTAGGCTTTCGACTTTCCTTCTCCTCTGGGTATGTGAGCTTGGAAGAGGTCTAGGCCTGGGAGCGAAACAGAGCCGATCAGAACGCACCCTCCACTGCACTAACACTAAAATCACTTCTTACCTTTCAATAGCTCGTATTTTGAGCTACATTCCTTTGTCTTCAAATTGCAATATGAATTTGAAGATTCTGTGAAGTAAGAAGGAGATGAGGATACCACACTACTAGTAATGTTAATGCTCTAACTGCTCGTTAGTACGAGCGCTATATAAACTTCTAAAGGAAGCGTAACTATTCTTTCCTTACATCCTCAAGAAGGAAGTTAGCTCAATCAATTCTAACATTTACTACACGTTATTATGAATAAATATTAAAATTTTCCTTCTTGCAAACTATGTGAGTGTCTACCGAAAAGTTCGGTAGTTACACGTAAACAATCCTTCGAAATTTTCGAAGCCAAAGTTATAAAAACAAATTAATATGCGTATGCCGAACCAAAGATCCAGTACTTCCCTGCAAAAGATAGCCCAGAAGATCGATGGCGATGAAATCCAAAAAATCAAGTCAGGAGGAACTGCAAACGTTGTTACATTCCAAGCGACAGAAAAAATATGAATAGAAAACGGAATGGTTCCTAATCCTGCCACCCAGGGCAGGACGTAGATCACCTGACCTACCTGCAGCGTGTGCCGCGAAATTTGAATTTCTGTCGGGGACGACGGAGTCTTAGCTATGTATATATCTGCCAGGTAAGTTGATTGTATGAAAATATATGTTTTCTATTTTATTGATATTTGTTTAGGAACCAAGCAAGGATTCATTTTTAATTTACAGTAATTATCATCTACGTATATCACTGCAATATTATTTGCTCACTTCATGAATATTATTTATCTAGGATGTAATCCTATTATCTTATTCAATTCTATGTATTTATTTGTTTTACATATCAGAGCACAGAAAAAATATGTTTAAAAAACGTTTGCTTCATTTCACATGAAATTTCACAGGAAACAGAACTTTTATGCCATCAAAATCATTATGAGCTTTTCTGGGACGTTTTATCTGTGACTTTATTACCTGGATTCGTTATAGTGAACTGAACTGAACTCCACAAAAATTACTTGACTTCTTGATCCCCATCTTTGTTTATTGCCGGATCTGTGATAAACAGCAATTTGTCTTTTCTAACTTGCTATGGTATAACTTGCTATTAGTAACATCATTTGTTACTGAAGCAGTTTAAGTTGCCACAAGTGAAACAGACATTGTAGAATGAGAGAAGCGTTATGCCATGTGTATATATATATGTATATATATATATATATATATATTATATATATATATTATATATATGATATATATATATATATATATATATATGTGTGTGTGTGTGTGTGTGTGTGTAGTATATATATATATATATATATATATATATATATATATATATATATGATATATATACACACATGGCATAACGCTTCTCTCATTCTACAATGGACTGACGGTGTGTTACAATAGTATTATAGAAAGCATAATTAATTGTGGCGATAAGTCTCTGATGGTATGCATACCTACAGAGACTACTGCGACAGCTACTTATGCTTTGTAAACACACCATATGTCCGTATTGTACCAGTGAACAGGGCACAGAAGGAAGTGCTCGGAGTATGCGGTTGCAACGTTCAAATAGTGTTTCATGGGCCTTTTATCTTCATATAAATATTACATATATGTTTGTTTTCAATCGCAAAAAAATAAAAGTGAGATGATTATATGAACAAAGTTACAGCCACGAAGGAAAACTGAAACACTGGAGATGCTAAGTATTGTCGTCTTATTACTAAGACATGGTCACCATGTCTTGTAAGCCGAAAGTACTTAGCATCTCCAGTGCTTCAGTTTTCTTTCGTAGGTGTAACTTTATTCATATATAAATATATATATATATATATAATATATATATATATATATATATATATATATATACTTACTTTCACATGTATATGTATATATATAGAATAATATATAATATATATATATATATATATATATATATATATATATATACTTACTTTCACATAATATATATATATCTATATACATATTATATATATATATATATATATATATATATATATATATATATATATATATATATATACTTTCACATAAAATGAGACATTGCATCATAGATTGAATCTTCCGTTACCAAGTTAAGTAGTCTGTTCTTTTAATAAATAATTCATTGTTGAAAAACAGAACACTATAGCTTGCTTATTTGGTATGATTTTAAAAGAGCCCCACTACTGACAAGAGTATAACGACGATATAACTTTATTACTGACCGGAGTTCGTTGAGGATATTGAATCGATGGTTATAAAATGTATACTTGTTAGGCAACTATCCATAATAAATCAGCTTTTAAATCACCCTATAACTATGATTGTTCATTTTAAGATGGCTTTTCGTTTTTGCTTAATATTTAATTTTATATTGAAGTATGTTTGAAAACATACGAAAGCTCATGCTATAATTACATCTTTTCATTTGTAGGTCTATAATATACAGCTATGGAGTTGAAATCGCCATAAATTCTGTGACAAAAGCGATGGAGAATGCACTGAGGCTTCTATGCCATGAAGGTGAAAGGCATGGAAGAGGATTATTTTTCATTATTCAGAATTTTTAACAAAAGAGTGAATGTAGAAGTGTGAAAATGTGAAAAAGTCAGATAAGCATGACAAGAAACTAGCATTACAAGAACTGATAAGACAGCACAAGAATAAAGCAGAAATCCACCACGTGGCGGGATCTAACTATGACCTTGGTTGTTGTTTTATAACAAACCAGGCCGACGCTGAATGTCAAGACAGGAGGAGGAGCTAAGACGATGAGGAACTTACCTAGCCATCAGTGCTGCCAGCGTCGGCTATAAAACTAACCATCCATGAAATGCTTGATGGATGCTTCTGTTTATTGCCTTGCCATTCATAAAATAACAATTAATGTTGACTGAAATATTTACCATCACTGTAAGTCATAAATATTCTATCTACTTACGTAAAATTTATTACATTTGATTAATAAGAAAATATATTTTTCGACCTTTGAAATCAGAGGAAGAGAATAAGAAACGCTAAAAATTATTTTTGGTCCTATTTTATCACATCTAAAACGGTGGTAGTTGTGATTTTATTTTTAAGAAGTTTTAATATACGCTAGAATAACGTTCAGCTTTCCAATGGTACCACTTTAGTCATGATAAAAAATACAGGGGTAATATTAGAAAGCATTTTGTGGGAACTTTCAATGCGTCCATCTCTTCAACTGTTCACCGATGGGTAAGGTACCAAGACCGGAACGTAAACAAGAGGTTCCTACCGTCCGGACCGGAGAGGGTTAACCTTACAAGTGTTTGTTTTTACCTTCTTAGTGTTTGTACAGTCCCCAAGCTTGGTGAACCAATTCTCTGGCACTATTTCACGGAGCGACACAGGTTGAGCCCAGAAAAGGGATTTTGACGAAGGAAAAATCTATTTCTGGGCGATGACCTGTGTCGCCCAGTGAAATCCCACCCTGTAGTTATTATTCCTCACCCTGCTTACACCCAAGCTTGGGTGCTATCTTCAGGAATGACATACAGGCGTTGGAGGCGCTCACAGTAGTAGTAGAGGGTACCGAGGGCTATAGTTCGGCTCCTCCGTAGTTGGGGTTGTGTCGAAGGAAGAAGCTAAATGGCAAGGGACCTCTGGTAGTGGTATCCACTCGCTCTTTATCTATACCGACACCTTTATTAAAGGTGAGCGAGCCATTTATCTTGGCATTATATTGTTTCTCTTTTTTCTCTGGGATGAATAGCAATATTTATACCTTAGAAATAGTATCAAAGGAACCATTTCACTGGGCAACACAGGTCATCACCCAGAAATAGATTTTTCCTTCGTCAAAATCCCTTTTTTGAGGTAGGTTGAAAACAAGGGTAATATGAAAATAGTATTCCTTGATAATTTGCTGTAACAAATTTCTTTGATATCCTGGGATGCAAAACAGAATATAAAAGGAAATTCACTCAAGCACTCGTGATGGGAAAACTCAAAAATATAATGAACAATTATCATTTCCCATTACGTATATTGAAGAAAATTTGTATATTGATTTGTTATTTAAAATGTTGATTCAAACTTGGATCAAAGACTAGTCACATCATAGGAAAATAATGGAAGAGCAACAGAAAACTAAATAAAAGGGACTTATTATTAATTCAATAATAATAAAATAATGTAAATAGCATTAATGCATACCAGACCCCCAACAATATTTTCAAAAAATGATATTTTCATGATAAAATAAAGTTTCACATATACTTACCGAACAGTTACATAGCTTATAGCTTCTTACCTACGGCAGTCGAAATTCAAATTGTTGGCGCCAGCGGCGTTGCTATCTTAAGTATAGGTGATACAAGACCCGCCCACATCCGGGAACCCTGGGTACTGCTAGCCTTCTACCGTCAATTTTCGTTTTAGCCGACACGTCATCTGTGGGGGAGGTGGGTGGGCTTTGATTATGTAACTGTTCGGTAAGTATATGTGAAACTTTATTTTATCATGAAAATATCATTTTCACATAAGTGACTTACCGAACAGTTACATAGCTGAATCCAAACTACCCGGAAGGAGGGTAGATGGACTACATAAAAATGACAGTAAGACCACATTAAACAGCAAATGTTGCAGTACTACCTTGTGAGAGAGCAGCTGCAGGAGAATACTGCCTCTGGTTGGCGCTCTCATCACTCGTAGGAGACGTGGGCAGTATAGGCCAGGGTCGTCCCTACTTAGTGGGATTTTGTAACCATGGACAAGACCGTTGGTTGACAAAATATTAAAAAAACAGATAATGCCCTTGCCCTGGGCTTCAGAAACCAGAATAACAACAGACCATCACCTATACCAAAAATAATGACATACTCAAAAGTAATAAATAAGATCTGGAGGTTCTCCAAAGCACTATGAGCCTCCAGTCTGCCCACGACTCAACAACTATAACAAGGCGAGGAGACAGTAGAGGATAGAAGTTCCCTATGTTTCCTTTCCCAATACCATGCCCACTACCGACAATGGACCCAATTTACAACAACTATCATAGGTAGCCTCTACATTCTTCAGGTAAAATGAGTTGAAACACAGATCTCGATCTCCAAAACGTAGATTGAAGAATCGAGGAAAGCAACATATTGTGCTTGAAGCTTAAGGATGTCGCCACTGCACGTATTTCATGTGCTTTCACCTTAAGCACATTTAGAGTCCGATCTTGGACTTGAGAGTGTGACTCCAGTATCAGACTTCTCAAAAACGAACGAAATAGCGTTTCTTGGAGAGGGGTTTTGCAGAATTCTTAACCGAACACCAAAGTCGGTCGGAATTACTCTAACGGATTGTGTCCTTGACAGGTAAACATTTCAGAGCTCTGACAGGACATAGTAAATATTCTTCGTCCATCGGACCCACTATATTAGATAATCCCTTAAGTACAAAGATTTAGGCCATGGGTTAGAGGGAGATTCGTTCTTTGCTAAAAATTCGTTAACAAAAGACAAACCGCATTACGATTTTTGAACCCCACCTCTTTGTGGATGGCTTGTAACTCACTCACTCTTCCTGCTGTAGCCAAAGCGAAGAGAAAAAGTGCCTTCCTCGTTACATCTCTCAAAGACGCTTCACGAAGTGGCTCGAATCGTGAAGACATCAGAAAAGTTAAAACTACGTCCAAGTTCCAGTCCACACTATCCTTCTTGGATACTTTTACTGTATTAAAAGATTTAATTAAATCTCCAATATCCTGGTTAGAGATGTCAAGCCCTCTATGCTTAAACACTGAGGACAGCATAGCTCTGTACCCTTTAATTGTCGATACCGACAAGTTCTTAACTTCTTTAAGGTACAGCAAAAAATCAGCTATTTCTGTCACAGAGGTTTTAGAAGACGAGAAATTATGTCTTCTGCACCACGTCCTAAAGACTCCCCACTTGATTGGTAAAGCTTGGCAGAAGAGCTTCTTCGACAGTTAGCAATAGCCTCTGCCGCTCTACGAGAAAACCCCTTAGCTCTGACGAGTTTCCGGACAGTCTGACCCTGTCAGTGACAGAGCGGACAAATTCTGATGATACCTGTCGAGTGGGGCTGTTTGAGTAGCCGAGGATACTGAGGAAGAAGTCTGGGATGGTCCTATAACCAACTTGAGAAGGTCTGGAAACCACTCTTTCCTGGGCCAGAATGGTGCTACCAACGTCATTGACACATTTTGATGTGAGAGGAACTTGTTCAACACCTCTCTGATCATTCCAAATGGAAAGGCGTAAACGTCTAGACCCGTCCAATCCTGAAGCATTGCGTCGGTCTTCCAAGCAAGAGGATCTGGAACTGGGGAACAAAAGATCGGAAGTCGATTGTTCCTCGACGTGGCAAACAGATCCACTGAAGGTCTTCCCCAAAGTTTCCACAGTTCCTGACAAATTTTGTCTTGCAATGTCCACTCCGTGGGAAGAACTTGGTTTACTCGACTGAGTTCGTCTGCCAGTACATTTAACTTCCCCTGTACAAACCTCGGAACGAGGGAAATATCCCGATCTTGAGACCAGAGAAGGAGATCTTCTACGACTTTGTTGAGGGAGAATGAATGGGTTCCTCCCTGATTCCTGATATAAGATAGAGCGGTGGTGTTGTCGGAGTATACTGCCACTCTCTTTCCCACGACCAAAGGAGCGAATGCTTGCAGACCGAACCAAATCGCCTTCAACTCCTTCATGTTGATGTGATTCAACCTCTCTTTCTCTGCCCATAATCCTGAGATCTTTTTGGTCCCAGGAGAGCTCCCCAACCTCTGTCCGATGCGTCGGAGTATAATTCTACGTCTGGGTTCCTTAATGTCAGGGAGAGACCCTCCTGCAATCTTTCCCTCGACATCCACCATCTCAAGTCGTTCTTGATCTCTTCCGACACTGGGAACGAATACGTGTCTGGTTGAGACTTCCGACACCAACTCGCTTTGAGATAAAACTGAAGAGATCTCATGTGAAGACGACCCAACTTTACAAACGTCTCTACTGATGATAACGTCCCTAGAAGACTCATCCATTCCAAGGCGGAGGAGGACTGACGATTCATTGAATTGGCTCACTTTTTTGAGGCAAGATATTCTTTTCGGGGACAGAAAAACCCGAAAAGTCTGAGAGTCCAGAATCATCCCCAAATAGGGGATCTTCTGGGACGGCACTAATTGAGACTTCTCCAGGTTGATGAGAATTCCCAATTGACTCGCTAATGACAGTGTCTTCCATAAATCCTTCACGCACTGTGTCCTCGACCCGATCTGAGAAG
Organism: Macrobrachium nipponense; assembly: GCF_015104395.2. NCBI lineage: Eukaryota > Metazoa > Arthropoda > Malacostraca > Decapoda > Palaemonidae > Macrobrachium > Macrobrachium nipponense. The sequence continues at coordinate 85,387,764 of NC_087206.1, forward strand.
CCAGTCGTCCAGGTAAAATGCTGCATTTATGCCCAACATATGCAGTCCATTTCCCAATGGAGCAAGAACACGAGTAAATACTTGAGGGGCCGTCGAAAGGCCGAAACAAAGGGCTCTGAATTGATACGTCCTCCCTTCGAACACAAATCTCAGGAACTTCTTTGAACTCTGGTTGAATCGGGACATGAAAGTAGGCGTCCTTCATGTCCAGGGCACCCATCCAATCGCCTGGGCGAAGTGCCGACATCACAGAATGATTTGTTTTTTTCCATATTGAACTTTGTCTTCAGCACAAAAAGGTTCAATGCGCTTACATCTAGCACTGGCCTCCAACCTCCCGAGGCTTTGGGAACTACAAAGAGTCTGTTGTAGAATCCCTGAGAACTGTCGAGGACTTCCTCTATTGCTCCCTTCTTGATGAGTGCATTGACCTCTGCTGCTAAAGCCAAAGCTCTCTCTGATCCTGGAGAATATGCTGTTAAGCTGATTGGTGTATCGGAGAGAGGAGGATCTAAAACAAAAGGAATCGAGTATCCCTCTCGAAGAACTTGAACTACCCATTGCTCTGCACCTCTTCGACTCCATTCTTCCCAAAAAAAGATGGAGTCTTGCCCCTACTTGCACGTGAAGGAACGGCTTCTCACTTGTCCGAAGGTTTGGGGGGAGGTTTCTTTGAGGACTTGTACTGTGGACGCAAATTAGTCCTGGGTCGTTTGCCACTTAGGTTTATTCCCTCGAAAGGGATGCTTCTGAAGAGGAGAAGACTTAGCTCCTGTCGTAGTAGGCTCTTTCGGACGTCTGGAAGACTGAAGAAGGAGATCATTAGTAGATTTTCTTTTCTAATCCGAAAGAATTTGCTGAATGGTTTCTTCAGGGAAAAGATGAGATTTACAGAGAGGAGCAAACATGAGAGCCGACTTCTGGTTATTAGTGACTCCTTTAGCACACAAGAAACACCACCTTTCTCTCTTCTTCATCACTCCCATTGTGAAAAGGGCTGCTAATTCTCCTGACCCATCTCTAACAGCCTTATCCGCACAGGACAGAACTCCTACCAGTCTGTGGCAAAATCTTCTTCTAAAGACTGACAGTCTTCAATCTTGCGAGCTAAAGAGGCAATAGTCCAGTCCAAAAAACTAAATACCTCAAATACTTTAAAAATATTCTTCACCAAATGGTCCAGCTCTGAAGAAGAAAAGCAAAATTTTAGCTGACGAAAAAGCTGCTCTTCGGTGTGAGTCCACTAAACCGGAGAAGTCTCCCTGGGAGGAGGCAGACACTCCCAAAGAAGAACTTCTCCAGTTGCGTAGAAGCGATACGCTTTACTCTGAAGCTTAGAAGGTGGGAAAGCAAACGAAGCCTTACCTGTTTCCCTCTTCTTAGAAAAGCCACTCTGTTGACTCCTTAAGGGCCTGCTTCGAGGACTGAGAAAGACCAGTTTAGGTAGACACGAATACGCTGTCTTCCTATCTTTAACGAACATTGAAGGCGGTGAAGACGGAGAGCAGGTTCAAAGTAATCTGGATAAGTGGACAGGAAAAATTTAAGAAGACTCGAATAAGCCGACGAATCCTTGTCATCTTGATCCAAAGCTTCCTCTTCAGACTGCACGGAAGCAGAGTCGAAATCAGGCTTATGTTCTACCCCGGTGGAGGATTTCAACAAACTCATAAGATCCTGGAAATGCTTCTTAAATGGAGCTAAGGTAGAATCGTCTAACACTGTAGCAGTCGATGGTCTTTCAGTCGAAGACGATTCTTTCTAACAGGTGAAGTCTTCGCACCACAAGTCGACAGGCGAACAACCCGTCGGAATTCCTATCGACTCACGGCGAGGGGAGTCGAACAAAGACGAGCGAATACGCTTCTCTGGACATAGTAAAAAAAAAAAAAAATACTGAGGTCGAACGAGGCGACCGAGCCGAAACTGCGACCGAGACTCGCTTGGGAGAGTCGAGCGATCGTGAATTATCACAAAGTCTAGTCCGAGAGCCATTGCTTTTAGCCGAAAAATGCGACTGCGGAGGAGATTCACTAAATATCACATCCGGAGCAAAACTACACGAAGGTTGAGGACTCCAATGCCTCTTAGACTTCTTAACAGGAGTCGGTGACGAATCACCCGCAAGAATCGAATGTCTTTTTAACGGTCGAGACACCAAATCACCTCGCCTTTTGCGCACTGGCGATTGCACTTCCGAATCAGAAGGACAGACGAGAATCACAAACACTAACACCTTTCCACATCTTTTTGGACGACCCCGCGTCGACGGAGTCGACGGAGTCGACGGCTGACCGTGGGCAAACTCCCCCAGACTCCTTCCGACCTCCGGTATGTCTTCTCCGGTTGCGGGGGAGCGGGACAGTGACCTTCGTCTGGGAGTCGAGGGGAACGGACAACCGCCTCCTCAGGCGCAACATTAACACTTTGCACTGCACCCTAGATTTCACTGTACTATCTACGAAAGCTTTAAAAGACATTCCTACTTCATAACTGATTCAGCTAACACTTCGAACTTTTTATCCATCTTAGACTCAAGCAAGGCAATGGTGTTGGGTTCGGAACATGGGCAACTTGAACAGGGGTAATCAAAGGAGGAAGGAAGTAGGAGGACTATTAATTGGAGAAATATTCTCTAATAAAGGAGAGGCAAGAGGAGACTTATTTGTCTCCGAAGGAACAGGAGTAGTTTCTAACCTATTCATTCTTACTACTAGCCCTAAGAGCTGCTCCTTCCTCTTCCTATCTTTCTCCATTTTTCTCAGCATGCGATCTAACCGCCTACCATCCCTGTTCATCCAATTCTTTACATTCATCACATGTCACATCCATACCATTACAATTTTGTCCTCTGCATTTAGTGCACTTAGAGTGCGGATCGTGACATAACTTAGCTAATCTTGTTTTGCAGCCAGCGCTGCAAAACCTTACAGCAGATGAACTAGAATCTGACATAATTAGCAACTGGCAAGAAAAACCAAAACTTGTACATCACCAAACAAAAACCAAAATCCAAAATGGCGACGCAGGAGACTGCAGCGAAAATCTCACAGGTGTTACCCCACCGTGAGCGGCAGAAACGAAAATTGACGGTAGAAGGCTAGCAGTACCCAGGGTTCCCGGATGTGGGCGGGTCTTGTATCACCTATACTTAAGATAGCAACGCCGCTGGCGCCAACAATTTGAATTTCGACTGCCGTAGGTAAGAAGCTATAAGCTATGTAACTGTTCGGTAAGTCACTTATGTGAAAATACATTTTACAGGAAATATAAACAGTTTTACATACAGAAAACAATGAGAAATAAATATATGCAATATATCTAAGATGGAAAGTGGCATCTCATCTTGACAGACATATGGCGGTGGGGGTGGGGGGTCTGTTATGTAACAAAGAGCCTATATCATAGCTTGCTCTTGCATATTTTCTGGATATCTTACAGCTAACAGCAATTCCACATATTTCTTATCCTACATTAACCTTTCCACTTGACAGTAATTTATGAGATTTATTTACAGATGTATCACATCTGAAATGAAGAGTAAAAAAAAAATTTATTCATGAAAATGGTAAGTATATTCAAAAGACAATTATGCTGAGGTCTGGAATGTTGAACTGTTACTTAAAACTATGTACTTCATTACTTAAAATTACTTTCTAAAGTAGTACATATAGGGAAATGTCTGTAATTTCTCAATACAGTATAGTATATAATAATTATAATTTTTGCCAAAAATCCATACTCATTCTAGAGGACACAAAGGGATTAGTGTAAAAATATATTTTCTTACAAGAAATATACATGACAGGTATTACGATAACAAATTTAGGACCTCATTTGGTACCAATGGATTCAAAATTGGAGTAAAAACTACTCCCTTTACCTTGGAAGCATTCTATTTAAAAGCTGCTCAGTTTTCTTCTTCTCCAAGTCAAGTTGTTCTGTCCGATCCCTAATAAGCTCCTCCAGATTGCTGGAATACTTCTCCAACATCTGGAACATTGTATCTACAATATTGAGTCGTCTGGAAAGGAAGGAACAATACCTTAAAAGAATTTCTGTGCTTTTGGGTAAACATACTGTAGTCATTCAAGCTCTGAGAGAATTAATTATAAATATTCATATGAAAGGTTTGAAAAAAAAGAATTCAGCATAAATTATTTGAAAACAATGTAAATCTGTGAGCTGAGATCATGTTTATAGAAGTGGCATAGCACAACATAACTACAAATTTCCCTACCTTCCCTGATTTAGCTTTTTGAAAAGATCATTTATCTGGTTGAAGTCTGGTCGCATTTCTGGGAGTTCAGCCCAGCACTGTTTCATGATATTAATGGCATCGGGAGGGGCTGCTCCTTTCGAGACTGAGGGTCTAATCATTGGAGGCGGCTTTTTCAGTCGTGCAATAATTTCTGTGAGGGAGAGAAACGGTCTTAGTTTCAATTTCACAGTATACTTGTCATTATTATTGTTATTATTAAGAAGATACACCCCATTCATATGTACCAAACCTACGGAGGCCATTGACTTGAAATTCAAGCTTCCAAAGAATGTGGTATTCATCTAAAAGAAATTATAGAAGATAATAGGAAATAAAGACAGGCAAGGTCAAGCTTTAGAAAAAAATTAATTAATGAATAAGGTATATTCATATAAAAATATAAATAAACTCATAAGTACAAGGTGAATTGTTTCAATGTCGTAATCAATTGCATCTTTGCTTGAACTTCTGAGGTTCTAATTGCAGAACTCCTCTGGGAGTTGTTCTACAGTCCAACAGTATGAGGAATAAAGGGCCTTTGAAATTGGGAAGTTCAACAGTATGGGACATTTACTGCATCCCGGTGCTGCTGTTCAGCAAATGTGATAAAAATCAGAAGAAAAATCATGTACACAAGAGTAAATCCTGACTTACACCTTATGTTGTTTCTGGTAATGGCAGCATCCCATTTCATAATAGTAAGTGCCAAAGAAGCTAAAATAGCAGTCTTAATTGTGAGGTTAGCCCTATGATTTGGTCTTAGTTTAGGACATAATTTTAACTCAAATGGTGAAAAGAGTCTATTCCCTGGAAATCAACTTGAACAACTCAGTAAGGAGAAAAAAATCATCTCGTGAAACCCAACCTTACCTTGATGTGTGAGCTGGACCATACAATATGGACCTCCCCGCACAACTACTTCCTGCATTATGATGGAGAATGAAAATACATCTGCTGCCTGTGACCCTTTCAAGAGCAAACCCTCGTCACGTAATTGTTCTGGTGCCTTCCACAGTAAGTCTAAAATAAATAAAAAATATTTAAATCTCCCAACTAATACATGAAAAGTACAAATCATAAAAGTTAGTTTTTCAGCTTCATATAATCATGAAAGTTAATTTTTCAGCTTTATACCGAAGGATACAACTGCAATATTCTAGGAAATAAAGGAATTTGATCAATGGTTATGGAGTTCTACCCACAGTAAAAATATATATTTCTACTAAGAAGGATAACAAAAGATTTGCTGGTAACATCAATATCTTGTGAATATTAACAATTTTGAGACACGAATGTAATAAATTTAATTTCCTCCTGATACCAATTAAATTTTAGCTAGGTCATACAGTAATTTTTTATTATCCCTGTATGCAATCTTAAATATGGAAAACTAAGTTACACTTCAGTTTTTATTGCTGAAATGTTTGTTAATCTGAAGGTCTGACAATAGCTAAGCTTCAACTTTACCAGAATTTCTTGACTTTTAGACTACTAGCCTATTATCTTATCTTATGAATGTTTAACTTCACCTGGATTATACCCTTACAGTTTCACTTAGTATGCTGCTTTGCTTATTGTGAATAAAAACCCAGCTTTCAGATTTAATCATATTTTAAAGCTATAATGAAATGCTGACACTCTTACCTTTCCATACTTACTCAGTAACCAGTCACACATAGAAAAATTTGATCTCCAAAGGAGACTAGGATTTTTACATAGGCATCAGCTAGCTTTCTTAGGAACCCCAAAACCCCATTCCCCTTACCTAGTGCTTTTAGAATGCCTTTCCTTGAATTGGTATGGGCTTTTTTCTGTAGTCCTTCCATATGGGCTATGGAACCCCATGGTAATAGTTTTGCACGTGCAAGATATACATGTAGAACAGAAAAGAATAGAATAGTATAGAATTTAGGTCAAAGGCCAAGTGCTGGGAACTATGAAGTCATTCAGCACAGATACAGAAATTGACAGTAAAAAGGTCTCAAAAGTGCAACAGGAGGAAAACCTTGTAGTTTCACTATGAATCAAATGTTATAAGAGGGTGGAAAGGAAGATGGAAGAGATTATGAAAGGAGGTACAGTACAAAGAATAAAAAGGGTTGCAGCTAAGGGATGAAGGGATACTGCAAAGAACCTTAGGTAATCCCTACAGTGCATAAGTACAGTGATAGCACTAATCTCCTAAGGAGTAGATACATACACGCATGTACGTAATTAATGTATGTACTATTTTCAAAAAATTAAATTTGATAGTAATGGCCACATCCATATTCCCAGAATAAACTCTCTAATCCTAAATGCCATAAAACTTCAGAAATACAACTCATCACTGGCCTAGAACTTACCTCTCGTAGGCCTTTTAGGTTGACTGATATTTTGTGTGTCGTATATACCAGGCAATCCATAGTCAGTGACTTTTAGCACCCATCGAGCATCGATTACGCAATTCCTAGAGGTTAGGCGACCATGATGCCGCAATGGTGAACCGTGAAGATATCTCATACCCTGAAATTCAAGGATAAATTTGATATTCTAGAACATAAGTTGAAGAATGGATGGGCATTATTCACTGCTTACAAAGTCATTAAGAAGGTACACACCCGTATTAAGGAGGTAAAACACAAACCAGGAAGACATATGCACAAGATTTACCATGTTAAATGATGCAATTATACTGTACAACAGTTGGAATTCACATTCTGACAATATTCTCCTAAAGCTAATTAATCGTATATTCTAGGAAATACGTTTAAGACTGGATGATTAATATTCATTGCTAACACAGCAATAAGAGATTACAGAGTAGTACTAAGGTGGTAAAATACAAACCATGAAGACATGAAGATTTCACCATGTTAAATGATGCAATCAATAACTTGGAACCCAAATTCGGACAATTTACTACTTATGCTAATCAACTTTACATGAGAAATTTAGAGGTCGGAACTTCATTTGGGACATTACCCTGACCAAATCTGTCAAGAGTGACAGTCGGAAGGACCAGTCAAGTTTGATGTCCTCCTGTCGAATGACATCCTCCAAAGACCTCCGGGTGCAGTACTCAAACACAAAGCCAGGTCTCACAGGGTCACACAGCATCCCCAAAAATCCATTAACGTTCTCATGTCGAAGGTCATGCATCTGGCAACAACAAATTTGGGACTTGCATTTAAAACTGAAAGCTCATGTCAAAAACTCTGCATCTGGTAAAAGCAAGATTAGGACTTATACATTTGAAACTAAAATCTCTTGTTAAAGACTGTGCATCAGGAAAAATCAAGATTGGGACTTACACATGAAATTGGAATATAATTTAAGTCCCGATACTTATTTGGTTGAAGAAGCATTAAAAAAAACACACATTCTGGCGCAATTTTATCAGTTCCAATCGACTAACGGCTTAAAACAAACATTGAATCTAAGTCCCGATGGTTATTTGGTTGAAGAAGCATAAAAAAAAAGACACATTCTGGCGCAATTTTTATCAGTTCCAATTGACTAATGGCTTAAAACAATAAACATTCAACAGAAGAATCATTTTGGTTGTTTCTTACTACAAGGCTTAACCTTGATATGTTACATTCATAATATTTTTCTTATTATGTATGAGAATGATACTCAACAAATTTTTAGATATCATGATAGAAAAATGAAGACAAGTACTACTACAGTTTTTCTATAATTTATGCCATCTCCCTTTCTGACCATTTAAATGAGTATCAAAATTATAAAACAAAACACACCTGTCTAATACAAGCACGCGATGTTTAATTTCCTGCTCGGAGTAGCTTGTTTTAATTCTCCATTCATTATTTTCATTTATCTGCTGTACCCAGAAACTGAAAATTTTGGCAAACTTTCTTATCTGTAAGTTTTTTTATGTGATTAACCATCTTGCCATGAGATATATTTGGTGGAAATATTCAAGGTACCCCTATAAGTTCCCAGATAATGGTGTGAAGGGGGCAGTAATGTAGTACTATCGTGATCAACAAAACACTATACCCAGTGAATGATAACCTTACATTTGAGACAATTTTAAAGTTTGTAGATAATCTACTAACCTGTTTCAGAAGAGTTATGGTTCTATTCTTAACCTCAAAGTTTCCCTGATGATAAAAGTACCTGAGGTGGACAAAGTCACCCTGAAAAATAAGTAACACGGATAAGATGAGAAATTGAAAGCACCCTCACAGTATTTAAATGGTCTAATAAACACTAATCAAGGTATATTCTGTGACAGCCAGCAGTTACCCCTTTGAGATGATAGCCCAACAGTTTTTATTTCTTCAGCTGTGTATAAGTTTAGGCTTAATGCTTCAGTGGTTGGCAGTTGACATCTGCTGTGAAGAGCTTAATCTTAGCTTTCATTATGAGCCAATACTACTGCTAAAAAGTTAATTTTAATTGGCTTCAATACTGCATAATACAAAGTGGCTATGTGAAATGCATACTATGTAAGTCTTAGCTACAACACATATTACAAACAAAAATAAAAATTATAATGGTTCGTATATGTATATACACAGTGGTACCTCGAGATACGAAAGCTAATACGAAATTGCTCAAGATACGAAAGGTTGTTGCTTTAAAGTCCGAGATTCACCCGGACCACCGATAACAATTTTGAAGCTCGCGCGCCGCCAACTGAGTAGACTCGCCACCATCCTCCTGGTTCCTGATGCTAATCACCGCCATGAGATCCTTCTCTCCTATTGGTCAGCATCCCTCCCATCATGCATCTACTACGTAGCGGCGTGCCTCGGCCACTCGGTACCAGCATCGTTATTGTACGCACGCGGTATTCGTTCATTCTAACAATTTCGTTTATTAACGTAAATTTGTTAGTGATTTCATTGTACGTAGTATACTTTATCGTGTTGTGCGAGAACTTTACTCCATACTTATACATACTACATAACATAATTACGTACAGTATACGTATACATAGTCATGGGTCCCAAGAAACTTGAAATTCACGGAAAGAAGAGGATGCTCTCTTTGGAAACGAAGATGGAGATTATCAAGAAGTATGAAGCTGGTATGCGATTGAGTGTGATCGCCAAGGAATACGACCGAAATCCATCGACAATAGGCACCATCCTTAAGCAGAAGGATGCTATCAAAGCAGCTACACCTTCCAAGGGTATCACTATTTTGTCCAGCAAGAGGACCCACGTGCACGACGAGATGGAAAGGTTTCTTCTTGTCTGGATAAAAGATAAAGAAATCACTGGCGATAAGATAACGGAGACGGAAATTTCCCACAAGGCCAGAGCTATTTTCGGCGATTTGCTTGCCCAGGCTGAAGACGACGGAGGTGAAGGGACATCAACGCCAACCCCAGACTTCAAGGCTTCGCATGGGTGGTTCGAGAAATTTCGTAAATGGACTGGCATCCATTCGGTGGTGCGGCATGGGGAGGCTGCCAGCTCGGACACGAAAGCGGCCGAAGCCTTTAGACAGACATTCGATGAGATGATGACCAAGGAAGGCTACAGTTCTCAGCAAGTCTTCAACTGTGATGAGACTGGCCTTTTTTGGAAAAAAATGTCTCGTCGGACGTACATCACGGAGGAAGAGAAGAAGCTATCCGGGCATGAGCCTATGAAAGACCGGCTTACGCTTGCACTTTGTTCGAATGCCAGTGGGGATTGCAAGGTGAAGCCCCTACTGGTCTATCATTCCAAGACTCCTCGAGCCTTCAAGGCCCACAAAGTGCTTAAGGAGAGGCTTCCAGTGATGTGGAGGGCTAATGCAAAAACCTGGGTAACGAGGCTTTTGTTCACGGAGTGGGTAAATCTGTGTTTCGGCCCGACAGTGAAGAAATTTTTGGAAGAGAAGCGCCTCCCTCTGAAATGCCTCCTGGTGTTGGACAATACCCCTGCTCACCCTCCTGGCCTCGAGGAAGATATCCTAGCGGAGTATTCCTTCATCAAGGTTCTTTATCTTCCGCCTAACACCACCCCTCTCCTCCAGCCCATGGACCAGCAAGTGATATCGAACTTTAAGAAGCTGTATATGAAACATCTTTTCAAGAGATGTTTCGACATCACCAATACCACAAACCTCACCTTGCATCAATTTTGGAAGGAGCATTTCGATGTTGTCATATGCATCTGACTCATCGACCAAGCTTGGCAGGAGGTTTCGAGGCGAACCTTGAATTCCTCGTGGATTAAACTCTGGCCTGATGCCGTACCCGCCTGAGACTTCGAGGGATTCGACGTGGGCGAAGCTGGTGGTGCTGATTCAGAAACAGTTGACGATCCTGAAACTGTTTTGCAACCAGATCTCGACGAGATCGTTGCACTCGGCCAGTCCATGGGGCTGGTCGTCGATGAGGACGACATCAACGACCTTCTCGAGGAGCACCAAGAGGAGCTTACGATGGATGACCTGAAGGAGTTGGAGGCCATGCAACATAACGTCGTTCAAGAGGAGTTCTCTAGCAGCAGGGAGGAGGAGGAGGAGGACCCTATGACAATGGCAGAAAGTAAGTATGTTCTAGCTGCTTTTCATAAAGTGCAATCATTTGTAGAAAAAAGACACCCCGAAAAGGCTTATACAGGTCATATGCTTGCACAGTTCGATGACGTTTGCCCGAGTCATTTCAGGAACATTGTGAAAAGTAGGCAGAAGCAATCTTCCTTAGATAGTTATTTTTTAAAGAGGCCTTTAGTACTAGCAGGAGTAAGCAAAAAGGAAGAACACAGTGATACTAAAAAACAGAAAGTTGAAAGTCGTGATGAAGTTGAAATTTTGTAAAAAAAAAAAAAAAAAAAACAAAAAAAAAAAAAAAAAAAAAAATACGTAAAGTATAAAAAAGTAAAAAAAATCTAAATATAAAAAAAGACAAAAAAAATTTTTTAATCTAAGTTTTTTGTAAAGTTAAGTGTTACAGTTTTGTTAATGTGTTTCGTAAAGTTTAGTTTATGTATGTTTTCCTTACATTTTTTTATGTGTTTCGTAAAGTTAAGTGTACGTACGTATCTGCCGTTTGTCCTCCTCCTCTGTCGCCACTTTCGGAGATAGCCTCACTCGAAAGGTAAGCTTCCACATTTTACTACATACATACAGTATTTCTTGTATACCATGTACACTAATACACTTTATTTACAGGTAATTAGTAGTACGTATTAAGTTAGGTATTGAATGGTCCAAATTGTTGTAGTATTTCATTGTTTATAGGTCAATTTAGCTTTATTATGAAATTTACTGGGGTGTTTTTGGAGGGCTTGGAACGGATTAGGCATTTTACATGTAAAATGCGGTCCAAGATACGAAAACCTCATGATACGAAGGCCGCCTCGGAACGGATTAATTTCATATCTCGAGGTACCACTGTATATATATACACATATATATTATATATATATAATGAAAACTTCAAACATTACTGACAAGGAACTTCTACAATAAAATTACAATTAACTGCAAAAGTCCTGTTAGGCCACGTGCCCTTCTAAGACATCGGCTCCAGCCCTCTTAAGTCATCTGCATCCAAGAAACAGAAGACCCTTATACTGGACTGTGACCCAAATAAACTGTGGCTACAATCTAAATATTATGTTTCCCCTTCAATGATTCTTGCAGTAAGTTTTCTTGAAAAATTTAAGTCATTGTGCCTCGAGTGATTGCTATATCTTTAACTAGATACATAATAGTCATGAATTAAGCACAAATGTTTAGTAACAATCAGGGTGCCAACCCTTGATGAAAGATTACCTGTAACTGTGCAAGCCTACAGTCAACCTCTTGGTTTCTTGACGTCAGCTCTCTGTGAATAAACCTTTTTCTGTACCATTTTTAAGTACCATTTCTGAATAGCTCCTTTCATGTGACTGATTACAGAAAAGTGTTCATCATAGAGTTTATCACCTGTCATCACCTAAAACATTGCTAGGATTATTTACACGTAACTAAGACAGCAGAAGATAAGCTGCAGTTATGGTTCTAAGATGATACCCATGTAGCTGCTACACCTCTAAAGGGTTATTTATTCCTGAAAAAGGCAGTGACATCAACGGAATAATAAGAGGTGGAATAAAGAGTCCTTCTGTAAAAGACTCAAGTATTGGTGTCTGGGTTGGAATGTATGGACTTCATTCCATTAATGTTATTACTGTTATTATTGAAGTTGTTTTAAAGGTCTCGTGAGGAATCTCTACAAAAGGGGGGAAAGTAAACATATGAATGATGTTATGGTTCATGTATGTCAGTGACCAGCTTCCACCTCGTATATGCACGAGTTGCCAGATGCCACAGATTTCTTGCTTTAGAATCTTTGATTGTTTTTAACTGGTTTCCAGCTGGCACAAGAAGATTACCCTATTGTTAAGACTGAAGGTTTGTTAGCTATGAAAAATACAAATTTATTAAAAAATTGCCCTTTTTTAACGCTGTGCCTTTCCCCATTTGAGAGATTGGATCCAGAAGGTTTAAGCCTTCTGGTTTTGAGATAGTGATCAAGGAATGAAGTTACTGGCATCATTTCCTAACCAGTTTTTCCAGCCTACTTCGGGTATCGAAAAGCAGGTAGAATTTGTTTAGTGCTCAAGTCAACAGAATAACAAAAGCATTTGATGGTACGTCTCCACAGGGGTCCAGCCTGCTCAGTAACTGAACTAGAGATCTTTTGATGGTGTGGGTTCTGAAGGCCATACCAAGGAATTGTATAACCATTATACATTGCACGACTGACCTCACTGCTTGCTTTTCGACTTAGTCATATGATATACAGGACAGGACAGTGTTCTTCCTTTCATATTTTGTTCATTAAAATTGTTTCGAGAGCCACATTTTCTAACACACCATTACAAGCCTTCTAATGTCACTTTATATTCATGGAAGAGTTAATTTGTAATCATAGCAGAGTTAATTTGTAATCATAGCAGTGGTACTCATAACAATGATGAAATTTATCGACTGGACCTTACAGTAAATTTTATTTTTATTTGGGATAATTAATTAACAATAATAATTTGCTGAACTGGATGCATATAACACCTTGATGCATCAGTCTTTCCCCCAACCCAGGCAAAGAGAGAGGGGCAGTTAGAGGTGGGCAGTAAATGTTAAGACCTCAAGTTTCTTCGCTATGAAAAATACAAATTGATTGAAAACTTGTCATTGGTTCATACGCAGAACAAACCCTCAATCTTAGCAATAGGATAGACTTTATACTTGGAGGGAGGTACAAGTACCCTAAACCGGCTGGGAGTTTAACCCACCTGACCACCCTTCCTAGAAGAACGAGTTCTAAAGAAGGGGGTCCAAGCCCGTGAGAGAGTAGACAATCGGATATCTAAAACTCAGCCATCTGGGTTGAAACACAATGATATATGACCAGAATCATTGCATTCCAGGAACAAAAGAAAACTCTGCCTGTTCAAGCAACAAACCATGCTAGCCACAGAGGTTTCTCAACACTCTTCTCTCCCCTAGCTAGAGCACTTGCTAATGAATAGCAGATTTGTCTATTGTATAGCAACAATACAAAACCACCACCAGTATGACCACCCTACTCACTGTATTGGATCAGTTCCAGAATATGACGTGTCTATTCTTTGACCCGCTCTTAGGAAGAAGAGAGAAAAAAAAAGAGAAAAAAAGAGGCCAGCCAACTCACTCATTCTCTCTTCCACACAATCATCTTAGGTAAGATACAAACTGTCCCGCCAGGGGCACTGGGTGAATTACACAACTTGTTGGGCAGCCACTTCTGGACCCAAGGAAAAAGTCCAAAGACCTTCAGGTAAAAGGAAGTGAGCATGGACTGACATAGCCACGAACCAGCGCTCAAAATGCTATGAACAGACAAGTTTTTCTTAAATGCCAGAGAGGCTTATACCTCTGATGTCATGTGCAGACTCAGTGACATAACTAGCATGTGAGGAGTATGCCTGTTTAATCGTCTTGTGTAACCAGAATGCAATTGTGTTCTTGGACACTTCCCTTCTGGACCGGTCTGTGCTAACAAAAAGTCTAAGCCACCTAGACCTTAGGTGATGAGTCCTCCGACGGGAAAGCAAGATCTCTTGTAGATTGTTGTCCACAATGTCATTCAGTGAAGGAATGGAAAATCAAAACTGTCATCATGCACCTAAGGATTCTGGATCTTAGCCACGAATTCCGGGACAAATTCAAAGGCCACAGACCCTCAACCCCTGGTATGTTTAACATCATAACTCATTCCATGAAGCTCCCAAACTCTTTTCAAAGAAGCCAAGGCCAACAGGAAAACAGTCTTTAGAGTTAGATCTCTGCCTGATGACCGACAAAGGGGCTCAAATGGAGCTCGAGTGAGACTTCTCAGGACTAGAGAAAGATCCCACAAAGGTGGCTTGAGTTCCCTTGGAGAACAGGACTGTTTGAAATTCCTGAACAACAAGATTTACCAGGATGAAGAGATGTCCATGCCTTTCAGGCGCAATACCAAGACCAAGGCCGCTCTGTAGCCTCTGATAGCTGAAACAGAGAGATCTTTCTCAACCCTGAGGAAGATCAGAAAATCCGCTATCCACTGAACAGAAGTTCAGAGTGGAGAAAAACCCTGTTGACGACATCAATCACAGTAGACTGCCCATTTCCCCTGGTAAACTGATGACGAAGATTTCCTGAAATAGCCGGGCATCTGGCTACGTAGATAAAATCATATTGAAACAGCTTTCCCTGTCACCGGCAACCTCATCCTATGAATACCTGCACAGAACTGGAGAGCTAAAAATTTTGGAACCAACTTCTCCAATGGGGAAAGGTGTAGAGTTAAATAATGTAAGCGGAAGAAATCTGATCGAAAAGCATCACCAGTTACATTGCATTTAGCTTTGAAACAAACCTTCACTTCCAATGTATTTAAGCTTTGAAACTGACCTTCACCTACATTGTATTTAGTTCTGAAACAGACCTTCACTTCCATTATATTTAGCTTCTGAACAGACATTCACTTACCTTGTACTTAGCTTTGAAACAGACTTTCACTTACATGGTACTTAGCTCTGAAACTGACCTTCACTACCATGGTATATAGCTTTGAAAAATGCCTTCATTCCATTGTATTTGGCTTTGAAACAGATCTTCATTTACTGTACATTGTACTTAGCTTTGAAAACAGACCTTCAATTCCATTGTATTTAGTTTTGGAACAGACCTTCCCTTACATTGTATTTAGCTTTGAAACAGACCTTCAGTACCATTGTATTTAGCTTTGAAACAGACCATCACTTCCATTGTATTTAGCTCTGAAATGCAGTTTCAACTATATTGTACTTAGCTCTGAAACTGACCTTCACTTCCAGTGTATTTAGCTTTGAAACAGAAACACACTTACATTGTACTTAGCATTGAAACAGAACTTCATTTATATTGTGTTTAGCTCAATTGCCGCTTCACTTACACTGTATTTAGCTATGAAATAGACCATAACTTACATTGTATTTAGTTTTGAAACAGACCGTCACTTACATTATACTGAACTCTGAAACGCAGCTTCACTTACATTATACATATCTGGCTTTCAAACGCAGTTCCACTTTCACTGTATTTAACTTTGAAACAGACCTTCATTTACACATCTACACTGTATTTAGCTCTGACATGAAACTCCACTTACATTGTATTTAGCTTTGGCATCTTCGTGGTCTTTGTGTACAGCATTAGGCAAGTTATTAAGGAGATTGTCGTGGTTGGCTCTTTGGGGAGAACTGAAGGACCCTCTTAACAAATCAGGCCTCTCTGCAGTACCTGAACCTGGCTGAAAATAGAAGCAAGGGGGAAAAAGAGAGAAAAAAAAAGCAATATAAGCCACTGACTTTGCTGAAATGGTAAGTTTTGTGCAAGAGAAAATATGAAATAGTCATGTTTTTTGCATCAAACAAATATGAGGTACATTCTCTCGAAAAAAAGTAATGACAAAATATCAGTGCTTGTATTGATTTGACTGATAAACACTGAAGAAATTCTCTGTTGGTTGAAGGTTATAATTTTTTCCAGATTACATTTGCTGATGCAACAAACACGTACTGAGAGATGTAGGTATCTTGTGATGTTAAGATAAGAAATACAACACTACTTTAACAGTAAAATACACTAGTATTTACAACTCTTACAAGCCTTTTAAACAACTGTTTCACAATAACATTTCAAAATAAAGTTGAAATACAAAGCATTCCACTTGGTGCAGTACAATGTTTTTGCATATTACACTATTCTCTTATAAGTTACTTTTACTTGTGATAGCTTTTGCAAACAAACTGCTACTTTGAAGATAAGCTTTTAACTTTATAAAGTGAAGTTATCAAAGTTAGTCTACTACTGTAGTTTCAAATGGCAACAAACATAAAATACAGTTTTAGTTTACATCATGATAATATTTAGATATCAATAACATGCATTTAACAAAAAATAAGGGACATACTCCACATATATTAAAGATGAATTATCATCAAAATCAAACTCAGCACTTCATAATTAGACAATACAATGCAACATCAATATCACTAGCTCACAGGATATAATCATTTTCATACATATATATATATATATATATATATATATATATTATATATATATATATATATATATATATATATATATATATATATATATATATATATATAATTTGTATAAATAACTAAATCCTAGTAGTATATACATATGAAATTGAGGTGAGTATGTATATCTATATATACCTATTTAGATACATAAAATAAACTTGAGTACTTTCAAAATACATTGCACAATTATCTAAATATTTGTATATATAAATACACCGATAAAAAAATATTTAGACTGACACACAAACACAGCCAACCTGCTTTCCTAATGCACACAGAAATACAACACGACACATATGCAAGCCGCCATGCTTGACACCCCACAATCTCTGCTAGACACATAAAACTGCACTAAACTGGCGAACTGACACATGAACATTGCACATGGAACGATGATAAAATTCCATTTACGTATATACATTTTTCTTTTTTAATTGATAATAATATTTATCGTTATTTACACGGGGCAAATGCTTCCTATTTAGGATTAAATTGGTGTGCTATTTAGCGAAGATGCTTTCTTCTAAGAGTGATCTAAATTAGAATATAAACAATTGTGTGATTTATCTTCTCTATGTGTCTTAGAAACTAAAGAACTTATGCTTAGATCTTTTCGAATAAGCATCTTTCAGAAGATACTGAACGCGCAATATGTCCACCTTTCTTCATCAAGTTAATGATAAATAAACTAACAAAATGAAGCTGAGCTGGGTACAAAATCAACTATCAACAAAATCAGTTTTATAAAGATATGAATATTAGTGAATTCAGTGTCATAATGATAATCACCAATAAAAAATGAATGAAGAAAATACCAACAATATATCAGGAATAATAATAATAATAATAATAATAATAATAATAATAATAATAATAAAATAATAATAATAATAATAATAATACCGATCATTCTTTTTTCCTCAATTAGCCCTTTTTTTCTTGGGGAAAACTTACATACTTGTCTCCTTCTGAATAAAACTCATGCTATACAAAACACAGTAAAAAACTATTCCTTCTCGTTACCTCACTTGTTAAAATTTTCTGGCAATAAATTCAGGTGTTATATATAACCAAGGCATACCAGAACTAAGAGTTAAATCAAAAATACTCAATCACAGTCCTTTACCCTCTTACTGGCATATGAGGAAGATTTCACACATGAATGGCCTATTAATATCTTTGTTATATTAGTATCTCTTTAATAAGGGTAACTGTAAAAGTATTTTGTTAATATCTAACTACTTTCAAAATAGAAAAGATTTTATCCAGAAAAGGTAGACTGCATCTTCAGATATGAGTCAGTTATCTGGACATGAACTTTGTTTGGTGGCAAAATACAGAATTCAACATAATTTTTGAGCTTCATAAGTAAAACTGTCATATTTTACAGAAAACAAACTGTTCAAATCACGCTATTAGCCTAACAACAGTAGAAAGTATTCTCAAAATCGTTATCTAAGTAAGACTTTCCTTTCACCAGGGTGAGACCTCGGTCTCGGACGAGCTCGGTGGCCATTCGACCGTTTGATCAGCAAAGGGGAAACCATTTGTGACCTAAATACTGTATCAGCATCATCTGACTTGACAAGGCTTAAGATTTCTCTTTCCTTAAGGAATTATATATACATAGACGCAAAAGGGCCTCTGGGAATTCTGTCCTTCATAATTCTTATCCAAGTAGGTTCAGGTCTTCCAACTCTGCTGGTGCCAAAGGGAGCCATGCGTACACTATCATGTACTATTCTTTCTTTCAGGATTATGCTAAAAGTATAGCCTATATATACAAATATATAGAGGATATATTATCTCATAACGGGTGGCTCCATATTCGTACTTTTAATTCTGCGTTAAGAATGGACTCTTAGTACTACAGGAAGCTTCCAGAACAATGGCCACTTCGTACTCCTACTTAGAGGGTTCTTCAGCACCATCTTCACCCTTAACCCTCCTTAAACTTACTGGCACAGTTCATTATGTTTGCCTCTCCTTCCTCCCAAAACGTTCTAACTATGTAACTTTTTTTAACTAACCCATTTTCTACCCCTTTTCTACAAGACAAACTATCTCAAAACCCTCATTCATCTCTTCACCTATGCTACATATGTCTCACTTTTTCAGTTCTTCCTGCTTCAATTTTTTTCTTTCGTTTGCATTAAAGATTCCTATGCTTCACTTCCATAAAGGAGAGTTGCCTTAACATGTCTCTTTTATATTTTCCACCACTGTCTTCAACCAGCACCTGTCTCATAAACTTTCAAAATTTTTACTGTCTTTTCTATCACCTTTACTCATATACCTAAGAACAATTCAGACTTACCAAATAAACATAGCATGTAAAGGAATAAAATAAGTGTGCATCGTATAACTTCACTTCCATACTCAACCGGGTTATTTTCGAAACCCCTTTAATACATATTGATATGTATAAATTTCTAATTTGAGATGTGTGACAACTGTTCTTTTATTTTGATAGACAACACACATTAAATTTACACATTAGAAATTTATATGTATATCAAACATTGAAGGGGTTACGAAAATAACCTGGCTGAATATAGAGGTGAAGTAAAATTGCAGGCCCTTATTTTCATAGCATGATCCTTTATTTGGTAAGTCTGAATTGTTCTTTTGTAGTATATGAATAAAGGTGATCAGCAAGACAGTAAGAGGTTCTTTACTTCAAAAATATCCAAGAAGCATTGAAAAATGACTTGGAATTTGTCTAAAATGAGACGTTCACATAGTGTGTATTGCATTATGCCACAAGACTTGTATCTTCAAAGATCTGTGTGGACCCTAATTACTATATATTATGTTTTCATAAGTTACCAATGAATGTCTTCATCTCTTTTGGGATACCTTCAATCTTTTGAGATCTGGATGATCAAGAATTTAACCAAACAAAACCTTACAAAATTCTAGATTTCATTTACACTAGTTCCTGCATGACTATGCAACTGGCTATGACTTTTGATTTCATATGACGATAATGAAGACATTTAAAAAAAAAACTTAAATCATTTCATTAATATAGATCTTATCTTTCACACACAGATAAACAGAATGAACAAATCAATGACCAGAGAGGGACATGAGCATGAGCTACGTAAAAAAAGCAATAAACAAAAGTAAATTCCACATAGAAAAAACCTTCCATTTTGCAACACGACATACATCGATGAAAACAACACACATTTCCAAGCATCCCAGAAAAAGAGACAAATCCTCACTTTTCTTAAGTTTATATTCTACTCAAAACACAGCACACGAAGCCCTAGGGAAAAGTCTTACAAGAAAACCTTGACAAGAAAAATACAAGTGAAAAATGACAATGTTGTACACCAACAAACAACACACAAACACACGCATTCATGTAAATAATGTGCACACTCTACATTCATGTGGTAAGTACATATTATGGAGGCACATGTAATAGGATACATCTGTGTGTACATGTCTGAACACGGAGAGAAGCTGCTGGATCGTGGTAGAATACGATATGTTTTTTTTGCAAAAATAGGTGTGATTTTGTGTTCGGCAATAGGCAATGCAAAGCAAGAAAAAACACTGAATACCACCAACATGTTTGATACAACTTTGACAATTGATATATTTGTAAGTGGGTCACCCAGACAAAAATGATAAACCTATCAGGATAAAACTTACCTTTCTGGAACCAAATATATTGAGACTCGCTTCAGGATGAAAGCACATTTTTGTGAATTTGTATCTCATTGCTACAGACACCCCGTAATGTTTGGCAGTAACCACACACGCTTCCAAAGTACATATACTACACAGACCTCACCGGCAATGCAAAAGGCACACCCATCAAAGATATAGACACTGGCTCTGAGGAAACTTTCATACACAGGAAAAAATAGGCTCAAACGAAAGTGGTAACAAAAGCAGTTTGAATACTCCCTGGTTCTTACAGGATGCCTCAGCCATCCTCCGTCGATCTGCCAAACTTATAATTAAAAACAAACAAACATAACGAATAAAAATGCGCACAACGTTAAAAGAAAATGGTTAAGGAACCACAATACATCAAGCAAAAAACTGCAGGTAGGAAATGAAACACAATAAAGAAATGTGAAATAAGAAAATGCAAGCACCCTTCGATCTGAGGGGCGCACAAACACCTAATGACTTTGTGGACTAGTGTTTGATGGAGTCCTGTCAAGTTCTGATCTGTGAAGGAAGTTTGACCTGTTTCAAGGGCATGACAAGTCTTGCTTTGTTTGCCCTCTTGTTGAGTATTAAAAGGACCCTGTCGCAGATCACTATTCCACAGCATAGTACATGAGATACCACAGGGTAACAATCCTGTTCTGTTCTTGTCAATAAAGTTATTCTTCAACTATACATGATCTCATTATTGGAGCTTGTTATATATATTAAAGGTTTTCCAAACGCACTTTTAAAAAAAATAAATGTGTACTTTTTGAAATGATATTCCAAAATAAAAGCCACCATGACAAATAATTTTGTAGGCGTTAAAAGCAAGATTACAAATATACTTTAAACATCTCAAGGTCTTTGATGAAACAAATTCACATAAGGTTGATTTATCAACAAGGCTCATTCTCAGCCTATACAATTATTTACTGACTTTTCCAAAAGTAATTTAAATTGAAAATGACTGTTACCACAATTAATAAGTAACAGTGGAATAACAATGAAAGTCATATTTATCATCATTCTTTCAATTTTAATAAGAAAATATAGGTGAGGAATTTAGCTTCTTCCATAAGTATGCTTTTTTTCAGCTTCTTCCAAAAAAGTGGTTCTTCATTATTTATTTTTCGATATCAGGTCTAAAGAGGAAAAAGAACATTCAGTCCCACAGGACAGAGTGACAAGTGCCATTATCCAGCTGTGTTCTGACCACGATGTATCAAGTCTCATATGGTTATTGAGGTTTTATTGTACTCATTTCTGAATATGGACACCTGTCGCTCTCAGGACAAAGGACACTTCAAGAAGCACTAATGAAATAAGGATGGACAAAGAACAGGCATTCGTAATTGAGGCAAAATTAAAGAAAGGTCAATAAAAAGGGCTTAACACTGAGCAAGATAAAGAAGCAAGAGAGAGAAAGAGAGATTAAAAGGGGGCAGGGAAACTTGACACAAGAGACTCACGACGAATATGAATGGTATTAAAAAAACGGGACCTAAGTTCACACAAGAGATCAAAAGTTTGGATTTCTTCAGTGCAATGAAAATACAGAGGTGCAAAATGCATGACTGCAGAGAGATTGGGATAAAAGACATCAAAACATCTGGAAAATGGGATTTTGTTTTTGTCAAAAGTTATATTAAAGTGTATGAAAAACTTCAAGACAAAAATTAAAACAAAAATAATAAAATAATGAGTACAAGTCATTTAAAGTTGGAAGTTAAAGAAGATAAATACGCAGAAGACTTACTAAGGAGAAGGTGTAAATAAATAAATAAACATTTTACTATGAAGAATGTGTAAATAAATAAACAACTTAATAAGGAGAATAAATAAATCAATCAATAAATAAAAATGAGCAAACATTAACCCTATGAAATTATGTACTACAAAATTTGAAAACTAAAGGAACCTTATTTGAAATTCAAATGAGTATGCAGCTAATTATTTGTTCTGAAGAAAAACAAAACTTTGGCCAAAAGCTGATATAACCAAGGGCTGTCAAAACTCTTGAAATCAAGTTTGACTCAAAACATTATTCCAAACATGAATTGACTTTGATTATTCTTAAAGTACTATTAAATATCTTCTGAAGAGAAGGACAAATATTTATTTTGTCTTTTGAAAAGAATGTAGTTAATGTGAGGCTTATCCAGATCATCAAAGATAATTATCATGATTTCTTACCTTTAGCACTAAAGTTCAGGACTACATAAAGAGGAATGGTTTAGTTAAAGCTTTCGTGACACTGGCATTTGTGAGACA
Source organism: Macrobrachium nipponense (assembly GCF_015104395.2). Taxonomy (NCBI): domain Eukaryota; kingdom Metazoa; phylum Arthropoda; class Malacostraca; order Decapoda; family Palaemonidae; genus Macrobrachium; species Macrobrachium nipponense. The sequence goes on from NC_087206.1 coordinate 85,410,531, forward strand.
TCCCAGTGAAATGGCAACGTTTACAAATGATGGTAGAGGTAGGTGGGAAAAGTACTAAGTAAACGCAGGTCCTGATATTCCTCTTCAAAGACAATTATTCTAACACTTCACAATTTGCAGGTGACCTTATAGAGCAATTTCAAGATTAAGGAATACATTCCTTACTAAAATAAGGGCAATTTGGGGCCAATGTCTTTATTGACTGGAGTGCCTGAATAAGGCTAATTTGATAATCTATTTCCCCTTGGTGTTATCCCTGAATCCCCAAATCACAGGGTAGTGATTCATGAATCATTACCCTCAGAAGGGCACAAAACACCATAACCAAGATTCCAGAGTAGGATCTTATCAGCTGCTGTAGGTAAGCAATGAGGACATTTTCCTTGTCATGTTCTGGACAAAAATTGTTAAAAGAAAATAGCAAAATAAAGAGTATAAATTTCTACTGACAGAATGAAATATTAAACGAATCTACTAAACTGAGTTTTGACAATTATTGAGGAGAAAAAATTAATGAAAAGCAACAGTATGAATTTAGAGAAAGTGAAAAAAAATTATAATTAGTGAGGAGTCCATATAACATTGACGAGTTTCTGACATTCGAATACAAAATAAGGAAAGTATAGACAATTCAGGAATGTAGGATATATTAGTAATATAACAATTTTTGGATACAGTCCCATAACATACAAAATTAAGTTTAATAAATGTGAAGCAATATGATAAAAATGGCTCACTTATTTAGAATATTTCACTGCTTATTCTGAGGTTTTGTTGATTACTGTAATAAAGTCATGTACCCCTTAATAAATTCATGGAGCCCTAATTATTTACTTGATGGATCATTTTTACCAGGCACCATGGTTAAGGAAATACATAAGAATAAGTAAGCCATTAATCAACATACAAAGAAATACAAAAGCTGACAGAATTCTTCCAAAATTTCCTGTAAAAATGACATTCTTGAATTGACTATTACCCGGATATATTAATCTAAAGACAGTACGTAAACGTTACTCATGGGAGACAAAATGAATGCAAGAGACATTACTGGTGGCTAAATTTAGTCTTTTTGCCAAATAGAGTTTTCAACGCTGCTAAACTTCAAAAACGTCAATCGTAAGAGCTATTAATAATCCTAGTATTTAACTAATTATGATAGTCTGGTGAAAGTTTGCGTGTCTCAATTTTACAATTCATTAACAAACCTATTTCATGAATATGAATTTGTTTACAATAAGGGGACACCAAATCCTTGAAGAATCGTAAACTTTGCACTGCTATCAAGAAGCTTTCAGGGGAACCAATCTCTGGCTGATAAATTTTCTTCTTATTTAACAAAGATATGAAAATCAAAAGCCAAAAGCGCCATCCGTTGTCTTATGATAAGTAAGGGCTTAATCAAGCACTCATTGATATTTGACTCTGGTTATCAGGTAGCCATGAACTCAATACAGTCCAGAGTTACCCAGTCTGGGGATTTTTTTTTCTTTTTTTGAGTTTGGAAAGTAGAAAAAAGCAAGGCTTCTTTAAAACTAAAGATAAATAAACAAACCAATTTGATCAATAAAAATAAAAGACTGGCTTTTGTACCAGACTATTGACAAACTTGTAGTAAATTTCTGGGAAAATATGACAGCATATACAAGAATGAATATAACAATTGTATATGAGTGAATTTAATATACCCCTGCATTAGTCACAATGCAAAATAGATTCACATACATGATTGATGACCTAAACTCGGGCACTTTAACTTAACTAGCACTAAAACAACACAAAAACCTATTTGCTTTTAATCCTCTTGTATTAACCCAGGTAAAACCATTGGTTACAATTTCCAATTTCATCTGTTGCAAGGGCTAAATGGCTATTATTAGCCTTGTCCGCAAATCATAAAAGAGGAATGGTTTGTCTCAGTCACACAACAGCCTTGCATGCAACGACAGTCGCAAAGCCTAACTTGATGTACAGTATTAGTCTCTAATCCAGTCTTGGAAATGTTACCCAGTTAACCAGTAATGCCTCTTATATTCTTTGGCTATCCACCTAATAGCCTACTCGCAGGAAGGGAAAAAAAAAGGGAAAATGCACACGTGGGGAACTTGAGGGCATCTGTCCATCATCAAATCAAGGGAAATGGACCCACTATTCGTATGAATTAGAGAAAGAAGATTGGAATTCATCAAGAAAAGTCGATGCTCACAGCTAAAATATAAAATAACTGTTGGTTTGTGGTTTGGCCTATTACTGTACTGCTCAGCAGTGCTTTATCATAGAATGACAGGTTTTGTTTAAAAAATCCTGATGGGGTGCAAATTCTTAACTACGTATCTGTAGTGACAGGAACTTTACCTGTACTTCGGGAAATGATTATGAAATTCTACCTGTTATAAAAAAAAAAAAATAAGAGTAATTTTGTAAATATCACTAGGTATACAATGTAGTGTCAAGTAATTCCAAAGGAAATGAGGTGGAAATAAACGTATAATACCCATCTTACTGAATATTGCAGATATGCACTGACAACGAATTAGTAAAGAAATATGCAATTCAAGGACTATTTCAATACAGTTCATACAACAATATATACCAAGATCCAATATGCTGCATGATGTGCAATTTCACAGTCAATTTATCTTTTGACTGTGAGCATATCCAAGTAAAAAAACAAAATAAATAATCAAAAGAGGACACGCAGATTTTCGAAAATGACAGCGAGACAAAACACCGAGAAATAGTCTTTATACGATTTATGAATGTAGAGGAGCTATAGACATACCAACACCGACAGTACACATCCTGCAATGCAGACATAATCGCCCACCTTCCTTGGTGCGCTCTCGGGTCGCGATGTCAAGGTCAGGTCGGCTGAGGTCAGGAGAATCTTGTAAGGACCTCGACTCATTTCCTTCTGACGAAGACGTTTCCTGAAGGATATCGGACGGTAATAAAAGAGGAATTTACACGAGAGAGAGAGAGAGAGAGAGAGAGAGAGAGAGAGAGAGAGAGAGAGAGAGAGAGAGAGAGAGAGAGAGAGGTCCCAAGCCTGAAAGAGAGGTTAAAAAGATCGTTGTCTTGTAGGGAAAAGGTATTTTGTGAAGACAGGTCGCGAAGGTCAGTATTAAGCTAACGAGCCAATGGGGGAGAGGAATGTATGGTATTTGGTTACAATATTCAAGACTCCAAAGGGGAACAGTTTAGTTTTTCAATCGGGTGACCATGCTATGGGTATTCTTTAGGACTTTTTTTGCTTCCTTGCTTTGTTCGTCGGTAGTAATCACATGTTTAATGCTATTTAAAACCCCCTTTTTAATTCACTGAATGGGAAATACACAGAATTTTGTTCTTATGTAGTAAGTATCACTAAGACTGTAAATCAATAATAATTAGCTACCTCTGCAATTAGCAAGCAGCAAATTTATGATAGCCCCATTACATTTTTCTAATATTATCAATTCACTATTCTTAAGTAAGACAATAAAAGATTGTCTAGTAAGTATACAATCTCTCTTCAAAGCTGCCTCACCTGCTGTTACAGGATCTTCTAACAATCACACTGTATTCATTCAACTCAAAAGAAAAAAACACTGCTTTAGCAATTCAACTATTCGAAAATGCAAGCACTGAACTATGAATATCAGAAGTAGATTATGTCTCAAATGTCCAGAATAATCTTATTTAAACTATTATCTATTTTTATGTGTACCCCTGCCTACCCCTCAGTATTGAATATATACGAGCCGTGTTCTGTTCGCGTAATCGTAGGAATAAAAGTGAATCGTAAAATTCTTTGCACAGACATTTTTCGTTTCGCGAAATCATCAAGACGCTGAAGAAATCAAGATCTATTTAATCTGCGTGCATGAACCAGAATGCCTTTGCTTTCAAAGGACTACACACTCACACCAAAGGTGTCCTACACACTTACGGAATTGGGAAATATGTACTTGGACGAAAAGAAGATTAAAGTAACCTGCAGGAGAGTCTAACAAACTGGGTGTTTACAAATTCCTTAACCTTCAGATTTTCGTAAATCTTCAGGGTAAATCCTTTTGAGTTTCAATGGGAAGGAGGGATATAACTTAATATCACCCGTGAGTTTGTTGAAACTGACTGTACAAAACAAGGATTCTTCCATTTGTAAAACGTTTTCTTCGAAGTTACAGGCTTTACCTGACAAACGTTCGTGTATCCTACTGTGCTTATTTATATTGGATTTTCTCACACTGGGTTGTCATTATTCTATGTCATTGTACGAAAATATTTCGCTCCTATTCCTCTAATATTGAAAAGTCACAGACATAACTGACCATTTTCATTCTGACACTTAACAATTCTAAACATTACACCAAATTTACATTTAGACTTAGCTACGTAATTTGATTTAAGATTTAACACCATTCAAGGTCAAGTCTATCCTACTGAACTGGTACGTTTTAAAGTATTTGAATTAACCCGTCCTTACACTCATTTACTACAATCAGTAAGGCTACAGTATTCTACAGCAACACTTGGCAAACGTTTTACAATTCAGGGTTTACCAAATACATAAAATCAACTCTTATCTTAATCTACGTATTACTTCAGGTATTTTGTATAAACCTGGAATCAGAGAAGGGATGTCAATCTGACTTTACCGTTCTGTATAAAAAATCTACTAATTAAATTATGGGACTCTAATCAAATATAATTTATATTATTCAAAATATACCAACCTAACTCATTAAAATCAACAGATTAAAGACTACCATATATCAAATGATAGGCAGTAGGGCACCTAAATAATTCCAATAAAACTAGAAACTACAAACTTTTTTTTTTTTTTTTTTTGGGGGGGGGGCAATACAGGACACAGATTAACACGGATTAATCAAGCTACTTTCCACATGTCTATGGGTCGAAAACCATAACCTACTTCCATGTAATTAATTACAATAATCATATTTGTACGTTGCTATAACAAACAATAAAAACGATAAAGAAATTGAAACGCCTTCCAAATTACCTTTGTCTGAAAGCTTTAAAATGTCTAAACAAAAGACAGTACATTACGAGTCAACTAAGGCTGACGTGATATATAGGAAGAGAATCTAGAAGTAATGCACAAGAAACCAACAGTGTTTCATGAACAGCTGTCAAAAACATACCAACTAAACAAACGACAACCTAAAGTGCTGGAAAAAAATCATGTCATTTACAATCGCTTCATTGAAGATAAATAATTGATAACACATTCATAAGACTCATTATCTTAACTATTGAAATCCATAACTATAAAAAATAGGAAAACACGACAACCACTCTAAAATACGATTATCTTAATACTATGCAACTTAAACTGTCACTAACACATTATATTCGTAAATCAAATCATGACGTTTACTTTAACAGTTACCATCTTCAAAATCAAGATGTTTATTTTCTCATTTTGCATCTTCAAAACAGATTCTATAAACTTCCCTTAAAAAAATATTTTTTGACAAAAATTACTGAATATTCATAAGCCTGCTCTGGAGAGAAGCATTGGGCTTTTTATTCCTCTTGAACAAGGCTCTACATGTTACAACATCCTTAAGAAGGAAGCAAAAGTTGAGTCTGAAGTCACCATGAAAAAATAAGGCAATTTCTCTAAATAAAAGTCTAAAATCAAACATTCTTTATGAAAACCTTTTAAAACCAAATTTCTGAGGACTCTTTTAGGGACGGAAAAACATAACACACAGCAAGACTCAAGGATCACAGAAGTACTATGAGCATCACTATACTTTTCATCATGCAATGAGACAAAAATATAAGTGAGGCAAGAGTAAAATGAACTTACTTACATCTTATTCAGACCCTTTCAAGATAACACACTGATTAAAAGATTATCACATTCTATCAATGTTTTTCTTTCAGGGAATACACTAATCATAGGTACAAAGCAATTAGTGGAAAAAATGAAATGCACACAGCACAAAAATCCTCAAAATGATGAAAATAAATGATTGGTATTAGCTTATCCACTTCATGATGATAACAAGGACCTTTATCTGAATGATCCAAATTTAGCTAAAGTCAGTAATGATTGTAATGTATATGGTAAGAGCAAATAAGCCTAGGTCCTAGGTCCTACATCCACTGCCTCTTTATTACTCTTATTAATATTCTGTGGGGTACTATCAAAAGCCAATACTAAGATGTTTTGTTAACTATACAAGCAGAGTAACTGAGCTGCTTCCCTGAGGGTACCAAACTTAAGCCTGAGATATGTTTCTGTACAGATAGAGTCTGATTTACAGGCTTTGGATGTCTGCAACAATAAAAGAAAATGACTTTTTAAATGTAGATATTTTCCTTGTCAAACATCAAAGTGTTGCTGTTTCATAACACATAAGTCCCATTTTCCTTTTGTATAAATTTCAACCCTTTAACACAACATCTGCAAAAGAACTGGTCTCTACATTAAGTCTCCATCTTATTTGCTTACCCTCTTAAGAATCCACAATACTCCCATTGCCATATTCTCAGTTTAAATTCTATACCAGATTTCTTTAGATTATATATATCATCCCTACTAGAGGCACTGGTCATCTTCAATCTAATTTACTAAAGTTCTCAGTCATCTTTATACAAATGGTTCACGTTTCTGCTTTATATAATGATAGTAGTCTGATATCTGCCTTAAACAGTCATCCTACCCAATAATCCAAATACTACTGTTTGATTATTACATCTCCTTACTGACGGAAACTCTGCTAACGCCATCAATTTTAGCTCTAGCGATTTATCTTTGGTCATTGAGATGACGGTTTTTGCCTATTTTCAAAACTAAACTAAGTGTTTTATCAGATACGAACAGCATTCACAAACTAATAAAACGAAATAAAAATTTGCTCAAGGTTTAAAACTTAGACACAACAAGGAGTACAGCATTGGAGCAACAATACTGAAAACATCCCTCTGTTGGGAAGAAAGCTGGGCAAAAAAGAAAATTTCCTAGAAGTAAGATAAGTGCATTTCAAAAACGGAAGAATCAGTTCAAATGCTTATTTTTAACATGAAAAGAATAAAGAACTTTAGTGTCAATCTCCTTACCAAAGCCTACTCTCCTCAACTGAACTTCACTTACCCTAGACCTTAACTGACAGAAGGAACATGCCCACTAACCTGAGGACAGCTGCTGCAGCACAGCAGGCACCGAACAGGAACAGCATGCACATCACAATCATGACCACGTAACCCGGGGCTACAGACCCACCTGATAAAAAGCCATATGTGAAAATAGAGGGAAAAGAGAACTATGGATATCATAGAAGCAGATGTATTTGAAAAATCAGTTTAATGGGGAATGATTTGAAGCAACTATATCATAATCGTATATGCATTTGAGAAATCATTTTAAATAAGAACCAAAACCTAAAATTAATGAGAAACAATACTAAAAACTGATTTTTGTGGATCGTGAATAACACTCAATCAATATAAGTCACGACCCACAAAAATCACTATTAAAGCAAACCCTTGTGAAACTAGTTTAGTTCCAAGAACTTTTAACAAAGAAGCACATTCACAGAAAAGGTAAAACTGAATGCATCACATAAATGAATTAAACGTGAGCCCTTCTAGGGAACTGAGTTCAACATTGAAAATGACATAAAATTAAATAAGAAGTTTAATATGATCAAGATGCTAACACCGGATTTAATTTTAACCATAATTAGTAGTTAATATGACTGTATTTAAACCCTATCCTCTGCTTTCGTATAAAACACCCTAAACCCCTCCGTCTAAGGCAACCAAACCAATCTCTCACGAGACTCTTTACAGCACATTTCTGCAATTACCAGGTACAGTATATCCACAAACGGTAGGTCCGCAGTCTTTGTCCCTTGGGATAGGAACATTGTGCGCCCAATCCACTGGCCTTATAGTACGAACGGACATCTCCCCTGACCCGATCTGCAATGAAAATAATAATGCTTCAGGAATTGGAATTGGTATATAAAATTGAGGTCGAAGGCCAAGATCTGGGACCTACTACATAGGTCATTCAGCTCTGGATAGGAAATCGAGAGCAAAGGAGGTTTTACAGGTGTACCAGGACTCCAGGAGGAAAACCTCGCAATTGCATGAAACTATTAGGAGAGGGATGAAAGAAAGATCGAAGAGCATATGAACGGAGGTGCAGTAAAAGGAATGAAAGGGGTTGCAACTAGGGGCCGAAGGGAAGCTGCAAGGAACCTTAAATAATACTTAAGAGTGCACTGACGGCACTATCTTACCACCTTTTGCTGTTTTTCCAGAGTTAACATTGAAGACAAACTCATAGTAATTACCTTTACAATTTTTTGTAATTTTCTCGAACGAGTTTCTGAATCTCACAGAGAAACTTATAAAAACCAAAGATAAACAGTAACAAACAGCTTTTAAATACTTCAACAGTTTAATTTTTGTTAGCTGAGAACTGTTTTGATGGTAACTTAGGAGCTGAATGATTTGAAATACTGATTTAAAAAAAAAATAGCCCAGTAAACTTCCTTATATTATATCTTATGAATTCTAAAACTAGGCCTTTACATATAAACTTGGGTAGAATTAGATCTTCATTCTACTGATGGCAACGTTTTCCTATCTGTTACCAAAATAACATAATCTAAGATAAGCTCTTAGATTATGTATGGTATGTTTGATCTTAACCTATATAATTATATATATATATATATATATATATATATATAATATATATATATATATATATATATACCATACATACATACATACATACAACATACATCACATACATACGTATATATATCTATATATATATATATAGTATTTATATATACGATATATATATATTATATATACTACGTATAATACACACTAAAAGAAGTTATATACTAGTAAGAGGAGGTAATGAAATATGGGTTGCAAGTACCGTAGACTTTAACAAAATTTACCAACCCAACGGACTAAGTATATGATTTTCCCTGAAACTATTTTAAAAATATTTATGCACACATAAACTTTTCTTTATTGAACTGTAAAATTACATATTCTGGTCTACAATTACTTGAAAAACAGAAGAGTTTGGTTAAAAACTAACTCAGTGGAATGTGAATTCTTGATCTATCGTGATGAAGTTTGTTACCTAAGATGAAAATTGCTGTTGCATACTGCAGTGATTATAAACCATAAAAAGTGTAACTAAAACTTAAACAACAGAAAAGCGAGTAAGATAACTAAATTAATGATTTTGCGGCTTATGTATTGGAAAAAGTTGTGTAAGGGACATCTACTAGTGTTAATAGTGACAGAAATATTGACTTGATCAGCTAATTCAGCTAAAATGACTGTAGCAAATGGTCACACTACAACTGTATCAGTATTACTGTTATTATAATTTTTATTGAAAAGACCACTTGCTAAAATTGATCCTTCACTGCACTCACACATACACACACACACACACACACACAGAACTTACAATCTGCACTAAAGTCGGCCAATTGAAAAGCCACGAATTGATGAAAGAATATTTAACACACAACAAAAGGATACACATAAGAAGTACAGAGAACATGAAAGTGAGATACCGTCAGTAAAAAATAAAAAGGAAAAATGTCCCTTAAGAAGTCTCACCTTAGACGGACGCTTAGAAGGGGCGTCTATTAACTCCAGAACGGTGGCCATATCCTTCGTTTTAGGATCCCAGTCGAGCAAAAGGAAATCATAGCTCCTCTCCCCCAAGACGGAAACGAAGCCCTCTCCCCAAAACGATGGGAAGAAAGTGGGCCTTTTAACCTTCATCTCAATCGGCTGAGATTTATTGAGCTCCCCCTCTTTTTTTCGGTGTCTATTGAATCCGTTTTCTTTGATCCAACTCGACCCAATGATGCTCTCCAGTTTCTTTTCAAATTCATGACCCTCGCGCTCGGTGTTTAGCTTCTTCATCTCGAAATAGAGGCGCTCTTTCTCAGCCACCTCCTCCGTGAAGTACAAATCACCTTTCAGGTCCCTTATGAGGAGGCCGTGATTGTCCTCCGAAGGCTGTGAATCTCGTTCGGAGATCACACGTGAAAGGACGCCATCCCATTCAAACAATTCACTGACAGAATCCGAACGTCTACTACGGTCGACTGACTTGCCGGCGGCTTTGTTGTTGTTGCTTCTTCTTCTTCTCCTTTTTCTCCGTTGGGCTCGACTGACGGCGCTGTTGTTGCTGCTGCTGTTGTTGTTGATGTTGCTCATGGTGTTGTTGTAGCTTTCACTGCGAGGCGCCACAAGCTTCGTCGACTCTTCACTTGTTGAATTTCTGTGGCCGCTCGACTTCCTTCGTAGGCGGAAGGCTCCGACATTTGCTCTCAGCAAATGAGACAGAAGGCTTATGCTGTCGAAAACGAGTCGAGTCAAAACCATCTCCGTCTGAAAAGAACAACATAAGCTTACTTTTCCATCAACGTCGTCATTTATAAATGGATAGATCTAAAGGAAGGACGTTAATGTAATTCGTTTTATGGCTTACGAAATATAGAGGGTAACTTTTCTTATCAAAGTTCTTGGCCTAAATTCTGTGGGCCATGTTCTCTCATAATAAGATTCGAGTATTACCAAAGATCATTGGAACTAGCAAAATCTAACAAGAGATGAATGAAAAATAGTAATAAATGGTTAAAATAAATTCCCGATATTTACACACGTATAGCTAAAATACAAGACATAAATACTACCACACACTAACACTATATCACTATATATATATATAAGATATAATGTGTATATATATATATATGTGTGTGTGTGTGTGTGTGTGTGTAGTGCTTATTTACATAATACACAAAAGATATACTTCCTGTAAGTTCCTTCATTGACTCACTTATTAAGAAATGTCCCAGAGCGCACTGCACGCAACAAATGGCTCAGATAAATCACCTAGCGCCAACTTTAAACAGACGGTTCTCGGGCGCCATAAAACGAATTCTAATGAGCTACTTAGGGGGAGGAGAAAGAAATTAAGATGAACTACTCAAGTTTGAGAAGCAAGAGGAGAAACTGAGAAATGCAACTGTGTACAAAACAGATGCTTAGGTATTTCCGTACTCAGACGTAACCGAGTGTGTATGAAATATAAGCACACAAACGTATATAGATCGGTGCTATTACATACATAAATACATATACATAAATACACATAAAATTACAACTGACAAGCTAAAAACAATTCTTTTAATATCCTTCACTCTGCATTGGGAATAACTCACACACGGGGTGAATAAGTGACAAAAATTCACATAATATATATACAGTCTATAGATATATTAATATAGTATATATATATATATATACTAAAACATATAACTATAATTAATATATATAATTATATTTATCTATGTAATATATATATATTATTTATCATATATATATAGATATATAATAATATATATACTATGTAATCTATATATATATATATAGATATATATTATATATATATATTATATATATACACACACATGTATGTGTGTAATGTTTGCGCGTCTATATTACAGACAGTGACCTCTCAATTTCTCGACCTGTAGATTCATGAGTGCATGTAAATTTGTATGATTTCTCTCTCTCTCTCTCTCTCTCTCTCTCTCTCTCTCTCTCTCTCTCACACACACACATTTTGCATACGTGCTCGCGCGTCTGAGTTTGCTTCTGAAGTTCGATCGAGTAGGAGGTGATTCTAGGCGAGGCCGGTTTTCGTTTATTAACTTACCTACAGAAGTTTTGGTTCAACGATCTCGATTCCTTCTTTCATTGACATAGAATAAGAACTTCCCAGGTTCATTTTAACTTCTGAGCTCCCTTGGTAAAATAAAACATGCCGACAAAATCAACATCTGCAGATTCAACTCTCAAGGCCTATACTCTCAACTACGCAAGTGTCATCACACTTGTACTTTACTCTAGTTGTGGACAATCGTGCATACGGGTGTGTAGGGCTGTACATTCACATAAAACTCGCTTATCACATTCATTATATACTGGACACAATGACTATGTTTTTTCAGACTTTTTGGATATGTTTTTCACCGAATGCCTCGAATCGACAAGGGGGAAATGGATCAATTTACTTTACTAGCAAACATATGTATACAGAAATTATGTATGATAAATTCGTAAAGTAACTAAGTCTACGGGCATAACCAGCCCGTTTCAGGAAATCCCTTCTCACCCCCACCCCCTTCGGAAGGAAGGGGGGAGGGGGAAAGTAAGATGAAACCCCATTACAAACCATCTTATGACTCCCCACTATAACCCTGCCAAGTTTCATGCCCATCGGACCAGCCATTTGGCCGTGATCGAATGACAGACGGACGAACAGTAAGATGTTGGTGGTGGGTTTTCAACCTACGCACGACGGAAAGAATAAAATTGGCATTACTCAATGCTTTCAGTGGAAGGCGTACCTAGAAATCTTGGGGGAAATCGGGAGGGCATTTTAAGAACAGGCCTCATTTAAAGAGGATGGTATCTAGTGGAAATTTATATAAAAAAGTTACAAGCTATTAAAAACTTTTCTGTCCTCATCGTCCGGTAAAATTTTTTAAATAAAAAAATCTTTGTTAGATACCACGCTATTTAAATTAGGTCCTCTTATCAAATATAAAAGTGAATGTGCATATATAATATATACATCTAAACAGCGGTGGCCACAGCCGGATATACATCAATGAGGAGAAGGACATAACGACTTGATAAAAGGGTCAATTTATTCCCGACGTTTCGTAATGTCTTCATTACATTTTCGAGGGCTGTACAAAATAGATAGCATAAAATAAATTACAATAAAGCTAAGAATTTGAGATATAAAAGTTGCACAATGATTACAAACTTAAAATATTAAAAATACTAAAAAGACACATTTAAAAAAAAAAAAAAAACGTAAACTAAACAGGACAAAAATTATTAAAGTAAAAAAAAAAACGAATGAAACAAAAAAAATAATAAGACATATCCAAAATAAGTTTGGAGCTATTAAGGTTCATTTGATTCCCATTAATCCTGTTACCATTGGGTCATTATTCAAGTTTAAAGATCGTTTGTGCCCTTATATGTCCTCCGGGTGTGTGTATAGCTATAATTGTCCTAAATGTAATTTAGGAATTATTAGAAATCATTCGAAAATATGTAAAACCTCCATTGAAAACAAGGACTTTACAGTTGTAGGACGAGCTTCCAACAGCCACGATTTGACAATCTTAGAATCGTTAATGATTAAACGACTCGTCCCCTTGTTGAATAGTCAAACCTCTGCTGGCACACTGTACCTTTCTTAGTTTCTTCCTTTTATCTCCAGTCTTGGCATTGCCGCTGAATAGGTTGGTCAAGTTTTACTTTACTTGAATATGTCTTATTATTTTTTTTTGTTTCATTCGTTTTTTTTTTTACTTTAATAATTTTTGTCCTGTTTAGTTTACGTTTTTTTTTGTTTTTAAAGGTGTCTTTTTAGTATTTTTAATATTTTAAGTTTGTAATCATTGTGCAACTTTTAAATCTCAAATTCTTAGCTTTATTGTAATTTATTTTATGCTATCTATTTTGTACAGCCCTCGAAAATGTAATGAAGATATTACGAAACGTCGGGAATAAATTGACCCTTTTATCAAGTCTTTATGTCCTTCTCCTCATTAATATATACATATGTGTATATATACATACAAACACAACAGCTGTATGCTTATACACCACTATGCACCATTAAATAAACCACACTACTTTTAGGTAGAAAAGATTACGCTTCTTTCTTTAACAAAACTTCATCTTACCAGACTGAGAGAGGGCGTAAAATCGTCCAATCACGCCAATACCTAAAGAAACTCACCTCTGAAGCATAAAACTTTGGGGGACAATGGACCCTAAGCGTGGTCAATATTCAGAGAGACCTCCACTGTTTCCAGAAGATGGAGCTTCTATCGTGATCAGGTTTCCGAATTATCGTCGTATCATATTCTAGAGCATCACCAGCATATGCCAAACTGTAGTACCCTGGTTTGATGATGTTAGGGCGCATATTGTGGAAAACAGACAGAGAGAGAGAGAGAGAGAGAGAGAGAGAGAGAGAGAGAGAGAGAGAGAGAGAGAGAGAGAGAGAATTTCCATTCTAGACGTAGATACGACTGATCCTATTACCTTCTGTAACTTCATTCAAATGAGCATTGAATTCGCTGGAAGCTTGAATTTCAAGTGACCCCAATAGGCTTATTATATATGAATGCAGTTCATCTTCTGATTAATAATAATAATAATAATAATAATAATAATGTGGCGCCGTGGCAGAGTGGGTTAGGCCGTCAATTGACTGGTTAAGCAACAGTGGGGTTGGTCAGTCGTTGGATGGGTGACCGCTCTCCTCGGCATTGATTCCTTGGGAAAGGATCTTTACCATAATTTCCTCAGTCTACTCAGCTGTAAGTGAGTACCTATTCCTGATGGGGTAGGGTCCAGCTATGGGTTAAATAGCAAAACTCAGCAATGATGGAAAGAAATGAAGAATTAAACGACAACGACGTAAATGGAACCTCTGGCAACAGAGGAGCATCGTCCGGCAGCCAGGTATTCAGCCCAATTGAAGGGGAAGACGGTCAGGTACTTGGAGGTCGTCATCCAGCAACTGAACATCACAACGACAGTAACCAACAACCAGAGACTGGAGCTACAGAAGCAAACCAGAGGAAGAAATGGACAAGAGAAGAAAATAAGGAAATATGGAGATGCTGGACATCAAAGCAAGTCCCGACCCGGAGGAGAGGAGGATAGAGGAAAGGTTGGTCCAACATCTGGAATGAGAGGAATAACACCCCCCAAACAGAGCAGAGGCTGGCAGACCACGTAAGGAACATAAAGAAAAAGAATTGGCTCTCCCCAACAGAAAGAGAGGAATTGGAATGGGAAATGACACACGGCAGCGAATTACAAGAAGACGAACTGAGCGACTATGCCACAGAAGACGACAGGGATGGTGAGGTATCAAACAACGACATACGAAGAAACACCGACGAAGTAACAGACAGGACGGAATGCGTAGAAACGATCAGACAATGGATGAAGCCAGATACAGAGAGAACAAAGATCCCCTCCTTGAAAGACTACAACATCAAGAAATTAAGGGAGAAAACAAGTGAGGTCAATGAAATAATGAGACTAATACACACCACCAATATCACAGAAACAAATAACTTGACATATGCAGGAGCAAGATTAGTAGCAGAACTGATGGGGATACGAACACCAACACCACCAGCACAACCTTGAGTAAACTGAAAGAGATGGCAGAAAAAAGGCTAAGAAGCAAGAAAACAAGGGAGGAACTCAACGAGAAATACAAAGTACACGAGAGGGGACTAAACAACACAATAGAAGGTGTACGACAGAGGCTTAAGGCCAGAGCACATAAGATCCAACGGTACATGAACAGGAATAAGGGATACCAACAGAACAAACTATTCGGAACCAACCAGAAAAGACTATACAGCCAACTAAGAGGGGATGACAACCACCAAGAAATTCCTGAAGCCGAACCAAGTAAGAGACTCTGGGAAAACATCTGGAGCAATCCGGTATCACACAACAAACATGCAACATGGCTCCAGGAAGTCAAGGCTGAAGAAACAGGGAGAATAAAACAAAGATTCACTGACATCACGACAGACACAGTCAGATACTAACTAAAGAAAATGCCCAGGTCCCGATGAAACCCATGGGTACTGGCTCAAAAACTTCAAGGCCCTACACCCAAAATAGCAGAACAACTCCAGCATTGTATCACAAATGGATGACCACAGGAAGAACATCCTTAGTCCAGAAAGACAAGAGTAAGGGAAATATAGCCAGTAACTACAGGCCTATCACCTGCCTACCAATAATGTGGAAGTTACTAACATGTATCATCAGCAAAAGGCTATACAACTACCTAGAGGATACAAACACCATCCCCCACCAACAGAAAGGCTCCTGATAGACAAAATGGTAATGAAGAACAGTAAGAGAAGGAAAACCAACCTAAGCATGGCATGGATAGACTATAAGAAAGCCTTCGACATGGTACCACACACACGGCTAATAGAATGCCTGAAAATATATGGGGGAGAGGAAAACACCATCAGCTTCCTCAAAAATACAATGCGCAACCGAAATACAATACTTACAAGCTCTGGAATACGACTAGCAGAGGTTAATATCAGGAGAGGAATCTTCCAGGGCGACTCACTCTCCACACTACTCTTCGTAGTAGCCAAGATTCGCATGACAAAAGTACTAAAGAAGATGGATGCTGGTTACCAACTCAAGAAAAGAGGTAACAGAATTAACCACCTGATGTTCATGGACGACATCAAGCTGTATGGTAAGAGCATCAAGGAAATAGATACCCTAAACCAGACTGTAAGGATTGTATCTGGGGACATCAGGATGGAGTTTGGAATAGAAAAATGTGCCTTAGTCAACATACAAAAGGGCAAAGTAACAAGGACTGAAGGGATAAAGCTACCAGATTGGAACAACATCAAACACATAGATGAAACGGGATACAAATACCTGGGAATAATGGAAGGAGGGGATATAAAACATCAAGAGATGAAGGACACGATCGGGAAAGAATATATGCAGAGACTCAAGGCGATACTCAAGTCAAAACTCAACGCCGGAATTATGATAAAAGCCATAAACACATGGGCAGTACCAGTAATCAGATACAGCGCAGGAATAGTGGAATGGACGAAGGCAGGGGACTACTAAGATATAGAGGACTGCGTCAGCATCGAGAACAGAGCACTGGGGCAATATATGAAGACCAGTGAAGACGAGTGGCTCAAGAGTGCATGGGAAGAAGGACTGATAAAAGTAGACGAAGACCCAGAAATATACAGACAGGAGAAATACAAGCAGAACAGAGGAATGCATAACAAACCAATGCACGGACAATACACGAGACCGACTAAAGAACTAGCCAGCCATGACACGTGGCAATGGCTACTGAGGGGAGAGCTCAAGAAGGAAACTGAAGGAATGATAGCAGCGGCACAAGATCAGGCCCTAAGAACCAAATATGTCCAAAGAACGATAGATGAAAATAACATCTCTCCCATATGTAGGAAGTGCAATACGAAAAATGAAACCATAAACCATATAGCAAGCGAATGCCCGGCACTTGCACAGAAACAGTACAAAAAGAGGCATGATTCAGTAGCAAAAGCCCTCCACTGGAGCCTGTGCAAGAAACACCAGCTACCTTGCAGTAATAAGTGGTACGAACACCAGGCACGATCCCAAGATCCCTGAAAAGGAATCTGGAAAAACTAGAAGCTGAAGTAGCTCCAGGACTCATGCAGAAGAGTGTGATCCTAGAAACGGCGCACATAGTAAGAAAAGTGATGGACTCCTAAGGAGGCAGGATGCAACCCGGAACCCCACACTATAAATACCACCCAGTCGAATTAGAGGACTGTGATAGAGCGAAAAAAAAAAAAAAAAAAAAAAAAAAAAATGATGATGATAATAATAATAATAAAAAATCTAAAGTACAATTGCTACTGAAAAGATATAAACAACATTCACTTCTAGTTCCCTATAAAAAAACTAAAACAGTTTCTTTAGATCCGGATGGAATAAGACAACATAAAACAAAAATACACCATTGAAAAAAAAATATAATATACACGCATCGACAAGAACTTTAATCTAACAGTTTCCGAACCCAGTGAAAGCGGCGAGGGTACTTGATTTAAAAGTCCAGGGGAATCTCCTGTTTTTTTTTTTTTTTTTTTTTTTTTTGACCCACTCGCTGGGAAAGGTTCAACCAGCGTAAGACGATTCGAGCGATATCACTACTTTTCTCTCCCGAATGGAATTCGGCCAAACGTCGGGGGAAAGAAGAAGAAAAGGAGGATGAAGAAGGAGAAAAAAGAAGAATAAGGAAGGAAACAAGAGGAAGAAAAAGAAAAGAAGACAACGAAGGCGAAGAAGAAGAAGAAGAAGACGAAGAAGAAGGCGAAGTAAAAAAAAGAAGAAAAAAATTAAGGAAAAGAAGAAGAAGACGAAGAAGGAAGCAGATGAGGAGGAGAGGATACTAGACAGAAATAGTTACAAAAACAGTTTTTTTTTCCTTCTTTCAACTGTGAGTATTTTTTCTGTCATACTCTCGCAAGTTTCTTACCTTCCAAACATTAAACGGAAGTGGGTGTTTTTGATTCTGTGCGTGTGTCTGTGTGTGGGTGTTCGACTTGGCACATTTTAAGCCATTTTTTCTATGTAATCTTCACACTTCATTTTAACTATTTTCACTCCTAAAATAGAACTACAGGCGCATATTCACTTCTTCCTCTCTAACTTGCGATTATATTTGTGCTAACGTTTCTCCAAGCAAATAATGATCGGATCTATCTCCAGACTCTCTCTGTACTAACACTCAATAATAATAATAATAATAATAATAATAATAATAATAATAATAATAATAATAATAATAATAATAATAATAAATAGTAATAATAATAATAATAATCCGAACTAAAACTTCTTACCACTTTCTTCTGAAGATGGAAAAAACCCACACGGTTACAAAGTATAACTTGTTTACTTGTAAGTATTTACATAGTATTTTACTTAAAATAAATAATAATAATAATAATAATAATAATAATAATAATAATAATAATAATAATAATAATAATAATAATAATAATAATATTATTATTATTATTATTATTTATTATTATTACTCAGCTCTAGGATTCTAGTCGCTATAAAACTAATAATATAATAATAATAATAATAATAATAATAATAATAATAATAATAATAATTAATAATTATTATTATTATTATTATTATTATTATTATTATTATTATTATTATTATTATTATTATTATTATTATAGCGACTAGAATCCTAGAGCTGAGTTCTCATTGGTCGAGCCGGTCTGGGGCGAAGTCTGGATCTCTCGTCCATGGTTACAGGGATTCAGCCGTGCGAGCGCTCGAGTAGTGAACCCGGGAATGAATGTCCTACCTGCGGCAGGAGTCCCATCATCCCGCTGGTGCTCCTGGATATTTGGCACTGTTGGGTGGTCGTACGCTGCTGATCTTCGGGCGGCAATAGGGAGGAGAAACGTTTCTTGGGTAATGTTCAAGTTAGGTTTATCCTTTCCTATATGGAGGGCTTCCAGGTTTCGCAAACGGAGTTCAGTAGTTTGGTCGATAATTTCGATATCAGGAATAATATCGCTCCTTTTTATTCTCACGTTATGATCAGTCCTGACGTGATTATAAATGACTCCTTCTTGCGCGTGGCAGGAGATTCTCTTGGAGAATCGCATGGTGGTCATGCCGATGTATTTGCCGAGGCATCCTCGGCCGGGCCACGTGTATCGGTAGACATCGTTCGTCATCTTCAAGGGATCCTGCAGGGGGCCCGCTGGGTTGTTCCTCATCACCAGGCTGCTTGTCTTCGTTTTATAATATATTATTAAATTATTGGTCTTATCCTGATTGGTGGTGGTGACGTTTCTCTCGATGATGGGCTTTGCTCATCCTCCTTATACCTTCGGTATAAATACCATTTGTTAAAAAGCCTGATGGGGCTCTTCTGGGATGTCAGGGAGCGGTTCCTGGAGGTACCAATCTTCAACATTCTTTGCTATCACAGCATCGACGGCGCGATTAGTGCGTCCGTTGTCGACGAGGACCTGGGCCGTTCGTTCTAGTTCGCTATGTGTCGCACCAGGAAGAGCAGTGCAAGAGGGCCCTCCTGACGAGGGCGCTGATGGTGGAGCGCTCATACCTCTCAGGGCACTCGCTCTCTCCGTTCATACACATACCCAGGTTCGTCGGCTTCGTGTACACGTTCGTGAGGAATTGGGCGTCTTGCTGCTCGACTAGGACGTCGAGGAAGGGGAGGCGGCGGTCATGGCAGTGTTCTATCGTAAAGGAAAGGCTACTGTGATCATGAAATCCACGTCACAGCTGCTCTATCTCTTCCTGGGAGTCGGCGCTGACGAAGGTGTCATCGATGTAGCGTACATACATCGTTGGTTTGCTGGAATTCTGGAAGACCCTCTCTTCGACGGTGCCCATGTAAAAATTGGCGAAGAGGACTCCAAGGGGAGAACCCATCGCCACCCCGTCGATCTGGGTGTACATGCGGCCGCGGTGGTCGGAGAAGGGGGCCTTCTTAGTGCAGATTTCCAGCAAGGCAAGTTCAGGGATGTTTAAGAGCGGTGTATCGGGGCCCCTGTATACCCTGTCCAAGATCATTTGAATGGTTTCATCGACGGGGACGTTGGTAAATGAGGACTCCACATCCATCGAAGCGATACATCCTCCGGCGGGCGTTACTCGTAGGGCTTCCAGGAACTCGGCCGACGACTTCAAGCTGTAGGTATCCGGGACGCACGGGGTCAGAATGGTGTTGAGCTTCTTGGCCAACAGGTACGTTGGGGCAGGGATCTGGCTAATAATTGGGCGAAGGGGGTTCCCTTGCTTATGGGTCTTGACGTTCCCGTAGATGTACCCCAGGTTATAGTCGCCCGTGATAGGTGGTAGATGAAGGGCGTTAGAGGAGGCGATGACCGTCTCTATGATCCGATTTGCTTCACGTCTGATGTCGTCGACGAGGTTTTTGGTGATCCTGCGGAATTTCATGGTGTCTGCCAGGATTTCTTCTATTTTCTGATGATATTCTTCGGTCTGGATAAGTAAGAAGGCAGCAGTTTTGTCCGCCCTACGTACAGTGACGTCCTCTCGTTTCCTTAACTGCCTGGCTGCTTCCCTCAGGTCACAGGTGATGATGATGATGATGATGATGATAACAATAATAATAATAGTAGTAGTACTGTCTGTATTTCCTGTTATCTTCAGCAACTTCTTTCAAATGGAAACCAAATTCGCTGGAAGCTTGGATTACAAGTCAGTGGTAAATATAATAAAAATTTTAACATTTAACACGAACTTGTATATTAAACCTGAATGTCTCAGCAACTTCACTGCTAAGACACATATCTGTTTGGAAGATGGCTTCAGTAGTGGCGTTAAAACAAAAATAAACTCTGCTTTATGGTAAAAACTAATTAGTACAAAGCATAAAGAAAGTAGCCCACTAGAGCTTAAAGGACTGTGTGAAATAAAGAAATGTAAAGAGAGATTCTCAGGGAAGGTAAAGAAAGAATACCAGAGAGAGAGAGAGAGAGAGAGAGAGAGAGAGAGAGAGAGAGAGAGAGAGAGAGAGAGAGAGAGAGAGTCAATTAGTGTTAAAAAGAGCATTGAATGAACTTTTCCACAAACCCTTTAAAGTAAATTAAACGAGTCAATACTCATGAAAATAAAAAAGAACACGAAATCATAAAAAAAACAAATGCAAGACTACATAGGCATTTTTTCAGCATAATGAAAAACGCAAAGTGGTCATAACAAGGCTGATTATCTCTCTGGAGAGAGAGAGAGAGAGAGAGAGAGAGAGAACGAGAGAGAGAGAGAGAGAGAGAGAGAGAGAGAGAGAGAGAGAGAGAGAGAGAGAGGGTGGGTGGGGGCTAGGGGTTGGACGACAGCAGGGTCTATAATTTGAACGCTAATTGCAGTCGTGACCTCCAACTAAATACGCATTTTGCGGATGTTTGCTCTTTCGTTTTCTCGTCCGCGTAACGATCGTGGAAAAAAGAAGAAGAAATGGGAACTTAACAAGGTGGTGGCAATTTTATTTTCTTGCATTAGCGTATATTTGAGACCCGTCATTTCTTAATTTACATTTGAATTTTCTCCGAATTCATTATCATATATCTATCTATATATCGTATATATATATCTATATCTGTATAATATATATAGTATATATACATATATATATATATATATATATATATATATATATATATATATATATATATATAAAAGCTTCATCTAGTAAACGAAGGTGCAATCAGCAAAAATGAGCACCGTGGCTTAGTGATACTGTACATAGCTCAGTTCTCGTCTGCTAGGTTTCTGGGTCGCTCCCATCATACCACTCAACGAGTTGTTAATTGCTACAATCCTCAGCTTGGATCAAGAATAGGTCATGGGGGTTGCACCCTCACTCCTAAAGGCTCGCATCTCGCAGCGATCTCATCTGTTCTCACAGAAGGCTGGAGTTTAATATTAATGAAATATATAAAGATTATAACCAAACTCGCCCCACCCATTTGACAAGATTTATTATAAAGAAAGTTGTAGTGAAGAGTCTGACGACAATTAGAAATATGAAACACATAAACAAACAAACAAACACACACACACACACACACACACACATATATATATATATAAATACACATACATAATATACACATATCGAGAAGCAAGACCCAGTAATGTCTTTATTTGTTCAATTCTCTTAAGCATTGACCAATTTGTATCCAACAAACATGGTGTTACTCAAGACCCTTCGTAATTCAGTTCACTAAATCAACTCATTAAGGATTCAAATCACAACTCAATCAAGTTACAATTAAACCTATTCACTGTTCGTCCAGGCCGCTATTCAAATCGGTGCTAGATGAAGTTATTCTCGGTTTATGTCATTACCTTGATAGATGCAGATATTATTATTATTAGTATTATTATTATTTAATAAAAATCTCATAATAGCATAAGCCACTAAAATGGTGAAGAAATCCCCAGTGGCGTAAATGTAAATATATAATATTTACATTCTAATATATACTTACATTTAAACCACAGTGGATTTCTTCATTATTATTATTATCAACAATTATTCAAAGAAAAAAATATATAAGCAGGATAATACCTAAGCATGTACTTAAATATATGATTTATAGACTTTATTCACAGAAGGTACTTTTCAATGAAAAGAAAAAAGCCTTGGCCACACAACTTAACTAAATCTGACGCCGATTTTTCCTTATCAGGCGACTTGTCAATTCTATCACATTCATAAATACTTTGCAGATTGTGAAGTTCAGCACTAAAGACTTTAGTAACCTCTTATCTTCTTCCCCCGCATACTCTAGAACTCTGATTTCCTCTGTGTTCCAGTTCCTGGAATCCTGTTATATCCCTGACTTTGAAGAAACTAGTACACCACACTACTTAAGACCAACAGTCTACGGGCATAACCAGCCCCGTTTCACGGGCAGAACCAGCTCCGCTTCAGGGAATCCCTTTTCACCCTCACCCTCTTCGGAACGGGTGGGGGGAGGTAAGATGGAATCCCATTATAAACCATCTTATGGATCCCCACTATAACCCTGCCACGTTTCATACCAATCGGGCTAGCCGTTTGGCCGTGATTGAATGACAGACGGACGGACAGACAAACATAACGCCCATTATAGTAAGATTATATTTTCCTTAATTTTGGCTCTATATTAATTAAGAACGCAGACACATTTGAATATCTGAATATAACTCGATGATTTTACTAGAAAAATGAAGGTCAAGACTACAGTATTTCAACAGAGTTACTTAGGGCCGACTTTTACAGTATTTCAAGAGTGTTTCTGAGGATTGACTTTATCATAATATTTTTCCTATTATTTTCCTCGATTCAGATCCAAGGGAGTTTAGAAATCTCAGCCAGATTTCCTCCTCGTCTGTTAGTCGTCTTAAAGGTGATGATTGTGGCCTGGTCCAGCCTTTACAGAGAGAGAGAGAGAGAGAGAGAGAGAGAGAGAGAGAGGAGAGAGAGTGGTAGTCACTATCTCTCTGGGTGCGTGGGCCAACTCCCCCTCCGGCCCCCTTCAGATTTGGGAGCTGAAAGGGGTTATAGAGAGAGGACCCGCCACAGAGAAGAGAAACGGCAGTGAATGGTTGCGTGACCATTTCCAAAACGGAATCTTGACGTAGGATTCAGAAAAATCTCTCAAGAAATTCGACGTTTTTTTGAAGTCGAACTTCTCCCGAGAAAAAAAAGGAGTTTTTCTATATCGACCCACTGTATTTACTGGCACCACTTTCAAAAAATAATTGAAGGGGGAAAAAGATATTTTTATTTGTCCTAGATTTCCCCGATTGTCGACGAGCCTAAAAAATTTCAAAAGCGCTTCAAGTACTGATTCACATACTTTGATCTGAACACACTTACAGGAATAAATCAGTGTTAACGAAATTCCGTGAGAGAGAGAGAGAGAGAGAGAGAGAGAGAGAGAGAGAGAGAGAGAGAGAGGAGAGAGAGAGAATGGGGATATTATCGACGAGTCTTTCGAAAAATTCAAAAGCCCATCTAGTAACGATTCTCATACTTCGATCTGAACCTACATTTAGGGATAAATGGATATTAAAAGAGAGAGAGAGAGAGAGAGAGAGAGAGAGAGAGAGAGAGAGAGAGAGAGAGAGAGTTGAGCATATTATCGACGAGTGTAGTTATGATTCACTTATACTTTGGACTGAATTTACAATTAGGGATAAATCAGTATTTAAAAAATATCCTTTGTGTGTGTGCGAGAGAGAGAGAGAGAGAGAGAGAGAGAGGTAAATTCTATGTTCTTATCATATGGACTTTCCCTTAAGATTATGTGAGCGTCTGATAGTGTCTTAAAAACATGTAATCAAATCATATAAGAAAATATGACTATTATCATTTCCAGAGGAGGTATGGTTGTGAGTAGGGGCAGGGACCCCACTCCAAGCGGTGTTAAAAGAAAAGGCACTTAAATATATATTAGTAAAATATTTTAGATATACTGCAAAAGAAAAAAAAAAAAATTCTTGTTCAGCAAACCTGCTGAAGTTTAAGACCGTAGGTTAAATGCCATAAGAAGTTTATTGGCAATGTTAATAAACTTCCGAAGTTTACATATTTTTAAATCAAACACGTCTAACAGAATCCAAAGAGAATCTAATAAAAAGGTAAACGATTTCCTACTCTTTTTTTATATTTCCTTCTACTTTAACATTCCAGTTATGTAGAGGTATATTCTTACGTTCTTACGACAAAATAACTTTATAAAGACCGGACTATAAATGAAAAATATATAGTATATATATAGTATATATGTATATACATACACAT
The DNA here is from genome assembly GCF_015104395.2 of Macrobrachium nipponense. Classification (NCBI taxonomy): domain Eukaryota; kingdom Metazoa; phylum Arthropoda; class Malacostraca; order Decapoda; family Palaemonidae; genus Macrobrachium; species Macrobrachium nipponense. The sequence continues at coordinate 85,435,558 of NC_087206.1, forward strand.
ACATACATACATCCTTTAGAGATCAAGAATAACTCAATATGAAAGGAGAAAATTCTAGAACAAAATCCACAAAAAACTGAGCTATGAGATCAAAAAGGTTTCTATGAGGTCTCTGAGGGTGAAGCTGCTAGCCCTACGCCCAATTTTCCCGATCCCAGCAGACTCCGGTACATTTTTATACTAAGTAACTTGTGGGCTAAGGCCTGGCGTGAAGCGTGGTCCGCGGACCTAGGAAACGTGAGCTAAGAAACCGCATCGCTCAGCCTTATATATATATACCCCCATATATATATATATATATAGATATATATATATATATATATATATATATATATATACACATATATATATATATATATATATATATATATATATATATATATATATATACACATACATAAATATATATGTGTGTGTTACTGGAGGGAAACTATTGGAAAAACAGCGCAATCCTACCTAGCGCAGGGGAAACCTCTTCCAAAGCTTTGAGGTAAAATCGATATTTGTCCCAGGGACAGGTAGGACCTGAAATCGCCCCTTTACCTGCAAAACTTGGTTTCGGGGACGTCCAAGAGAGAGATAATTCTCAGGTAAACTATATTTAATATAGAACATATTGTGACAGTTTTACGAAAACTACATGGATAATATTACACAGAACCTCCTAATTGAGAGAGAGAGAGAGAGAGAGAGAGAGAGAGAGAGAGAGAGAGAGAGAGAGAGAGAACTCGAGTTTAATTGTTTAGAAGCTTGAACTGCTAGTCATTGGCCCCCGTGAGCTTGTTCCAAATGAACAGGGTTCTTCTTCCGAATAATAATAATAATAATAATAAAAGAATACTCTCTACAAATCCTGTACCTTTGCAACTATTTTAACAAACAGGAAAGAAAAAGTATTATAGCGGTAATCTCTGTTCACTGCCACCATCCGGGAGAAATATGTAACAAATAAATGAAGGAAAAATATAACATCTAAAAGTAAAAATGTAAAATCTCAAAATTCATCCTCCAAGTAATGATACCGCATATTTAACGTTGCTTGAGCCGTCTGCTTTTAATCGTTTATTTGAAGGTTTTTTTTAGTTGACTGCCGCCATGTTAAGAACAAAGATACTTCATAATAAATAAAAAAGTGACGAGAAAATTATGGAAATATATGAATAGATGGATTAAAAATCTCTCATTCTCCTCTCTCTCTCTCTCTCTCTCTCTCTCTCTCTCTCTCTCTCTCTATATATATATATATATATATATATATTAATACATTCTATAAAACATATTTGTATATATAGTATATATATATATATATATATATATATATATATATATATATATATTAGTATATTTATATATATAAAATACACACAAATATACGTATATACATATATATGTATATATATATTTATAATAGTGTATATATTATATATATATATATATATATATATAATATATATATATATATATATATATATATATATTTATATACACGCATACACAAACACACATGAGCAAATAAAACAGGTAACCATCTGATGCAATAATAAAGACTTAAAATAGCCAAATCCTAAATAAATACAAAAACAAAGAACACTAAAATACAAATTTCACGGTGTAATCCGGTCGACAGCGACTGATGCTATAAAATACAAATGAAACTCGCCAAAAATGACAAGCGATTTAATTAAATTTCAGGATTGTATGAATGGCAGATTGAAGCTGTAATCTCCGCGATGCAATCCGTGTTACAGGTGCATGTCCGCGTACACAGACATGAACAGACACGAACAGACAGAGACACACACACTCACAGCAATCGTTCAATGAATTCGAAGAGGGTCATGACACACCTGTTTGATGGAGTGATCGGTGTGACCGCAATGAGATACAAAGTAAGAAATTGTCCAGTGACAGAGATACGTCAATATATATATATATATATATATATATATATATATATATATATATATATATATATATATATATATATATAAATATTTGCTTATAAGAAAGTATAATGAAACGAGTTGGAAGCTGTATAAATATAGGACTCGGCTTCATAAATCCATTTCGGAATGCTGCTAAGCAGAATAAGATACGTAGGTTTCCCTCAATGACACACAAGGGTTTAAAAATGACCCCTTCCCATTTTCATTTGCTGAGGGTCCACAGCGACAAGAGATTCCAAAGAGTAACATGGACACACACTAAACTGAAGGATGCAGGGATCCAAACATAGACAGCTATGTAGAGATTTATACCTTAACTGCCTAATGCCGCAGATCGTTGCAGCAAGCTATAACACACCAACAATCAATGAATTACTTTTAATTAAGAATGACGTTATATTAACGAATTACTTTGAGGTTTCACTATCAACTCACACCTGGTCATAAAAGGATACTTTCCAACCAAATATAATCATGATGACAGGATACTGAAGAGAGAGAGAGAGAGAGAGAGAGAGAGAGAGAGAGAGAGAGAGAGAGAGAGAGAGAGAGCTGCACATGATCAAGTAATGTTACAAACAAAATGTTTGTTAATATTTAATGATTTGGCTGTTTGCAGCTGATGAAAGATTAAACATTCAAGCCCGAAGGTGATTTGCGAATGCAGGTAGAAAATGTGGCTCTAGATAAAATATAAATTACTGAACAAATCTGCCTCCTCGTTTAAGGAGTAATCGGGATCAAGACAGTGAAAGGGACATGAAAATTTCAGCGTCAAGAGAATAAAGGATGAAGAGTGATCCATAAAACGACTTTGAATAATTACCCTTCTTCAACATTCCTCTCAGGAAGAATTCAGTGAATAATAGGCGGAGAAATCAGAGATGATCCATCTTGTAATCTTAAAGGATTATATGAAATAAAGGATGAATTACTGATAAGAGGAAGTATTTAGGTTTAAATGCATAATGGAGGTGTCAAAGGAACAATATTCTCAAAAAACGAAAAAAAGTACAAAATACAACTAAACAAAGCTGGCAAGACATTAAATGTCTGTCAAGTGAATTTTCCCGAGGGTTTTGTGTTTCTCTAAAAACACGACAAAAAATACTGAGAAATAATTAGGCAAAAGTGGGTTTGCAATCGATATAGATTTTGTTTGTACAAACAGTTCCAACTTACAAGGTTGTCAGGTAAGGACAGAAATAGAATATTGAATAGAATACAGAACATAAAATTTACGCCAAATGCCAAACGTTGGGACCTTTGAGGTCATTCAGCGCTAAAACGGAAAGGTGTAACAGGAGGAAAATCTCGCAGTTGCACTATGAATCAATTAAGAGAGGGTGTAAAGTAAGATGGACGAAAGAGAATCTGAACGGAAGCACAGTGAAAGGATTGAAAGGATGTTAGGCATAGATGGAAAGTCCTTTCTAATAACTATTCCCGGCATAAGTCAACTGACTGACATTCACATGAATTTAAATATATAGCACAGGTATCTATTCTAAACATGTAAACAGGCGAGAAATAATTATATAAATTTTCTTCTGTTATAACGAGAGAGAGAGAGAGAGAGGAGAGAGAGAGAGAGAGAGAGAGAGAGAGAGAGAGAGAGAGGCAGGATCTCTCACCGGGGACAACACAGCTAAGAAAGTCGTACCCTGATTGGCTAAATTCCCTGAAGCAACAGCCCTGACGTTCGACCAATGAGAGGTCTCGAAAGGAGCAACGAACGTAAAGCTTTTTCTAATGAACCTTTCCTTTGAGTAATTAATCTCGATATACCCCCCACCTCCGACCCCTCCAGCATGAGATCATCCAGCACGATCCTCTTAACAGCCATAATGTTTCCCTTGTTTGTTTTTCGATTAATAATCTGTTTGGCTCAAAATTGCATAAATTAACATAGTAATTGATGCTGTCTTTGAGTTCTACGTTAAAAGGGACTTCGTTATAATAGCTCCAAGGACGACGATACGCTTCGAATTGCATAGGATTTCCGCCCTTGAATGACGGAATTTGGTGGTTTGCATTAAACGCCTACTGTGTTAATTGTTTGGTGTCAATCATTTCAAGTGCTATTTAGATGCATTATTAATTGGAGAATTAAACCTCTTTCCTTAAAGCATGCACGGATAAAGAGCAGCACGGTACACTTATACTTAAAATCATAAGTATAACTTGTCAGGTTTCTATTGTATAGGAGAACTATACAGAATTATCATTCATATATATTACATACATACATGCATACACACACGTATATATATATATAATATATATATATATATATATATTATATATATATGCATATATAAATGTATGCATACTTGCTTTAAAAATTCCAGTAGATGCACGTGACTTCATGATATAAGCTAATACCACAAGAAAAAATAATAGGCAGAAATTCGTAGACGAGCGCTTTCGTCCTTTGTAAGACATCGTCGAGGCACAAATATGCTACGAATTTAATTTTGACCATTATTTTTCCTGTAGTATTTGCTTTATATATATATATATATATATATATATATATATATATATATATATATATAGATATATAGAGATATATATATATATATAAATAAATATAGATCTCATATACATATATATAATTATATATTATATATATATATATAGATATATAGACTCTATTATATATATATATTATATATATATAATATATATATATATATATATATATTATATGCGCACATGAATGTCTTTTTACTATAATACAACAGTATAATATGAAGATAAAAGGCCCATAAAAAAAACTAATTTAACGTTCCATCCATATATTTCGAGCACTTCCTTCTGTGCTCCTGATCACTGGTAAAATATGGACGTAGGATGTATTACAAGAGTATATATATATACTACATATGTTTTTGTACATATACCCTTGTAAGACATCCTATGTCCATATTTTACCAGTGATCAGGAGCACAGAAGGAAGTGCTCGAAATATATATATATATTAGGCCTAGGGTTTTTGATTAATAATATATTGCCAATAACCTATTGGAGTGTGAAGAACAGTGAGAAGCAACGACCTGAGAAAGCTGACAATGAGTTTCTATGGATGGCGTGAGATAAAACTGCTTAGTTAGACAAGTCAATGTACGATAGTTTATTAACTCTTCTCAAAGTGCCTTTGTGAAACTGGTTACGGCCAGTAATCGTGAGGCGTTAATGAAGTGTGCGTTCGTATGTGCGTGCGCGCCTCTTTCTGTTAATAATGTTGGATACCCAAGTCTATGGGGGATTTTGATAGAGGCGTCTTTGGAAGGAAGGCAGAGCCACGATGGCGGTGCCTAAGTGTTTTTTTAGAATAGTGAGTGAGATATTCCGGCTGCATGGGTGAGTTGAATTACTTTAGCCAAGTTGAATTACTTTAGCCGAAGACTGGCTTGTTATCTATTTGACATTTTGTAATGATGTCCAATCTTTGATCTCTGATTGTTAAACTTGTGTGTGTACTTACCGGGATGTGTTCTGTGTCTTTGAAACAGACGGTTCTGGCAATGGAGGGGGACAGAGTTCCCAGATGGATGTAGACTTTTTGGTGACTAATGGTGACTACCATTACTATTAGACATTTTACTGTTGGGGTTTTAATAGAATTGATTCATTATTTATTCACTGTTAATAAATGTTTATTTTGATGATGCGACTCCTCATCCTTTTCATTAACCTGTTAGAAGTGGAGAAAAGAAAAGAGGTGGAGAGAGAGAGAGAGAGATTAGAGAGAGAGAGGAGATAGAGAGAGAGAGAGAGAGATGAGAGAGGGGGGGGGGGGGGGGGGCTGTGTGTATTAGTTTGCCTGACGTTCGAGCTACACGCTTACCTAATGAATAATGCGGGAATCTCCCCATTACATATATATATATATATATTATATATATATATATATATATATATATATATATATATATATATATATATATATATATATATATATATATATATATATATGTGTGTGTGTGTGTGTGTGTGTGTGTGTGTGTGTGTGGGGAGGGGAGAGTATAAACTGTATTTAACGAAGCATTTATGAGATAAATTTGACATTAACGGGACAAGTCGTCGTAGAAAGCTGTGCCTTACGAAAGCGAGCTGTGATATGGGGAACGGTTGACGTTACCGGACGATACAGTACTAACTGGGGATATTGATGAGAAACGGGAGACACTGGTGAAAGATTTTAACATGTTTGAATAAAGAGAAAGCTGGTAGTTTGTTTGTTTGTTTGTATGGTGTTTTTACGTTGAATGGAACCAGTGGTTATTCAGCAACGGGACCAACGGCTTTACGTAACTTCTACCACCAGAAATACACACATCTCTCGCACCTCAGTGGAATGCCCGAGAATCGAACTCGCGGCCACCGAGGTGGCACGCCAAGACCAAACCGACCATGCCACTGAGACACTAAAAGCTGGTAGTAGAATATTAAAAAAAAAAGCCATCTTGAGAGGCAACGAAAATAATAATAAAGTAATTACTCAAAGGAGATGCTTAGTATCATGTATTCCTTTTACTGTTTTCTTTCTTCGCTCCCTTCTCCAACCCCAAACCCCCCCCCACGAATCCGGGGGTTTAAGAGAAACTGGGTCACACTTACAAGAAGGATCAATAAATGCGAACGAAGACGAGAAAGCTTCTTGGATGCAGCGGGAAAAATAGCGACAATGTGAATGAATGAAAATTCACTTCTTGAAAATACGAATAAAACAGTGATGGATACAGCACTAATGGTTCATTAATGCCTTTACATTAATTTCCTTACGCCAGTTATATACTCCTTTGGTTTCGTTGGTACGTAGATAAAAGAGAAGGTTTCAATAACTGTGACTGCAGCAAGTTAAGTTAAAATAAGAATGATTTGATATGAATGCTTTGGCAAACATTATGCGATTTCTTTTATACTATACTAAACTTAAGCCTTTGCACACTGATATATCAAAGTTATCAAGACGATAGGGCAGCGGAAACCCATTCATACCATAAGTACAACATCAAATAACACGTCAAATTAGGTATAAATGAAAACAACGTCTCCCACTGTAAAAATATACAGACGAGCGATCAAGTTATTCATATATATATATATATATATATATATATACTATATATATATATATATATATATATATATAAAGACGATGCAGGAATACTCTCTGCACTGGAAATGCATGAAGACAAGCGAAATCCCATTCCTGTTCACTAAAATCAACGAATTTTCCGACACTGCTGAATCCTAAGGAAATGGAAATGTAAAAGTTATGACACTCGGGCAAAATCAATAGAAGGAATTGTATAAATAAGAGAGGTGGTCTTACTCGGACGACTTTATCCCCTCTCGACACATTTAACCTGGAAACGAAATCGCAAAACTAAACAGGTCAAAAAATAAATATAGGTCATTACTCCAACGGGGCGAGCGACCTGACCTCACGAAGGGCAAAACAAGAGAGCTAAAACTGGAGTGAAATAGGAGTAAAAACAGTGGAAATAAAAGTAAAAAAAAAAGACATTACGTAATATTAAACCAGCCATCGATCACGTCCCATGAAGATTTAAACCCTCCGAGTGTAAATTATTTCAGGGTACAGACTCTCTCTCTCTCTCTCTCTCTCTCTCTCTCTCTCTCTCTCTCTCTCTCTCTCTCTCTCTCTCTCCTTTGTGAATTGGAATCCACAGGAGTGTCCACAAATACACCGCTGCTGGGACAATGGAACAATTAGGGTTGTGCCAAGACAACAATTAAGACAGCCTCCAAGAGGAAATGAGGAGAGCAGATTAGGAAGGACCGCATCCAACTTGCAAAGTCCGTCTCTCTCTCTCTCTCTCTCTCTCTCTCTCTCTCTCTCTCTCTGGATGATTAATTCTCAAAGGGACGAAGTTTAATTGCGGTAGGCAGTTGTGAACAAATAAAAAGGAAAATGAAGCCAGAATAAAAATGAAAGTGAATTCAGAATGAAGAGGAAAATGAAGATAATGATGAAAATTAAATTGAAGCAAAATAAAGAAAAGAAAGGATAATTAAGCCAAGGTAAAAGGCAAATTAGGCCAGAATGAAACGAAAAATGAAGCCTATATGAAATGAAAATAAAAACAAAGATAAAGAGAAAGAAGCAAAAAAAAAAAAATAAGTCAAAATGAAAATTAAAATGCAGACAAATTAAGAGGAAAATGAAGCCAAAACTAAATCTAAATGAAACGAAATAAAAAATGAAAATGAAACCAAAACAACACAGGAAAATGACGCCAATATAAAAAGGAAAGTACAGCCAAAAAAAAGAAAAAAAAAGATATTGAATTCAAAATAAAAAGGAAATTAATACCTGAATTAAAAGCAAAATGAAGAAAAAAGGAAATGGAAAAATAAAGTCAAAATAAAAACGAATACGAAGCCAAAATAAGAGGAAAACGAAACCAAAATGAGAGGAAAATGAAACCAAAGTAAGAGGAAAACGAAACCAAAATAAGAGGAAAACGAAACCAAAATTAGAGGAAAATTAAACCAAAATAAAGAGAAAAATGAATCCAAAATAAGAGGAAAACGAAACCAAAATGAGAGGAAAACGAAACCAAAATAAGAGGAAAATGAAACCAAAATAAGAGGAAAACGAAACCAAAATAAGAGGAAAATGAAAACAAAATGAGAGGAAAACGAAACCAAAATGAGTGGAAAACTAAACCAAAATGAGAGGAAAAAGAAACCAAAATGAGGGGGAAATGAAACCAAAATAACAGGAAAAAGAAAACAAAATGAGAGTAAAACGAAACCAAAATAAGAGGAAAACGAAACCTATTAATATGAGAGGAAAACGAAACCAAAATGAGAGGAAAATTAAACCAAAATAAGAGGAAAACGAAACCAAAATGAGAGGAAAACGAAACCAATATGAGAGGAAAACGAAACCAAAATAAGAGGAAAATGAAACCAAAATGAGAGGAAAACGAAACTAAAATGAGAGGAAAATGAAACCAAAATGAGAGGAAAACGAAACCAATATGAGAGGAAAACGAAACCAAAATGAGAGGAAATGAAACCAAAGTAAGAGGAAAACGAAACCAAAATGAGAGGAAAACGAAACCAAAATGAGAGGAAAACGTAACCAAAATGAGAGGAAAATGAAACCAATATGAGAGGAAAATGAAACTAAAATGAGAGGAAAACTAATCCAAAATGAGACGAAAACTAAACCAAAATGAGAGGAAAACGAAACCAAAATGAGAGAAAAACGAAACCAAAATGAGAGGAAAATTAAACCAAAATAAGAGGAAAATGAAACCAAAATGAGAGGAAAACGAAACCAAAATGAAAGGAAATTTAAACCAAAATGAGAGGAAAACGAAACCAAAATGAGAGGGAAATAAACCAAAATGAGAGGAAAACGAAACCAAAACGAGAGGAAAATTAAACCAAAATGAGAGGAAAACGAAACCAAAATGAGAGAAAAAATTAAACCAAAATAAGATGAAAATTAAACCAAAATAAGAGGAAAACGAAACCAAAATGAGAGGGAAATTAAACCAAAATGAGGAAAACTAAACCAAAATGAGAGGGAAATTAAACTAAAATAAGAGGAAAACGAAACCAAAATAAGAGGAAAACGAAACCAAAATGAGAGGAAAATTAAACCAAAATAAGAGGAAAACGAAACCAAAATAAGAGGAAAACGAAACCAAAATGAGAGGATAATTAAACCAAAATGAGAGGAAAACGAAACCAAAATGAGAGGAAAACGAAACCAAAATGAGAGGAAAACGAAAACAAAAGGAGTGAAAAACGAAACCAAAAGGAGAGGAAACCCCGGAAACCAAAATTGAGAAAAACGAAACCAAAATAGTAAAAGAAAACCAAACCAAAATAAGAGGTAAAATTAAACCAAAATGAGAAGAAAAACGAAACCAAAATAAGAGGAAAACTAAACCAAAAATAGATGAATATTAAACCAAAATGAGGAGGAATAAATTAAACCAAAATGAGAGGAAAACGAAACCAAAATGAGAGGAAAATTAAACCAAAATAAAAGAAAAACGAAACCAAAATGAGAGGAAAACGAAACCAAAATGAGAGAAAAACGAAACCAAAATGAGATGAAAACGAAACCAACATAAGAGGAAAATTAAACCAAAATGAGAAGAAAACGAAACCAAAATAAGAGGAAAACTAAACCAAAATAAGATGAATATTAAACCAAAATGAGAGGAAAACAAAACCAAAATAAGAGGAGAACGAAACCAAAATAAGAGAAAAACGAAACCAAAATAAGAGGAAAATGAAACCAAAAATAAGAGGAAAATGAAGAGAAAATCAAAAGGAAAATGAGGTCAAAATAAAAAGAAAAATGAAGCCAAAATGGAAAAGGAAAACAAAGCTAAACTGGAAAAGGGATATTCAATATAAACAAAAATGAAAATGAAGCTAAAATGAAACAGGAAAATAAAATGAAAATAACAACGAAAATAAAAGATAAAGAGGAAAATGAAGCCAAGAAAGAGAGGAAAATGAAGCCAAGATAAAGAGGAAAATGAAGCCTAACTGAAGGGGGGGAAATGAACCCAAACGCGGCAAATGATTGCTGGCATAAATGACAGGGAATAATCACGAGAATTCGGAAACAGAGAAATAAAATAAGTAAAATAAATAAAGATAAAAAGGAACTGACGAAAGAGGAAGAAAATAGTCTCACAAAACATGAGGCAAATAAGCAAAGGTATCACAGAATAAAATACAATAACAGTGAAAATTTCAACAAAATGAAAATGAAAAGTTATATAAATTTATATAAAGAATAACAATTTGTATTAAAGCTATATAAAAAAAAGGGATACGAATAAGGGGGGCTATTGATATCTCTCTTGAAACAAATGCTAAAGGAGTAAAAAAAAAAAAAAAAAAAAAAAGCGGGGGTGGGGGGGGGGGGGGGACTCATCTAAGAACAAAGGAGTTTAGGAGACAATTGTAGAAGCGAGGGAAGCAATCACAGAAACATCGGAAAACGATAAAAAAAAGTAAAAGAATACAAAGAATACAGAAAACTGGAAGGAAATCCTGCTAACCCCGAACTCGTGTCAGTATATATATAAGCAAAGACACTACACTATGTATACACACACACACACACACACACACACACACACACACACACAAACACAAATATATATATATATATATATATATATATATATATATATATATATATGTGTGTGTGTGTGTGTGTGTATTTATACATACATACATTACATATATACATATATATGCAATTTAAGTGTATACATACACACTCTACATGTGTGTGTTGTGTATGTATGTATGGTATGTATGTATGTAGTATGTATGTATGTATGTATAGTATATATATATATATATATATGTATATATATATATATATATATATATATATATTATATATATATATATATATATATATATAGTACTGGTAATCTTCTTAGGCACGAAGATATAGTAATTCAGTGTATTCCACATAGGAAAATGAAAAAAGATATATCTCAGAAAATGCCCAACAGTTTCGTCCTCCAATGGACCTCTTCTTGGAGCGTTTATATATATATATATATATATATATATATATATATATATATATTATATATATATATATATATATATGAAGACCACCTTTAAATCATCTAGAATCGATTTAAACAGACAAGCACTGGTGATACGATGAGCACACTGCGTGCAAATTCTCCAAACAATTCATCATGAAAACCAATAACCAAATTCGAAATTAGTTCTTCCTTTTTTTAACAATCTTTTAACAACAAGTACGAATACATTGTAGTAGAGTATCTTCTAGTAGATTTTTCAGTACATTAGACTTTTCAATACAATTATAAGTATGAATTTCTATTGAAGTTAACGGCGTTGTTTCTCTTCTGTTAAGCACCTCAGCAAAAAGGAAAAATCATTCGGGGTTTTTCCCACTCACTTATTCTAGTCGAGTCGACGGACCGGCATCGTCAACACTGGATTGCAAACTGACATATAAGGTTTTTACTACTTGTATGTCAATTTGTAAGCCAGTCCTGATGACGCCCCCGAGAGGTGGGGAAACGGCCCGTCGACTAGAAAAAAGTCAATGGAAATAATCTTAAATAATTTTTCGTAATTACTGAGAAGCCTGCCAGAGAGAAAAAAAAAAGCATAAACCGATTCAAAATCTTGATTCTTGATAAGATAGTACCTACGAACAACGCCATTAACTTCAATAAAAACTGTGTATGAGAAAACATGCCAAAATAGCATATATAATTAATGCTAGTGAAGAGGACAAGTTTAACCAAAATCATTCAAAACAATTCAAGTGATGTTATTTAAACAACATACAACGCATATCCAGCAAAGTTTTTCATTAGAGAACAAGCCACGTGATTGGCAAAGTTACCCTTAAACTTCGCATTATTTAATTTTTCTTTTACCGACACTAAGAAGCCACTGTTCACTTTCTAAAAAAAAAAATAATAAAAAAAAATCTGTGACAATAAATAACAATGGGCACCAAATATCAGTTATCTGGGATGGCACAGTCACTAAATATATCCACCTGGCGACAAGCAAAAATACAATATGGAATTTAGGCCAAAGGCCAAGCCCTGGGACCTATGTGGTCACTCAGCGCTGAAACGGGAACTGAGAGAAAAAGATGATAAAGACTGTAACAAGAGGAAAACCTCTCAGTTGTGAGAGGGTGGAAATTAAGATGGAAGAGAGGAGAGTATGAACGGAGGTGGTACAAATAATAAGAATGAAAGAACTTGCAGTTAGGGACCGTTGAGCAAAGCCTACAGCGCACAGCACGAGGTACACTGACGGCACTTACCCGATATGGGGACCTGGATACAAGGAAATCCATGACTTTGTTCTCGAGAAAATCTGTCAACACTCGTCCACTGACAGACAAATGTTGTTGAGGGTAAATAGCGACAACAGAATCCAAAGCGTAACATGGACACACAACTCAAGGATGCAGGGACCCAAACATAGATTAGATAAATAAACAGAGAGAATGAGATTAATATCCTGACTGCCTTATGCTGTAGATCGTTGCAGCAGGCTATAACACACATAATCATTGAATTACATTTAAGAATTATATCAAAATAGGGAACTAATTTTAAGGTTTCACTATCAACTTACACCTGATCCTAAAAAAGTGTTTTCGAGGCTTTCGAGCCAAAAGGTAAGTAGTATTAGACGAATATGAAATATATTTATGACGGCGGAGTACTGACAAGAGAGAGAGAGAGAGAGAGAGAGAGATCCTGTAATTGATTCCTTTGGAAGCCTGAATTTCAAGTCACTGGCCCCTGAGGGCTTGTTCCATGTGAGTAGGATTCATCTTCTGAATAATAATAATAATAATAATAATAATAATAATAATAATAATAATAATAATAATAATAATAATACTCAAGTCAAAACTCAACGCCGGAAATATGATAAAAGCCATAAACACGTGGGCAGTGCCAGTAATCAGATACAGCGCAGGAATAGTGCAATGGACGGAGGCAGAACTTCGCAGCATAGATCAGAAAACGAGGAAACATATGACAATACACAAAGCACTACACCCAAGAGCAAATACGGACAGACTATACATAACACGAAAGGAAGGAGGGAGAGGACTACTAAGCTTAGAGGACTGCGTCAACATCGAGAACAGAGCACTGGGGCAATATATGAAGACCAGTGAAGACGAGTGGCTCAAGAGTGCATGGGAAGAAGGACTGATAAAAGTAGACGAAGACCCAGAAATATACAGAGACAGGAGAAAGACAAGCAGAACAGAGGAATGGCATAACAAACCAATGCACGGACAATACATGAGACAGACGAAAGAACTAGCCAGCGATGACACGTGGCAATGGCTACTGAGGGGAGAGCTCAAGAAGGAAACTGAAGGAATAACAGCGGCACAAGATCAGGCCCTAAGAACCAGATATGTCCAAAGAACGATAGATGGAAATAACATCTCTCCCATATGTAGGAAGTGCAATACGAAAAATGAAACCATAAACCACATAGCAAGCGAATGCCCGGCAAGTGGCACTTGCACAGAACTAGTACAAAAAGAGGCATGATTCAGTGGCAAAAGTCCTCCACTGGAGCCTGTGCAAGAAACCCAGCTACCTTGCAGTAATAAGTGGTACGAACACCAACCTGAAGGAATGATAGAAAACGATCAGGCAAAGATCCTCTGGGACTATGGTCTCAGAACAGATAGGGTGATACGTGCAAACAGACCAGACGTGACGTTGATTGACAAAGTCAAGAAGAAAGTGAAAGTATCACTCATTGATGTCGCAATACCATGGGACACCAGAGTTGAAGAGAAAGAAAGGGAAAAAATGGATAAGTATCAAGACCTGAGAATAGAAATAAGAAGGATATGGGATATGCCAGTGGAAATTGTACCCATAATCATAGGAACACTAGGCACGCTCCCAAGATCCCTGAAAAGGAATCTAGAAAAACTAGACGCTGAAGTAGCTCCAGGACTCATGCAGAAGAGTGTGATCCTAGAAACGGTGCACATAGTAAGAAAAGTGATGGACTCCTAAGGAGGCAGGATGCAACCCGGAACTCCACACTATAAATACCACCCAGTCGAATTAGAGGACTGTGATAGAGCAAAAAGAAAAAAAAAATTTTTTTTTACAAGGTTAAACGAAACTTTCATAAAACAAGTAAAAAATGCGTACACGTTTCTTCAGCGCAAACGAGTTTTCTCTACAGCCATTACAACGTAGAATAAAGACCACTGGTATAATACTTTATGAGCAGCAGCCCTTGCAACTTTAACGACGGCCCGGTGGTGGCCTATCCTATATCGCTGCCAGAGGCACGATTATGGATAACCTTAACCTGAAATAAAATAAAAACCACCGAGGCTACAGGGCTGCAATTTGGCATGTTTGATGATTGGAAAGCGGATGATGAACATACCAATTTGCAGCCCTCTAGCCCCAGCAACTTTTAAGATCTGAGGACGGACAGAAAAAGTGCGGAAAGACAGATAAAGCCGGCAAAATAGTTTTCGTTTCAGGAAACTATAAAAGGGACAAACTGTGGTATGATAGATTTCAGTAAAGAACACCCAAGAATGCACAAGTTGTGAAGTCTGAAAACGAGAGATAAAAGTTGGAATGCGTGAAAGGACTTTGGAACCGAGTTTCCTTAACAAACTCCGAAAAAAAACTGAGGCCTCTTTTTGGAACTGGAATTGGAATATAATATTCAGGGCAAAGGTCAAGCGGTGGGACATATAAGGTCATTCAACACTGAAAACAATGTTGAAATAATTGTTACGAGAGGGTAGAAAGTAGGAAGAAAGAGAATACAAACGGAGGTACAAGTAAAAGGAATGAAAGGGGTTGCTGCTTTGGGCAGCAGGGACGTTTCAAAGAACCGTAAGTAACGCCTACAGTGCACCGGGTGAAGTACGCTGACACCAAAAATTTGCCCGGCTTTACCCGTCCGCCCTCAGATCGAAAAATCTACCGAGGCTAGAAGGCTGCAAATTGATATTTTGATCATCCACCCTCCAATCATCAAACATACCAAATTTCAATCCTTTAGCCTCAGTATTTATTTCATTTAAGGTTAAAGTAATCATGGATCGTGCATCTGGCAACACTCACCGGAGCCATGCAACGCACCGTCATTCTACCGCATCTGATGAACAACTGGAGAGCTATGGGTTATACTTGATGACTTTATACAGCACTGTACGTTCTACAGAAAATTCGAATGCGCTGAATTTTTTTTTGTACAACCGTAACCGTGAGTTCGTGCATGCTAATGCTGAAGACTCAACTTCTACGGGGAATATTTAATAATTGGTGTTGATGATGGGATTTACAGAAGTCAGTTTGAAAACATGAAAGCTTTGAGTCAAATAAATAAATATATACTGCGCGCACACACACTCACACACACTTGTTGGCCGAGTCGATAATGTCACTGCAGTTATGATTTCTCCTGTTTGTCCGCTGGTTCGAATCCACGGGAGGACGAAATTATTAACTAAAAAAGGAAAAAAAAAATCCCTCTCGTTGAACATTACATGAAAATACATAAATTCCGAGGTAGAGCGAATTGGATATTAAAGGACATTGTAGCATAATGCATTATATGAATCACGGTGATGTGATAAGAATTCATCATATAATATATATATATATATATATATATATATATATATATATATATATATATATATATATATATATATATAGGCAGGAGAAGGGCGCAGGAACATATACTCATCTATTAGATACATTTATTGTCAACGCGTTTCTTGACCCATGGTCACATCATCAGGACATCTATATAAAAAAGGAGCATCCGAGCACATAATTAAAAGAAACACACATAAAGCCTAAGAAAACTTAAAATGGAAACTAAGTCAAACTTAAATACTGAATCACACTTAAATGCATTTACACATTAAAAACCAAGAAAGCTTAAAATGACCCTTACAAAAACTAAAATCAACAAAAGAAAAAAAAAGGGAAAAAACAAACTTAAAATGAAGAGCAAGGCGCACCTCTCAAAATGGCAGAGACAAACACACTAAAAGAATACACAAGAACAGAAAAGAAGGCGGACAAATATAAACAAACAACCCAGTTATGCTATGAACAGGGGAACAGCCGATGATTGGCAATTCAACGTAGGTACAATTCTTTTTATAGACTTTCCAAGAGGCGCAGTTCTCCAGGTTCCTTGGCTTGACCAATTATTTTGAAGTTGTATTTCATCGATGTCTTGCAACCTCTAGCATGGGGTCTGATATTGGAAAGTTCGGGATTAGACAATCTGCAACCCGTACGATAACTCACGCCCATGTGAGAATCGGCCCTGACCTTGAGGAGACGCCGAGTCGAACCAACGTAATCCCTGGAACTACATCTGGGGCACTTATACTCATATACGACACCCGACGTCATCAAGGGACAGAGCCGATCCTTGAAGGGAAACAAAGAGCCAATAGTTTTAGGATTTTTGGGGATTAGTTTGATATTTAGAGCACCAATATGTTTTTCAATAATTTTAGCATACTGTTTAGCAAAGTTTTGATTATTGGGTAAAAAAACAAAAGCTTGCATATTTAGTAAGTTTAGGTACGCTACATTTAGGTATTAAGGGTGCAAGTTTTTCATCAAGAACTTTCTTAATAACCTTAAGTACTAGATGGGCAGGGAAACAGTTGTTATGAAAGTACTGTTTAAGGAAGAGAATTTCAGAATGAAAAGAGAGCCAATTAGAAGTTAGAGATAGAGCCCGATGTACTAAGGTATGAACAGAGTTAATTTTACAATTAATAAAACAAGAACTATAAAAATTGGAGCCGAGTCCGGTGAATGTACTTTTCCTAAAAATG
>NC_087206.1:85462927-85472927 GCF_015104395.2 Macrobrachium nipponense
ACCACGTCGAGAGTGAACTTCTATCACCAGAAGTACATATCTCTCACACCTCAGTGGAATGCCCGAGAATCGAACTCGCGGCCACCGAGGTGGCAGGACAAGACCATACCGATTACGCCACTGTGGCGCTATTTGCTGACGGGTGGATTCGGTTGAATTCATGGCACATAAAAAAATCTATATCACCGTATGAAAAAATATCTAGGAAAGTGAGCCAGAATGAAAGTAATAAGCTACGGCCATATAAGAAAAAAAAAAGTAACACAAATGATTACGAAAGTCGTAAACAGGACTAAAATAACTTTTTTTTCCCCGACGGGGAAAAAATAATGAGAACGAGACAAATGGGGAAGGGGGGGGGGTGGTTGTTAAATAACAGCAAGCTTGGCAGTGGGGAGGGCGGGGAGGGGAAGGGGTGGAGCTGCAAGGCGCCATAACAACAATCTTATTTGAAGTTGAGTCGGAGGGCTTAGTTGGGGTCGGTGAGTGGGAGGGGAGGGAGGGGAGGGGAGGAGAGAAGAAAGAAGAGGGGTTATTAACCCCCCCCAACATGCTCTTTTTTTTTTTTTTTTTTTCTATGAAATGACGATTAATCACTCGCTTAATTGACCGTACTAATTACGAGGCAGATCTATAGAACCGATCTCGGCTCTCTCAATTTCTTTTTTCATTTGATGAAAAGAGAAGCATTCGGAGGTTATCTCTCTGAACGAGTTTCCTCAAGGGGGTTTCCTTCTCCCTCGATAATTGGTTCTTATGATTAACTATAATCGGCTCTAATTGGTTCTTTTGCACTAAGACCGCCTGGCTTTTTATCTTTGAGTCAAGACCTTGGCGGAACCCCAGAATATATTCGTTAAAACATAAAAGCAAAAATTATTATAATTATTATTAAGAAGATGAACCCCATTCTTAAGGAACAAGCCCACAGGAGCCAATGACTTGAAATTGTAGCTTCCAAAGAAAATGGTCTTCTTTAGGTACTAAGCAAAAGTGAGCAAGAAAAACGCACACAAAAAATATATGTTTATGTTTTGGTTATTAAATCTCAAGACTACAAGACAGTCTGGCTTATGTCTTTAAGCCAGGACACTTAAAAGAGTCCCAGAATAAATGCTATAAACAAATAAACGCAAAGGTTAGCTGCCAAATTGTAAATGCAAGAAAAATGCAATACACACATAATTATATATATATACATATATATATATATATTATATATATATATATATATATATATTATATATATATATCTATATATATATATATATATATATAGATATTATACCTGTTTTGGTTAAAGCCAGAAGTAGCCAAAAAATATATATATATTTAGGGTAGGCAATCTCAAGACGACTACTAGACACGAAGGAATCAAAGGAACTGGGGGGGAACTGACGTAAAGAGTGAAGGAACAGAAGAGGAAAGTATATCAGAGGAACTTTCAAATCCCTTCAGTATCATTCCAAAATCTTTGCTTAATTCAACAGTCTCCGTTAGGCCTCACTTGCTGCTACCAGGCGGGACTATTCCTTTTTTGATCGTTTGTTCCTAAAAACCTTCACTTTGAAGTCTTCTAGACCAAATATTACTTTCCTTTGACAGATTTTCTTCATTCTCTTTTATCTTCCTTACAATGATGCAAACTAGACAACAACAAAAAAACACCAATATTCGAG
The DNA here is from genome assembly GCF_015104395.2 of Macrobrachium nipponense. Lineage (NCBI taxonomy): Eukaryota > Metazoa > Arthropoda > Malacostraca > Decapoda > Palaemonidae > Macrobrachium > Macrobrachium nipponense. The sequence goes on from NC_087206.1 coordinate 85,464,607, forward strand.
AAAAAAAAACAGGTACTGTATGCATCTGACATTCACCAACTAATTATTGAGAAAAGGCGCTGCGTTGGTTAAGTTATGATTATAACCGACGGTAAATAAATTCTCAGGTGCTGGGTACATCAAATCACACAGAGAAGTGAACTTCATTTTGTGCGTTTGAATCATTTGACAAAGGCTGCGTAAATTTGTACGTAATATGTTAATCAATACCTCCGACCGTAAATGAGTTAAAAACTTAAAAAGAAACGCCAAAAAACATCATATAAAAAAAGAAAAAAAAAAGAAGAAGACAGAAGCTCACCTCAGGAATGCCCGAATGGTTGAAGAACGCCGTCGTCGATCCCTCTAACCGGCCGCGATCTTGACTTTGCCCTATGCCCTCGGATTGACCTTTGCCTTCCCTATAGACGTGATTCTGCCCATCACCTGAGCTCTGCTCCGGGTCCTGCTGACCATCCTGACGAGCTGCGGGCCTCTCCTGCGCTTTAGAGGAAGGCGGCTTCGAGGAACGAGGCTGCGCCGGAGGAAGTGGATTCGGAGGTCCCCTTGTAACAGGAGCCAAGATCATGACGGACCTGGTGGCTTCGAACGACGCATTGAGGAACTGCCTGAGACTCTGAAACCTCTTGGTCCTCAGTTCCGAAGCCAAAGGACTACTCCGACGGGGTGACATTGGACGGGAGGTGTTCTGGCGGGAATCGTCGGTGGGCGTCGGTCTCGGATGGGAGAAGTTTTGATGGTTGGGACTATGCAAGTGGTGGCCTCCCGAAGAGGGCGCGGGGGCTGTTGCTGCCGTGGGCGCCCGAGGGATGGGCGAAGGGGCGTAGAATGGGTCGACGATGAAGAAGGCTGCCAGGCGGGTCACGCCCTCCTTCTCGGCCTCCTCCAGGACGCGACTTATCAAGGGCGAAGACGACGGCAGTACTAACAGATACGCTGAAGGGAAAATACAGAGTAAATACAATTAGTTTCCAGGACAACAAGCAATGCGTTTCATAATATACATGCAATATAAACAAAATAGGTTCACTTCTTTACTGGAACCTTTACGAAGGATAGTTTTCAATTGTTAGTTGTACACACGTCAAGTTTTATATATATATATATATATATATATATATATATATATATATATAATATATATATATATATATACATATCAGGCATGTGAGTTCTACACATTCATAGTTTTTAATTATACACACACACACACACACACACACACACACAACACACACACACACACACACATATATATATATAATATATATATATATAATATATATATATATATATATATATATAGAGAGAGAGAGAGAGAGAGAGAGAGAGAGAGAGAGAGAGAGAGAGAGAGAGAGAGAGAGAGAGAGAGAGAGAGAGAGAGAGAGAAGAGTTTTTAACCGGTAAACCACCGGACAGTAATAATAAGGCCTTTCATATAAATGTGAGTGCTTTGGTTTGTTCTAAACGTTAAAACACCGAACTATGGTAATTAGTGTTCCGGCTGGCTATTAACATTAAAACTCCAAACTATGATAATTAGGCCTTTCTTATGAACTTACAAAACGAATAGTAACAATAAAGCCTTTCATATTTGAACTATATTTCAGTGCTAAACCACCCACAAAATGGAAGAAATTTGTGACAAGATTCCTTCTCAAAAATGAAAAAATAAAATTAATGTACGTGGACACCTGACGGTTAAAGAAAAAAACTGAAAAGAATCATATGTGAATGAAAAACATTTACTAACAAAATTTGAGGAGCACAATCATGCTCCTTGTGCAAGTGCTGCTAGTGTTGCAAAATTAAGAAATGAAATAAAAATACAAGCAAAATCCACTAGAGATCTACCGATTCAAATTATACAGTCAAGCACCACCTCTGCTACTCCAAATATTGTGAAAGGTCTACCTTCCAAAAATGCCCTAAGAAAGACAATAAAGCGGATCACAGGCGCTGTGATCGTCCACTGAACCTACGACATCACTGGATATTAATATTCCTCCTGAACTCAAGCGTACGTTAAATGGTGGTTTATTTTTAAAAGGAGGCTCTACGATAGGTGAGGACCAAATTTTGATATTCACTACAGCCGCAAATTTGGAGAGATTACCAGAAGCCCGATTTTGCATTATGGACGGTACTTTTAAAACAATACCAATAATATTTTACCAAATGTACACAATTCATGCACCTGTGGGACATTGATCTGAACCCACAATCAGAACCTAAATAAAAAAGGAAAAAAACTTATTCGTGAAGAACAGATCGCCAAGGTGATGCAAGAACGAGGTCGTCAAAATGTTTTAGATTGTCTTCGAGGAATAGCCCATAATTCATCCCTTGAATAAAGTTTTTAACTTTTTAAATTTTATATCTATATCGAATCTTTCATTATGCTGTGAGATTATCTTTTTTACTATGCATTTAAACCTGTTATTTATTAGGTTGTAAATCTGTTTTAATTAGAACTGCAATAAATAACATTGTTATTTTTGTTACCCCCAAAACATATAAAAGAGATTTTTTTTGTAGGGATTGTGGCTGTCGGGTATGGGTGTCGGAATATGCTGTCGGGATTCTGTCCAGATCCCATATATATATATATATATATAGATATATATATATATATATATATATATATATATATATATATATATATATATAATATATATATATATATTATATATATATATATATAGGTCTGTAAGTTGTACACATTTAAAAAATTTTCAACACTAGCAAATTGTACAACGCTATATCTATATCTGAACTCGTACAAATTCTAAGTGTGTTCAAGGATAATCATATACAATATTCTTCATGCTTTAGCGATTCTCCAAGCTACTGTGTCTGTAAATAAAATATATATAATATATATATATATATATATATATATAAATATATATATATGATACATATACACACACACACTGCTGACATTACGAAGAGCATTTCATGATAAAGGATACCAAGACCGTATGATTACACTATGAATATATATATATAATATATATATATATATATATATATATATATATATATGTGTGTGTGTGTGTGTGTGTGTGTGTGTGTGTGTGTATGTGTGTAATTATATATATGCATATACATGCAAACACAAGTTGTTCGGATATTTCAGGCATCAACATGGAGAAGCTGTTGCTTTTAATATTCAACTTCCTATAAACATTATTAGTGACACACATACAGGCATACATACACAATTTCTCTATCCACGGGCTTGACCACTTCCGGTTTTCATCTCCAGCCACTTAAGTGGACAGCAAAGAGAAGGTTCGTTGCCAATATGCAAATGGGAGACTTTCTTCAAGTGGACATTAACCCAAAATATATCCCATAAAAATCCGTTCTGGAGAATTTGTAGGTAATAAACAGTTAAGGAAAAGGGCTGTTGGATAAAATGTGTCACCAAACGATATACTGAACGATATGGAATATGGAAAATAGGATTTTGGCCAAAGGCCAAGCGCCGAGACCTATGAGGTCATTCAGCGCCGAAACGGAAATTGAGATGTTTGAAAGGTGTAACGGGAGGAAAACCTCCCCGTTGTATTATGAAACAATTGCTAGGAGCGGGTGGAAAGTATGATGGAAGAGAGGGAATATGCACGGAGATACAGTAATAGAAATGACAGGGATTGCAAGTAAGGGCCTAAGAAAGGGTTACTGCCAAGAACTTCAAGTCACGCCTACAGTGCACCGCATGAGATGCACTGATGATGACACTAGGCCCACCTGAAGGGGCTCTAAAGGTTATTCTGAAAGGCGAGACAATCAATTTATAAAAACATTGCAATGAAAAAAAAAAAAAATTCAACACGGCTTATTGCTTCATCAACAACAAGAGTAAGCACCTACTGCTGTACATCAAAGCGATTGAGAGCAATTGATGAAATTTTCATCACGATTCGTAAGTACTCATGCATATTCATCAGCAAAAAAAAAAAAAAAAAAAAAAAAAAAAAAAACAAGTGAGGGGAATTGCCAGCAAAATCGCATTGTCACAAATTGAATGGCAACTCTAGACTCAATTGTCCGGGTTAAATCATTCCCAAACTTTTCATGATTGCTTTTTCCTGTCTGTCTGTATGTCTGTCTATCTGTCTCTCCTACTGACTAGCTATTATACGCTTTAGCTTTCGACTAACTATCATCTGTTTAAACTACTGACTAACTATTGTTTAAACTCTTGCCTAACTATTATCTATTTAAACAACTGACTAACTATTATCTATTTAAACAACTGACTAACTATTATCTATTTTTAAACTATTGACTAACTATTAACTGTTAAAACTACTGTTAAACAATTACCTGTTAAAAGTACTGCTCAACTATGACCTGCTTAAACTATTACCTATTTCTGCTTAAACTGTTAATAATTATTTGTTTAAACTACTGATCAACTTTTATAACTAAAACTATAATAACTATGTTGCAATTTTATTCTCGTTGCAAAAGAGGTACAATGACAGCGCTCTAAATTTCTATCATGTCGAGAACTGAATGAGATGTGAAAAACAATGAACATGAGAATAATAATGAAATGGAAAAACCCACAGGACGACAGAATTGAGGATAAATCGTGGAATCCTTACAAAAAAAATTTTTTTTTTCTTTCAAAACTTTACCCGAGAGCATAAATTAGACTGGGTAAACACAGCAATGCCTTATTTTTTTCAAACGAAATGTTTGAGTAACATTATAAAAAAAAAAAAAAAAACTTCCAAGTCGGGGGGAAATAGTTATAAGAGACTGCCGCTTTTATCAACAGGTAAAGCAGCAGAGCGGTTTAGTCGGGCAACAAGTTTGGGCGAGCGCAAAAAAAATAAAAAAAAACAAATAAATAAATAAATAAATAAATAAAAGGAAACAAAAGAGCCTCACTTAAAATATATAAGTAAAAAACGCGCAATCGAATTTTCTGTCCGGTAGCGGCCCATAAAACTCTTAGCCGCGGCTCATGAAACTCGCCCACAGTTCAGTGGTGGCATAAGTTGTTGGTACCTATAGCGCTGCCAGAAGTACGATTATGACTAACGTTAACCTTAAATAAAATAAAAAAGCTACTGAGGCTAGAGGGCTGCAATTTGGTACGTTTGATGATTGGAGGTGGGACGATCAACAAACAAATTTTCAGCCCTCTAGCATCAGTAGTATTTAATATCTGAGGACGGACGAAAGGACAAAGCCGCCATAATGGTTTTCATTTACAGAAAAAGGGGGGGGGGTGGGGGGGGGGGGGTGGTTGGGGGGAACGTTGTCTTTGTTTTTGGATTTTGATGAATAATCTTTCGGTTGTTTTAAGAACATTCAGTTGGTTTTGTTTTTGTTTTAAAATTAACAGCTTAAGTTATCAAACTGCATACAGACACACAAACAGTAATAGTTAACTGGGCCCTAGCATGTGTTACACACACACACACACAATGATTAATTATCATTTCACGTACGAGAGCTCACAAGAGTGATGTCCAAAGTAATATCTATAGAAAAGGTGAACAGAATGCCTTAAAAAGGCATTAGTTCAGAGAAGAGGAAGGAAAGAAGGGCACGCAATTCATCTGGGAACAGGAAGTGACGCTACAGTCATCCGCCACAACCAAAGGAGTCTTGTTAAATTGCAAATACAATCTCATGTATTATGTACTTTAAAGTATTTTATTTGTGGCATGTACTATTTACTATCTTATTTGTGGCATGTACTATATACTACTACTACCTTATATATGACGTGCACTCTATAAAAGGATACTACTCCGAACTTTGCCAATTTTACCACATACTTAAATACAGTAATCTAACAAGAGCCACATCCAGTTACCTATGTGCATTTCAAAAGAACAGAATTCAACTGACTCCATATTTTCTTCCTCTCTCACGGTCTGAGAACTGCAAAAATACATTCTTCGACAATTCTCGAAAAAAAAATTATTTAAAAAAATGGAGTTGTTTGAAGTGACAAAAATAGAAACAACATCTACTTCTTTTATACTTCTCTGTCTTATTTTTCATTTTGCCTCTCGGCAAAGAAGTGAAAGCCATTTATTTATTGTATTCCCTACCACGCCCCCAATATAAAAAAATTCATTATTCGTTACTATCTTTCGTTTTTCCAGAATCAATCTATTTTATTCTCTTTGTGCGTAGGGCGAGGGGATGAGAAACTTGATATTCTCACCTACGTTGGCGTTAGTTTTCTCACTGAGACGAGGATGATTTAAGAATAAAATAAAAAAAAAAAAATATGAGCACTGATAAGCATCATGTTTAATATCGTAAATTCTTCCTAAATTGGGTCCGGGAATGTAATCAATTGATGAACCATTACAAAGAAATACGGTTTCACAGAAAGAATCGTTTGACCCAAACCCCAAATCTACACCCGTACATCATTAATAATATAATCATTAAAATACGTCATTCTAACCAGTGCCATAAATGAATTCCTATGTATAAGTTTCTCATCAAAGTCCACGCGCTTACCTCATTAATTTTTTAATATACGTCAAGCTAACCAGTACCATAAATATTGATCGAAGTCTACTATCATTAATTTCATTACATGCATCACGCTAACCAGTGCCATAAATGATTTTCTTGATCTTTTCTTTGAGTATTTGCGTTACTTCCTCTGACTTCTTCCCAATTCTTCGGAAGCTTGAATTTCAAGTCAATGATCCCTTTGGGTTTGTTCCATGTGAAAAGGTTTCATCTTCTGAATAATATAATAATATTAATAATAATAATCCTTACTCATCAACCTGTACTCATAAACAAAACTCCGGCAAGGCATTCCGGACCAATCATGCCAGGTAAAGACAGGTAGTACCTACTCATACTCAGTACCTCCATCCCCCAACCCATTTTGAACGTACATTACGAAAGGGGATATTTATAAGCCGAGATAAAGTGGAAGTGGAGATTCCCAATTGTTCAAATAGAACAACAAAGTTAAGCTTATACGAAGGTAGATGTGGAAGGGAGGAGGAGGAGGGGGAGGAGGAAGAGGCCGGGGGGGGGGAGGGGGGGGGGGGGATGGGGGAAGGTGGCCGGCTCTCTTCGAAAAACCCATTTGCAATAAGATAAGGTTTTTATGTCACAGAATTCTATTAAGGAAAAATAAAAACGTTACAGATATCTTGACTTTTTCCGATGAATTCAGGGGGCAAACAGAAGTTAATCATGCGTAATATACGACGAAAAAGAAGGTGTTACATTTTGATAAGAGAAAAAGCTAAACAACACCCGGTTATTATCAGTGCATCTCTCTCTCTCTCTTCCATTTCCTTCAAGAATACTCCCATCCTCCAGGAAAACCCATTTTAAGCGTTAGAAAGCCTAGCACCTCTCTCTCTCTCTCTCTCTCTCTCTCTCTCTCTCTCTCTCCGGGAGGGAAGAAAAGCGAATAATGGAATTATGTGTCCCCCATGCAAAAGTTCAGGAGTCTCCTTCTTTTGACTTTGTTTCCCACGTACTCTTTCCCCTTCCCCTTCCCCTTCCCAAGTTAGTAATTCGAGACACACTATTTCCTTGTTCTGCTTATGTAGATATATAGTTTTCCTGTTCTGCTTATGTGTGTGTATATATATATATACATGTGTGTGTGTGTATATATAATATATATATATATATATCATATATATATAATATATATAATATATATTATTCCCTCCAAGAGGAAGAGGACCTTCTTGCGACTGGCTGTCTAGAAGAGAGAACATGAGAGAATATGGTTGCTTATGCGTAGCATAAAAACTCTCCCGTCATTTGCTCCATATAAAATTTCTACGAGGGGGAAGAGAGGGCGGAAATTTGTTGGCCCCATTACATGGGCCTTTGGGATTAATGGTAGGGGGAAAAGTATATGGAGGGTGGAGTGGGGGGAGTTGTAATGGGTGGAGGGAGAAGGAAAACAGAGGCGTCTGCTGGTATATTACAATGTTACGACACAGGGCCACATGAAGACTTCAGACTTATGAGCGGGCAGATACCAGGCATGACCTCATGAATGAGAGAGAAAGAGAGAGAGAGAGAGAGAGAGAGAGAGAGAGAACAGCTACTGAACGCCGCCAAGGACATCCCTACCCACACAAAAAAAATGTCTGTTTATATTACCCTGTGGTGCTACAAGTGTACGAAATTGAAGAGGAATGTGGGCAAATTCTACTGGGGGAAACTTAAGTCTGTATGAGAGAGAGAGAGAGAGAGAGAGAGAGAGAGAGAAGAGAGAGAGAGAGAAAGAAGAGGGGGGGGGGGGGGGGGGGGGAGTATACATCCAAGGGCCTCCGGTAGCC
>NC_087206.1:85477927-85502927 GCF_015104395.2 Macrobrachium nipponense
CCACTACTCTTCGTAGTAGCCATGATTCCCAAGACAAAAGTACTACAGAAGATGGATGCCGGGTACCAACTCAAGAAAAGAGGCAACAAAATCAACCATCTGATGTTCATGGACGACATCAAGCTGTATGGTAAGAGCATCAAGGAAATAGATACCCTAAGCCAGACTGTTAAGGATTGTATCTGGGGACATCAGGATGGAGTTTGGAATAGAAAAATGCGCCTTAGTCAACATACAAAAAGGCAAAGTAACGAGAACTGAAGGGATAAAGCTACCAGATGGGAGCAACATCAAACACATAGATGAGACCGATACCAATACCTGGGAATAATGGAAGGAGGAGATATAAAACACCAAGAGATGAAGGGGGACACGATCATGAAAGAATATATGCAGAGACTCAAGGCGATACTCAAGTCAAACTCAACGCCGGAAATATGATAAAAGCCATAAACACATGGGCAGTGCCAGTAATCAGATACAGCGCAGGAATAGTGGAATGGACGAAGGCAGAACTCCGCAGCATAGATCAGAAACCCAGGAAAAAAACAAATGAAACAATACACAAAGCACTACACCCAAGAGCAAATACGGACAGACTATACATAACACGAAAGGAAGGAGGGAGAGGACTACTAAGTATAGAGGACTGTGTCAACATCGAAAAACAGAGCACTGGGGCAATATCTGAAAACCAGTGAAGACGAGTGGCTAAAGAGTGCGTGGGAAGAAGGACTAATAAAAGTAGACGAAGACCCAGAAATATACAGAGGACAGGAGAAAGACAGAAAGAACAGAGGACTGGCACAACAAACCAATGCACGGGGGGACAATACATGAGACAGACTAAAGAACTAGCCAGCGATGACAATTGGCAATGGCTACAGAGGGGAGAGCTAAAGAAGGAAACTGAAGGAATGATAACAGCGGCACAAGATCAGGCCCTAAGAACCAGATATGTTCAAAGTATGATAGACGGAAATAACATCTCTCCCATATGTAGGAAGTGCAATACGAAAAATGAAACCATAAACCACATAGCAAGTGAATGCCCGGCACTTGCACAGAACCAGTACAAAAAGAGGCATGATTCAGTGGCAAAAGCCCTCCACTGGAGCCTGTGCAAGAAACATCAGCTACCTTGCAGTAATAAAAGTGGTACGAGCACCAACCTGAAGGAGTGATAGAAAACGATCAGGCAAAGATCCTCTGGGACTATGGTATCAGAACGGATAGGGTGATACGTGCAAACAGACCAGACGTGACGTTGATTGACAAAGTCAAGAAGAAAGTATCACTCATGATGTCGCAATACCATGGGACACCAGAGTTGAAGAGAAGAGAGACAAAAAATGGATAAGTATCAAGATCTGAAAATAGAAATAAGAAGGATATGGGATATGCCAGTGGAAATCGTACCCCATAATCATAGGAGCACTAGGCACGATCCAAGATCCCTGAAAAGGAATCTAGAAAAAAACTAGAGGCTGAAGTAGCTCCGGGCCTCATGCAGAAGAGTGTGATCCTAGAAACGGCACACATAGTAAGAAAGTGATGGGACTCCTAAGGAGGCAGGATGCAACCCGGAAACCCCCACACTATAAATACCACCCAGTCGAATTGGAGGACTGTGATAGAGCAAAAAAAAAAAAATAATAATAATAATAATAATAAAAGATTTGATATTCAAGTTCCTCTACATGATTCTTGAGCTGACATCAGTAAAGATTTTCTTAGTTTCAGTCAGTATTCTTTTCAACTCCGTGATAAGGTCACTTCCAGAGATAGGAATTTTCATTGTAAATGATCATTGTGAAAAAATGGAGGCTTATTAGCATAGCATTTAAAGAGGAAAAAAAGTTCACAGTGAACTGCCTGCTGTCAGACGAGATGATTAGATTCAAATTAATAAAAAAACGTAGCAGTCAAACGAAGCCGCTTAGATGATGCAACGTATTAAAACGTATGAAAGAAATGAGATTAAACTAATATTGCTGGATGCTGCGCAATTAAAAGGACGTCCTTGGCCAATGGGATATTTCGAGCTGATTCCTGTGAAAACATCAAAAGATTTCATTAATTGATCTGACGTTCTAGAAATCTATTTTGCCTCCAGCTGCGTCCATTCATCAAGCATCTTAAAAAAAGAAAGCTTGTTTCCTTCGTATGATTAAACTCTTCGTGACGAATTAATTGTCAGATATTGCTTAATAGACCGATGAATGATTGATCGTCAGTTATCTGGCGTTACAGTTGCTGAAATCACCGACAAGGAAATACTCTGATGGACAAAGGTATCCTTCAACTCCAACACTGAGGATGAAGTGTGAACGTTAACAAATTTCACAGACTGTTGGGAATAAAAGAAAATTATTTTGTTTTTGGCACAGGCAAATTTAATATTAACACTGCAATGTCGGTGTCTGAAATAATCTCCTCTTCCATAGAATCTCGGAACTATATCATTTAAGAAACCCACACATACAGTGACCAGCGGTACCAAACATATTCAGGTAGTTATCACATCACCTGTTGGATCTTATACAATTGGAATATAAAATTCAAGCTAAAAGTAAAGAAGCTTTTAAAGGCGTCACAAGTACCTCATAGTCGCACAAAGAAACATCTGAAAGGAGAGGGTGGGAAGTAAGATGGAAGAAAGAGAATATGAACGGAGATACAGCGAAAGAAATGAAGGGGGTTGCAGCTAGGGGCCGAAGGGACGCTGCAAATAACCTTAAGTTATGCATACGTCGCACCCCTAAGAAGATGATATATCCACACGGAATGGAATGGAATATAAAATTTAGGCCAAAGGCCAAGCGCTGAGACCTATGAGATCATTTTGCACAGACACGGAAATTGACAGAAAAAGGTTTGAAAAGGTGTAACAGGAAGTAAACCTTGCAGTTACACAATTATGTTGAAGTAAACTGCTCAAGAAATAATCTTACTTCGTTCATTTTATCTCCCTCGACTAGTGAGAGCATTTCTATTTTACATCCTTCTTATCAATGTCAATCCCGCAATTCACTACGGCGTCGGCAGACCCCGAGAGGGGCGCAGGAACGACGTGAAATCGATAACAACAAACCCTCTCCTCTCCTTGTCTTCAAAGTCGAGGCGTCTCGGCTCGATCATCTTGAGCCAAAAGCCGATCAGGAAACTCTCTCGCGAGAAATATAATTTATCCAGAGATTTCGGAGATTTAACTTTTATTGCTCGCCGCTCGCAAGAAGACTTGCAGCAATGGAATCGGAGGAGGAAAACGCCCAAATTTGACATTAGGAACCACGGGAGTGGGAAAGAGATGCTTCTCAACGGAAATTGACAGTAAAAGGTTTGAAAGGTGTTACAGGAGGAAAACCTCGCAGTTGCACAGTGAAACAATTGTTAGGAGAGGGTGGACAGTAAGATGGAAGAGAATATGAACGGAGGTACAGTAAAAGGAATGAAAGTAGTTGCAGATAGGTGCCGAAGGGACGCTGCAAAGGACCGTAAGTAATGCTTACATTGCACCGAATGAGGTGCACTGTTGGCACTCACCCCCTACGGGGAATATACAGAATGTTTATCCACAGAGGTTGGCTCCATAAATAAATAACTAGCAGTTACTGTTACATGCCTTCTCTAACTGCTGAATGAATGAAAAAAAATCCTGCTTATAAAACTTACACGTTCATCTCAATGGTCTCATACACCTGGACAAAATCATCTTAAGGAGAGAGTCAGCTGCCTAAATATACAATGTTTCATTTACCTTTTTATAACGTACACTCGTGTATCCAGAATATCAAAGGCGCTCACCTTTCGTACATTTATCCCTGCACTTTCTTTTATAATCAAACCTCTTGACAAAAAAAGAAAGAAAGAAAAAAAAAAAAAAACAAGCAAGCGATCCTTACGTCTCCGTGAAATACATTTCGATATTTATTCGTCACGTTTCTTTAATTCCTCATCATTTAATTTTCAATCTCTGCTCCATAACCTCCACGATTTCACTCATTAGTAACTACATTCTTTATCATTTCAACAATCTGCGAATAATTAATCTACATATGAATGACAGTCATCCAACGCAACTAGAACTTTACCAGCGCACCTGTTAAAACTACGCTATATAATATAACTTTTTGCTATGGTATAGTATGGTGTTTTTACGTTGCATGGAACCAGTGGTTGTTCAGTAACGGGACTAAAGGCTTTACGTGACTTCCGAACCACGTCGAGAGAGAACTTCTATCACCAGAAATACACATATCTCACACTTCAATGGAATGCCTGAAAATCGAACTCGCGGCCAACGAGGTGGCAGGTCAAGACCATACCGATCACGCCACTGAGTATAACTTTTTGCATTTTACTTAAATTTTTGAACATGCCTCCAAGTCAAATATATCGCAATGGAAGTTGCTTTATAAATAAAAGCAAGTGCAAGGAGCTGGGACAAGAATTCAAATGAAATGGAATGGAATGGAATGGAATGGAAAGGAAAATAAAATTTAGACGAAATGCCAAGCACTGGGACCTATGAGATCATTCTACACAGGCACGGAAATTGACAGTAAAAGGTTTGAAAATTGTGACAGGAAGAAAACCTTGCAGTTACACAATGAAACAATTGTTAGAAGAGGGTGCAAAGTAAGATGGAAGAAAGAATGTGAAAGGAGGTACAGTAAAATGAATTAAAGGAGTTGCAGCTAATAGGCCGAAGGGACGGTGCAAAGAACCTAAGGTAATTTCTAAAGTGAACCGAGTGAGGTTCACTGTCGGCACTACCTGTCTACAGAACATAAAGAATTCAAAATACGAAAGTATTCGGTCTTAAATCCCTCTCATTACAAGCACTGCTTGGAGTAGACCTACTAACGAACTCGAGAGTGAATTCTTAAAAAAAGAATTCTGCTACCAAAGTAATAAACACTAAGGTACTTTCTAAAGAGAAATAATCCATAACCACAAACAATAAAGATGGTATAAGTTATATTCATGGCATCAAGATTTTCTAGGTCCAAATGTATTTCATAAGAGTAAAAATATATTAAAAACTTTTGTAAGTATCTTATAAGAATTAAAATATCTTTAAACCCTTTTTAAGTACTTCGTAAAAGTGAAAACATTCTAAAATCTTTTGTAAGTATTTCATGAGTGAAAACATCTTATAAACTATTGCAAGCATTTGAAAATATTCTAAAATCTTTTGTAAGCATCTCATGAGTGAAAATATCTTATAAACTATTGCAAGCATTTCATAAGAGTAAAAATATCTAAAAAAAAAAACTTTGTATTTTCATATGAGTGAAAGCATCGTAAAAACAGTTGTATTTCAGTGAAGTGGAAATAAAAAAAAAAAAGATTTTGCAAGTATTCCAAAAAAGCGAAAACATATTAACCTTTGCGAACAAAACCACACAGTACAACAAGAGTTGGCTTGTTTCCTCATCCTGGGAGAAAGATTTACTTGCAAGGTGCCTTTGACTCATGGTCGTGAAAGCAGCCATTCAGAAGCAGCACCACTAAAATCCACCAGGGGAATGGAGTACATCCTCGATAAAAATGATATGAAGGAGTTTACCGAATCAATTAAAATTGGTTAGCAACTGGCATTTGAAAACTGGAGCAACATGAAGTTGCACAGATAATTTAGTGACAGATTATTATTATTATTATTATTATTATTATTATTATTATTATTATTATTATTATTATTATTATTATTATTATTATTATTATTATTATTATTATAATTACTATTATTATTATTTTTTTTTTATTTTATTTTTTTTTGCTCTATCACAGTCCTCCAATTCGACTGGGTGGTATTTATAGTGTGGGGTTCCGGGTTTGCATCCTGCCTCCTTCTCACTATGTGCGCCTTTCTAGGATCACACTCTTGTGCATGAGTCCTGGAGCTACTTCAGTGTCTAGTTTTTCTAGATTCCTTTTCAGGGATCTTGGGATCGTGCCTAGTGCTCCTATGATTATTGGTACAATTTCCACTGGCATATCCTTCTTATTTCTATTTTCAGATCTTGATACTTATCCAATTTTCCCTCTCTTTCTCTTCAACTCTGGTGTCCCATGGTATTGCGACATCAATGAGTGATACTTTCTTCTTGTCTTTGTCAATCAACGTCACGTCTGGTCTATTTGCACGTATCACCCTATCCGTTCTGATATAGTCCCAGAGGATCTTTGCCTGATCGTTTTCTATCACTCCTTCAGGTTGGTGCTCGTACCACTTATTACTGCAAGGTAGCTGATGTTTCTTGCACAGGCTCCAGTGGAGGACTTTTGCCACTGAATCATGCCTCTTTTTGTACTGGTTCTGTGCAAGTGCCGGGCATTCGCTTGCTATGTATTTATGGTTCATTTTCGTATTGCACTTCCTACATATGGGAGAGATGTTATTTCCGTCTATCGTTCTTCGAACATATCTGGTTCTTAGGGCCTGATCTTGTGCGGCTGTTATCATTCCTTCAGTTTCCTTCTTGAGCTCTCCCCTCTGTAGCCATTGCCATTTGTCATCGCTGGCTAGTTCTTTAGACTGTCTCATGTATTGTCGGTGCATTGGTTTGTTGTGCCAGTCCTCTGTTATGTCTGTCATTCTCCTGTCTGTATATTTCTGGGTCTTCGTTATATTATTAGTCTTCTTTTCCCATGCACTCTTTAGCCACTCGTCTTCACTGTTTTCATATATTGCCCCAGTGCTCTGTTCTCGATGTTGACGCAGTCCTCTATACTTAGTAGTCCTCTCCCTCCTTCCTTTCGTGTTATGTATAGTCTGTCTGTATTTGCTCTTGGGTGTAGGGTTTGTGTATGTCATATGTTTCCTGGTTTTTCTGAATCTATGCTGCGGAATTCTGCCTTCGTCCATTCCACTATTTCTGCGCTGTATCTGATTACTGGCACTGCCCATGTGTTTGTGGCTTTTATCATATTTCCGGCGTTGAGTTTTGACTTGAGTATCGCCTAGAGTCTCTGCATATATTCTTTCCTGATCGTGTCCCTTCATCTCTTGGTGTTTTATATCCCCTACTTCCATTATTTCCCCCAGGTATTTGTATCCTGTCTCATCTATGTGTTTGATGTTGCTCCATCTGGTAGCTTTATTCCTTCAGTTCTCGTTACTTTGCCTTTTTGTATGTTGTTATTATTATTATTATTATTATTATTATTATTATTATTATTATTATTATTAAAATGAACCCCGTTCAAATGGAACAAGCCCATAGGAGCCATTGCCTTGAAATTCAGGCTTCCAAGGAATATGGTGTTCATTTGAAAGAAATAAAAAAGGTAGTATGAAGTACAGAAAGAAAAAAATAAAGAAATTCATAAAGATATTGGTTGTATGGTGTTTTTACGCTGCACAGAACCAGTGGTTATTCAGCAACGGGACAAACGGCTTTACGTGACTTCCGAACCACGTTGAGAGTGAACTTCTATCACCAGAAATACACATCGCTAACCCCTCAGTGGAATGCCCGAGAATCGAACTCGCGGCCACCGAGGTGGCAGGCCAAGACCATACCGATCAGGCCAAGACCATACTGATCAAGCCACTGAGGCGCTATTCATAAAGATATAAAAATGTAAATAAATGATTAAACTACAATGGAAATTGTATTGCATGATAGCTTGAACTTTTGAGGTTCTAACTGCACATCCTCAGGGAGACTATTATATTCCACAGTCCAGCGGTGTGGGGAATAAAAGACAGAGAGCTAAGCAGCTGTGTCTAATAGTAGTCGAGGAAAACCATCATCGAACTATCGCCGATGGTAACCTAAAGATAAGGGATGATTCTGTTCGTAATGGAATTCTCCGAACTGTTCCGTTATGATTGGTCCAATCTGAAGGCGCAGCCGAGTAAAAGACTCTACCGGGATTGATTAGCCGATAATGACGCCATCAAATCCTATATCTTCTTTTTTTTTTCTTTTACCCCGCCCACGTAATGCTTCTTCCCTCCACAGTAGATTGTCCTTTGATATCTCTCGTTCATCGCCTTTTTCTCCCTTTCCTCTTCTACCCGTGTTTTCTACTCTCATTCATTTCATATTACTAAGTTTTCTTAATAATATTCACCTGTCTCTCCTTTCTTAAAGATTCATCTTTCTCTCTTTCTTACAGAAAATGGTATTACAATGAGCTGTTCTATTTAATGTCCAAATGTTCTCTCTCTCTCTCTCTCTCTCTCTCTCTCTCTCTCTCTCTCTCTCTCTCTCTCTCTCTCAGAAAAAGAGTTGTTCTTGCTCCTTCATGCGTCGTATAATGAAGATCAGCGTTTATCGCCACTGTAACTCTTTCTCTTTATTTGCACCTTTTTCTACCTTCTGTGTCTGTTCGTCGTGTTCTTTGTCCGTTCTGTCTTGTTTGTAATACTAACAAACTTGAGCAAACACCACATATAAGCTGTTTATTATTATATTATTATTATTATTATTATATTATTATTATTATTATTATTATTAAATGAGAGGTTTTATAGACGCAGTACACAGTTGAAATCATGCGAGAAAAGAAAATTATTTCCATTTGTCTTCAAATATAACTTGCAAAATGTAAGGAAGAAAAAAACGAAAAAGTAATCGGCGATGATCTAAATGAATAAATAAAGAAAAAAATAAGGTCTTTTAAAGCCAACTTTGCCAATTGGCTCTCAAGATTTGACTTCCTTTCTGTGTTTTATTCTCGTCTTCGACTGGAGTCTTCGAAAGACTGTTGCTAACTTCTGATCTCCGCGGTCCGTGAAGTCAACACACTGGTGCTGCCTGTTGCTTCCGAGTCAATGGCCGCTTTCGTAGAAAGGTTTGAAAGGCGGAATAAGAGGAAAATCTTCCCAGTTGCACTAGGAAACAATTATCAGGAGAGGGTGCAGAGCAAGACAGAAGAAAGAGAATATGAACGGAGGTACAGTAAAACGAATGTAAGGGGTTGCAGCCTGGGGCCGAAGGGACGCTGCGAAGAACCTTGAGTAATGCCTAATGTGCAAAGCGTGAGAACTTCCGCTGCGGGAAATGGAATCCCAATCTCCATTTTGTTCTATAAAAGGACACTACTTCTGTATTGAACTATATACGTGAGACTGAGTTCATGTACTTTCGTATCTCTCTCGATAATAATAATAATAATAATAATAATAATAATAATAATAATAATAATAATAATAAAAGCAGCAGCAGATATTCAAACGAGAAATCTGAGTATTTAACCAGACACACCCTCTCTCTCTCTCTCCGTCTCTCTCTCTCTCTCGCTCTCTCTCTCTCTCTCTCTCTTATAATATATATATATATATATATATATATTATATATATATATATATATATATATATATATATATATATAATATATGATAAAAGGAAAAATATCTAATCAGATGGTTCTACCTGTATTAACCTATGCATCAGAAACTTGGAGCTTTATTAAGCCTTAGAAGATAAGCTAGTTACAACTCAAAGAGTTATGGAAAGAATAATGATAGGAATAACCCTAAGAGACAGAAAAAGAGCAAAATGGATACGAGAGCAAACGAAGGTAGAAGATATTCTAACAACAAGTAAGAAAAAGAAATGGGCGTGGGCAGGACATATAATGAGAATGTCAGATAATAGATGGACGAAAAGAATAACAGAATGGGTCCTTAGAGATTGCAAACGACGCAGGGAAGGAAGAGAAGACGATGGATTGGCGAGGTAAGAAAATCTGCGGGTATAGAATGGCATAGAAAGACCATAAGCAGAAGGGAGTGGAAGGACATCTCTGAGGCCTTTGTCCTGCAGTGGACTAGCAACGGCCGATAATGATGATGATGATAAATTGTTTGTATGTGTCCGAGCGTTATGGCCCTAAATACATTGTTTTTAGATAACAATTGGGTTCAATATGATCATCATTTATCGTCTTTTCTTCAACTAAATTATACATACATACATATATATAGTATATATATATGTATATATATATATATATATATATATATATATATATATATATATATATATATATATATATAATTTTGGAATGACTGCCTTTGGAATTAATTTCCAAATATATTTAACTATCTATCTTTTTAATCGGTCTAAGTCTCTACACTGATTCTCCAAAACAGTGTTGAAACAAAATTTGTGCTCATCTTCTCGAGTCAGTAAGTTGGGATAACTAATAACTATCACTTACATTTAAATGTTATTACCTTACTTTATGGCATAACTGCTGGTACTACTATTTTCCATACAAGAACTTTTGCCATTAAAAAGCAATTTAGCATTTCACCAATTATGGCAGATGCAGATGATCTACGATATGGCCTAACTATGAAAGTAAAGAATGAGAGAGGGGGCACAACAATGATGTGAATATACGTTCATGGTCAAATAAATATAGAAAGGACGATGCGAAGCAATATTCTAATAGTTTTTGTTGATTATTTACGATGATAATGCAAGAATCCAAATCCATACTTAAACTTCCATCATTTTTAGATTGCTTAGGAAAGCTAACAGTAAATTTACAATGGCAAGAAACCGATGCTTAATCTCAACTGATTAAAAAATATTTCCATCATTTACATAGGGGACAAGTTTCTTCCAACTCTAAACAAAATGTGTATTAACTATTATCATTATTATTTCATTGTATGAAACCTATTCACATGAAACAAGCACACAGGGACCATTGACATGAAATTCAAGCTTACAAAGGAAGTTGTTTTCAACCCGCCCCCACCGCAGACCTAACACTGTAGCAGTAACTGATCATGATACAGAGCCAGTGATTTTTCATCGTCCTAGGGGAGACGCGAACCCACGACGTCTGAGTTGCATTCCACGACACTAACCACTATACCAGCGGACCATTATTCACGGTACGTTACCACAGAACTACGGAGCATTTAAAATGCAACTGGATCCAAATTGAGCCGTTAAACGTTATTAAAAGATATCCTTACAAGCAACTGCATTGGCAAGATACAGTTGCTAATGGATGTTATTTTACATTATTCAATTTTCTGATGGTTTACTGATATGTAAATCGGCAACATGATAAATGAAGGTGAACTGAAATTCAATATATCCTCTGACCAGTCTTAATGTAATTTCAAATGTTGAGTCTTTTGTGGAAGCCTAAAGGAGAGAAATGGAATATAAAATTTCGGCCAGAGGCCAAGAGCTGGCTGGAACCTATGAGATCATTCTAAAATGAAAGGGAAATTGAGAGTAAAGGAGGTTTGAAAGGTGTAACAGGAAGAAAACCTCGCAGTTGCACTATGAATCAATTGCTAAGGCCTGTCCGCACTAGAAAACATTATGTATGCATGTTTACGTGTATATATGTACATATATAACTATTTTCAATTCCGCCAGAAGCAAGTCAGCATGACACGCTCCTTTTTCTAAAAACTTCCTCACCCATCCCTTCTTCTTTCTCTTGTCCCTCCTGGAATGCATTAAATTAGCTAAGTAGAATACAGAGGGTACTGCACCGACAAGCATCGTGATGACAACTACGCACAGAGGTACAGTAAAAGGAATGAAAGGAGTTGCAGCTAGGGGCCTGCACCACACAAAATAATGCCTCAAGACATATTTTTCAGTATATTATTCAGTATCAGTGATGTCTTAAGTCTGGCATACCTCGCCAAAAAGCTTCTATTTTGCTTTCTCTCTCTATACGCCTGGCTGTGATCCACTTCAGTCGAACGACCACCCTGTACAATTATGCTTTAAATCGATTTCTGTTTCACTCTCTCTACTATCTGATTAATAGCTTCCAGGGGGTCTTATGTATTATGTGCTTTATGTCAGAGTAGCCATTGCTCTCTGCACTGTCTCATTCATAGTTTTCAGGGAGTTGAGTTGAATATAGAATTTAGGTCAAAGGCCAAGCACTGGGACCTATGAGGTCATTCAGCGCTGAAATGGAAATTAACAGCAAAAGGTTTGAAAGGCGTAACAGGAGGAAAACCTAGCAGTGCCCCTACGAGAGGGTGGAAAGTCAGATGAAGAAAGAGAATATGAAAGGAGATACAGTAAAAGGAATGCAAGTGGTTGCAGCTAGGGGCCGAATGCAAGCTGCAAGGAACCTTAAGTAATGCCTACAGTGCACCGCATGAGGTCCACTAACGGCACTAATCTCCTACGGGGTAGTTTTCAGGGAGTCTAACTTCTTTATTAACTGCTGAGGTCAGAGTAGCCATCTGCCTCTAACAATAACAGGAGAACCTTGTTAGAACATAGACAAACAAAATAACTAAGCCGATGCCAAAAATGGCCACCGGTATATAACTAAGTTAGCCGCATTTGAGAGGTGACAAACATAAATCAAAGCTGCAGCAATCAGGACACAGTTTTCCTTTTAACAAGGTTAAAAAAGCAGTCCAGGTGTCACAGCGGCGAGGTTGATGACCGAAGCGGAAAAACAAAATTTGTTGTCACTCACCAACGCCGCCTTTCTGATCGTGTCGTCTGTTTCGAATAGAATGGGATACAGAATTTAGGTCAAAGGCCGAGCGCTGGGACCTATGAGGTCATCCAGCGATGAAGAGGAAACTGACAGTGAAAAGGTTTGAAGGGTGTAACGGGAGGAAAGCCTCGCAGCTGCACTATGAATTGTAGGTTGATAGATTTATGGGTTTTAGGCATCATGCCAAGCACTGGGGTACTAAGGCCATTCAGCGCTGAAACGGAAATTGACAGTGAAAAGGTTTGAAAGACGTAACAGGAGAAAAACCTCAAAGCAATTGCACCATGAAGCAATTGTTAGGAAAGGGTGATAAGTAAGATGGAAGAAAGATGATATGAAAGGAGGTACAATAAAAAGGAATTAAAGTAATTGCAGCTAGGGGCCGAAGGGACGACGCTGCAAAGAACCTTAAGTAATGCCTATGGAAAGTATGGTGGAAGAATGAGAATACGGAAACGGAGGTACCGTAAAATGAATGAGAGGGGTTGCAGTTAGGGGCCGAAGGGAACCCACTAAGTGATGCCTACATGTAGGTAGTTATTTCGACATGTCCGCATCTACTGCTTTAATAAAAAGTCTGAAAATAACACCGTCGTCTATCCATCGATAAAGAAACCTTCTGAACACTGAAACATAATATAATGGATGTTCGCTGTCTCTGATTCCTTTCTCTAGTTGCCTCGGGATTAGATTCATACGGAATAAAGTATTTCCCGACGTTATATCAGTGACACTTTGGTCAAGTTCGCGTGCATATGTGAATACTGGATACTTTCCATAGCGACTGACTTATTTGGCTCTTTATACTTGTGCGTTTATTGTAAATATATTGTCGACGTGAGCATTTACTCTGATATTTGTAAACTTGAAGGTGCCCTTAAACTAGAAATAGTTGTTTGAAAATCGTTTATGAATACAACACACACAAACGATATATACTGTGTATGTATATGTAATAACATATGTGTATACATCATATAAATTATCATATACTATATATCTAAACACACAGATACACGCAAACACACACTCGAACAACTACTATCTGAATATAATAATTAAATTTCAGGCAAATTCCTGGAATTCCGTAGTAGGTGGGTTCTAATATATATATATATATATATATATATATATATATATATATATATATATATATATATATATATACGTACTTATACATGAATGCATGTATATATATAAAATTCATGCATATGCATAATTCATTCTATATAGTACTATGTATATTAATATATGCGCATATATATATATATATATATATATATATATATATATATATATAGATATATATATATATAATATATATATAGACATGCCTTATTTATGATGGCTACTTATACACACACACACATATTATATATATAATATATATATATATATATATATATATATATATACATACACATTATATAAAATATATATGTGACATATATGCATATACTTATTACACATATCATTATAAAAAATATATTTAGCTGCCACCACTCCTATTGCAAGCATCCAAAAAGAGGGAATTCCCGTGAATAGGATATTTAGACCAGGGGGCGCGAAGGGATAGGGGTACAAACCACCCTACAAGATGAGAGTTTTAAGTTGGATTGTACGAAAAGTTCAAGTTAGAACAACAAGGACGTCCAAATGATAGTTAGCCTTTATGCCCCCTTGTTATAGAGGTGACTTGCAACTCTAAACATTGACTTGAGCTGTTGCCTGGCCTCAGAATTCCTCCCAGACAGGTGTTCCCCCAAGGGAGGCGAGCCCGAAAGTCACAGCTAACCTCTGGTCTAGTGGTCTCTCTAGGAAGGAGACGTACCTCCTTCTTTTCTCTGAAACCACTGGTAAAAAGGGGTAGAAGCACCTTGTTCACTTATTGCCGAAGGGACCAATCAACGCGCCTTTCATCGCAAAGTCTGTGCAATGTGGAAGATAACCAGCTATGCGTCTGTGAAAAATCTTCTGAGCGCCAGTATACTTCCCCTAAGACTAGAATTTATTTCCACTCCTGTTTCTCTCCCCTCCAAGTAATTCTCCTAATCTCCCGCAACAATTCATTGGTGCGTTCCTTGTCATATCAACTGAATGATTTATTGTTCTTGGCATGAATTAAACTAGGGAGACAATACCCTTTGCTTCCAAAGTCATAAAGTACAAAATCTCCCTCATTAGTGATGAATTAGCGCTATTGAAAGGGTCCTTTTACATATTATGTTTAACTGGAATACTCTTTTTTCCAGAACCGTGTGTCTTGAACCTTCATTGTTCTGCAACCACCGCCTTTTTCGATCCTTGCATAGAAGAGACATTGACTCCGTTGCAACTAAGCCATCGGCTCCCATTGCCTATTGCCAGATTGCTAGCCCAGGGCTGAGGCTCTTAATTTACTGTTTATAATTATTTTGAATACAATTTTGAAAGCTATGTAAGTATCCTATAAAGAGGTTTGTTTAATTATCCACTGTCCTACTGGTTCGCTCACCAGTCTACAATTTATTCCATTGTGAAAACGATCCTTGTAAATCTCCTTACAAACCACAGATGTCCAAGTATGCTGTGTTGACTGTTTGACGTAATTACATCACTTAATTTGCCAGGCTGGCTGCTAACTGTGTAAATAAAGTAATCTAAGTAACTCGTTTTCTTGGCGACCTACCTTCTTGTTTAAATGTAATGCAGAGTAAGTAATCCCTGTTGTCACATTTCACTACGGATTTGGCTGTTTTTAAGTGCCCCTCAGGGCAGAATGTAATTTAAAATTCTTTTAAAAGCATTTCGCATCCAAACCCATAAAAATACACACAAACACAGATATACGTAAATAAACATACACATATAGACATATATATGTAATATTTATTATACATATGTATTATATTACATTATGCATATATATAATTTATATATAAAAGTATAAATTACACATACACAGTATATATATATATTATAGATATATTAATATAATATATTAATTTCAATCTATTGCATATATTTATATAACTACAACATACACATATGTGTATATATATATATATATATATATATATATATATATATATATATATATATATATAATATACACCGTCCTTCGAACGCACACACAAAATCTCAAGGACCAACAACTTCCCCATAACCCTCCACTAACCAGAATCCTCAAGAAAGGGAACTTGAAACGACAGATATAAACATTTACGGTGAAGTGTCTTCTTCTTCTTCTTCCAGTCTCACAGGTTGAGGTGGTGGCTGTGGCGGGTAAATTTTCCCTCCTTTTGGAAAGAAGTAAAAAAGAAGTTTCTCTTTTCCGGAGTGGGGAAAAAATGTAGTTTTGGGAAGTTTGTCGACTATAAGGCCAAGAAGTTTTCGTCGTATGGGAGGGATGAAAAGGCTTCCGCAAACGTCAAAGATTGGGCCCAGGTTCGAAAATGTCACAGCTCTGGGGAACGGCCAACACTCCCCCTCCCCACAAGACGTGGGAGGGGGGGAGGGGGGTCTTGGATAAAATCCATGAAATAAAGGATAACTTTGTTCATAAGAGTATTCCTTGTCAGTGATCTCAGTAACTGTAACGGCAGATAACTGACGATCTATCATTCATCGGTCTATTAAGCGATATCAGACGATTAATTCGACACGAAGAGTTTAATCATACGAAGGAAACAAGCTTTCTTTTTTTAAGATGCTTGATGAATGGACGCAGTCGGAGGCAAAATAGATTTCTAGGGACGTCAGATCAATTAATGAAATCTTTTGATGTTTTCACAGGAATCAGCTCGAAATATCCCATTGGCCAAGGACGTCCTTTTAATTGCGCAGCATCCAGCAATATTAGTTTAATCTCATTTCTTTCATACGTTTTGATACGTTGCATCATCTAGGCGGCTCCGTTTGACTGCTACGTTTTTAATGAGTTTGAATCTAATCATCTCGTCTGACAGCACGGTGAACCGTCTGTCCTCTTTAAATGCTATACTAATAAATCTCCTTTTTTTACAATGATAATTCATATCTCTGTAGTGTTGATCGTCTGTCTCGCATTAGAATTGACTTTATCACGGAGTTGAAGGGAATACGGAATTAGAGAAATGAAAGGGGCTGCAGCTAGAGGCCGAGGGGACGCCGCAAAGAACCTCAAGAGTAATGCCTAGAGAGAGAGAGAGAGAGAGAGAGAGAGAGAGAGAGAGAGAGAGAGAGAGAGAGAGTAAAATCTATGCCTGTGGCAATTATCCAGACTAATAAAAGGGGTCCACTCTCCAAAGTTTCTATACTGAGAGAGAGAGAGAGAGAGAAGAGAGAGAGAGAGAGACCTTACCTTTTACAGACCTTACATCTTGTTCGGGTTGCCCCAGGTCCCTCAGTGTGAGGCACCTCCAATGTCTACCAGAGAGTTGCTAGTGCATCTTCCGGAATATTTTGCATCTTCCAATCTTGGATGGTCTGGGATGCAGCTTAGATATTTGTCGAGCTTATTCTTAAACACATCTACGCTCAGAGAGAGAGAGAGAGAGAGAGAGAGAGAGAGAGAGAGAGAGAGAGAGAGAGGAGAGAGAGCAGTATAATCTATTCCTATGGCAACTATTCAGACTACTAAAATAATAAAATGGGTAAGTTGGTCTATTTTCCAAAATTTCTACAGAGAGAGAGAGAGAGAGAGAGAGAGAGAGAGAGAGAGAGAGAGAGAGAGAGAGAGAGAGTAGTAGTATAGTAGTAAAATCTATGTCTGGCAATTATCCAGACTAATAAAATGGTTAAATTGGTCGTTTCCAAAGTTTCTAGAGAGAGAGAGAGAGAGAGAGAGAGAGAGAGAGAGAGAGAGAGAGAGAGAAGGTGGGGTGGTAGGTTTGCTAGTCTCCTGTCGCTTTTCTCCGAATACTATATTTAAAGTATGTAGCATTCCATAGAGCAGTGTTGATAACATCAAGGTCACGATAAAGGTTGGTTATTCAGACAAGAGGGTTTATCCGAGCACTGACTCTTGCCCTAGAGTGACTCTGCTAACAATAAGGGATATGGATACGATGCCCTTGAAAAGCTTGTGGTGGCTGGCACGAGGCCAGATTAATCTAACAACAATAGTCTTCCTAATTGAGGAAGAGAAAGGGTCACGTGAGTAACAGACACACACACATTATAATATATATAGATATATATATATATATATATATATATATATATATATATATATATATATATATATATATATATATATATATATATATATATATATATATAATATATATAAGAAATAGTCTGTGAAAACCACGAGGCTTCCAAGACTTAAAATCCTATAACATTACCTCAAATCAATGAAGTAAATCACCCTATCTCGAAGAACACGACCAAAGGGATGACATCTGTATTTATTTTCTAATATAATTTTATTGACAAGTTACACCTTGTATTCATAAAAAAATTCCTAAAATGAATATCTTCTGAAAAGGAGGAAAATGCCGAGACAGAAATGAATGAATGAAATTAATTGCATTTAATTTTAAACATTATCTGGAAAATTACTGGCAAATCCCTCATAAATTCCATAGAATCTGAATCCTCTAAAATAGAAAAAGAAAACGAAGATCAAGCATATTAAAAAGACACGGGGATTACTATTTTAAATCCCAACGAACGGGGGAGGACCATGTGAACACAAAAGTGGGAGGAGGAGGAAGAGGAGGAGGAAGAGGAGGAGGAATAATGTCACGTACACTGCCACAACAATCAAAACAAAACAGCACGCTATTGCGCAATAAAAGCCTCTATTAATTATTGCCCGAAAGTTTCTTTATGGTGGTACTCACTGTCCTGTGAAATTGAGTCTTCTACGTCGCTCGGCTCTGCTATATTATCTATCTCTCTCTCTTCTCTCTCTCTCTCTTCTCTCTCTCTCTCTCTCTCTCCTCTCTCTCTCTCTCTGAGGTAGACCGGGTCGAACCAGAAATCTCCAAATATCCTAGCTAGACCTCGGTTTTTTCCTCGTGGCGCAAGTGACGTCATCTTGACGTCATCTAATTTTTTGTTTAAAGGGAAGAAACGCTTTTTCGCCACCTGAAGATAGACTTCTTAACTAATAGGAAAACGCTTTGCTTAGAGTCATCTCTTACAACAGAACAGATTATAGAATTTAAGCCGAATACCAAGCACTGGGACCTATGAGGTCCTTCAGCGCTGAAGTGGAAACTGTGAGCAGAAAGGTTTGAAAGGTGTAACAGGAGGAAAACCTCGCACTTCCACTATGAAAGAGATTATGAACGGAGGTACAGTAAAAGGAATAAAAGGGGTTGCAGCTAAGGGTCGAAGGAAGGCTGCAAAGAATCTGAAGTCATGGTGCCTACAGTGTACCGCACGAGGTGCACCGAAGGCACGTCCCCATTACGGAGTTTTTACAGATATGCAAACATAAATATAAACAATTATATATCTGAGTGTATAAAACAACCCGTATAGTCGCACGCACGAAAATCAGTACTCTTGAACTCCAAGGATTCTACTTCAACTTTAAATCCGCTCCACAAACAGTCCTCTATTGACACTATTTCGTCACAACGTTGCAAGCTGCAACACGGGTCCTCGCTCTCACAGGAATCTGAATAAAATGGTAAACAATACTCGGGACGCGAATAACATGACGCGGCCTCTCGAGACCTCATTGACTCAAAACGTTTCCTAGTGCATATTTAGCAAGTCGCACAGGCTTGTGTGAATGTATTATTCACGGAGTCTGCTTACCTTTCACCACCATCGCGAATAAATTATGATTATTCTGAATAAATAAATAAATGAATATACAGTTCAGGTTGTGGGTAGAAGTAGGGTTATTCGGTTATGGAAAACGTTTAAAGCACGAATTTTTTTTTTCACATAAAAGATTACATTCATTGGTACTATTAAGACTGGCATTTGAGTCCTGTTCATTCCTGGGACGTCTCGATATCATCACATTCCGAATTAACCCTTCGACTATCCTGGTTTATCCAAAGCCTCAGTAAAGATCACGGGAACCCAGTGCCAACGCTGAATAGACCCAGTCCATTCCTACCCCACTGGATCAGAGATTAGGTTTGCTGCGAAAAACTGCCTAACTGGCATCTCTTGTGACCAAACCTCCTTGCTGATGATGTAGATTTAGCTCGCCATGTGGCAAGATTTACTCTAGTAATCTAGTTCATACATCCAACCTGTCACACACTCAATTTAACACAAACCAAATCCGGTTCTGGACATCACATTGACTGATAGACCTGCAGATCAACCAATAAATTATAGCCATTAGAAATGACACGGATACGTCACAATGTCACTTCTTACGGATCTGAACATTCGCACCTACGCTCTCTTATCGTATGCCTTAATTCATGCCCATAGATGGAAGTGGCTCATAAAAAAAGGCGACCCCGTATAGAAACGGGATTAAGAGAAGAAGAAGAAGAGGAAGGAGAAGGAGAAGAAGAAGAAGAAGAAGAGAAGAAGAAGGAGGAGGAGGTCTGTGCATGTAGCCAATACGCTGCTACAAATCAAGCGTCGATCTCTCACCTTTGATGATACGCTTTGCCCTCACTTCAAAGAGAGCCGTGATGTTTGCTTGCGTAGGGGCGTCTGGAAGCACAAGCAGAGCAGGCACTAACCTCTGCCAGGCTCTCAACTCGACGTCGACGAAGTGGGCCAGGGCTCGCCAGTATCTTGAATCTGGAAGTAATAAAAAAAAATGTGTGACAGGAGAGAAAATGTGCGTTCAACAAACGGTAAAACTCATTAGGGTGTATTTCCTTACACGTTTACAAATTCATGAACGTAGGAAATCACACATATTATATAATCCCGTATGAATTGTAAATGCGTGAAAAGGCTTTTATAGACAGTGCTATAGTAGATTCACTTCAACCGTGCATTTGATGTCTAGGCCAGTCCCTTACGACGCTCCTGATTGGCTGTTGATAAGCCAATCACAGGACTGGAAGTTCTCAGTCTCTCTCGAGAGTACACATGGGCAGGATGTATGTTCTACCCCTCCTGAGGGATACGACTTTCAAAAGTATCCCTCAGGAGAGGTGGAACATACATCCTACCTATGTGAACTCTCTCGAGCGAGACAGAGTTTCCAGCCCCGTGATTGGCTTATCAACAGCCAACCAGGAGCGTCGTAAGGGACTGGCCTAGACATCAAATGCACGGTTGATGTGAATCTACTATAGTATATGTGTTAATTGCAATACAAATCCAGAGTTATGTAAGGGTACGAATCTGTTCAAACAGAAATCTCGACAGGGAGCTTTCGGGAATCGAACAGATTCCCGTAAGCTCTCTGCATAGACTCATTTTTGAAAATACTTATAAATACCATATATACATATACCATGGCTACTCTTCTAACCACCTCTCCCTGAAAAAAAAAAATAATAAAAAAATAAATAAAAACCACCGGTGGCGGTGTGGTTTAAGGCTTCACTGTGCGTCATGAATTTGTTGGGTTCGATGGTTCGAGCCCGTAAGCCGACAAGTTTCTTATCGACTAAAATACTCCCTTCGGTTAACATAATGAAAATATATTAATTCCGAGGTAGGGCGAATTAGATAATAAAGGACATATGTAGCTCGATGTATTTATGCGAATCACGGTAATGTGATATGACTCATGTATATAAATATATATATATATATATATATATATATATATATATATATAGATATATATATATATATATATGACAAATACTCTCCATCTACAATGTGAAACTTTACCTTTCGACTTAATAATATTCATAACATCGCACTGAAATCTTTAGCACGCTGCAGTGTGACATACTCTTCCTTTTCATACTGAATTGCAATATTCATCAGAGGGTAATTAAACTATAAAGGAGAATACTAATGGACTGGGGTCCTCGAAGCGATCCCCCCCACCCACTGCTCTCTAGGAAGGACGAGTAGTTTTCGCGCTAGGCTACCAATCTGGTGGTCCGAAGTTCGATTCTCGGCTCGGGCAACGGGGAATCAGAGGAATTTATTTCTGGTGATAGAAATTCATTTCTCGATATAATGTGGTTCGGATCCCACAATAAACTGTAGGTCCCGTTGCTAGGTGACCAATTGGTTCCTAGCCACGCTAAAATATCTAATCCTTTGGGCCAGCCCTAGGAGAGCTGTTAAATAGCTCAGTGGTCTGGTAAAACTAAGATATTGGTGGAATCATCTCCAATTAAAGCCCCTTAAATCCTAGTAAATCCAGTTCAATCCAATTAAATCCTATCCAGTTCAATCCTATTAATTCACTTAAATCCTATTAAATCCAATTTAAAGCCTATTAAAACACCGAAATCCTATTAAATCCAAATAAAACCCATTAAAGCACTTAAATCTTACTACATCAACTTAAAATCCTACTAAATTCAATTAAATCCTAATAGATAACTTAATTCTATCGAATGCAATTAAATAACATAGTTATGCAGTAAGGTTAAAGGATCTTTAATATTAAATTTCTTGATTATGCTTTGCTGTGTGCTTTAAATAGTTCGAGACACCATTTATATACTTTAATGAGCGTAACTACCTTGAGTGCTAGTTACGCGTTTCATCGCCGCCAACGCCTAAAACTGTCAAGGCCGGCCACTCACGTCAGATGGGATTTGTCATGCCCGATTGGGCGGGGTTTAAGCAAGTTTGAATGTGAGTGGGGTGTTTTTTTAGTCAAGTCAGTTCTGATCAAGCCCGGCAGTCAAGCCGGATCGACAAAGGGTCGCACTGGACCGAAAGTGCTTGGCTATCTCGCTTTTCATTTTTCCTTCGTGGCAATTATATATATATATATATATATATATATATATATATATATATATATATATATATATATATATATATATATATATATGTGTGTGTGTGTGTGTGTGTGTTTAAATAGTAATGTATGTTATACAATACGTAAGTAATTGCTTAAAACAAAACAAAATACTGGTGCCTTGCTCAGGGTGTTTAATCCGTTATATTCCAAAGTAAAAGAAAAATGAAAAAAATAAACGAAATATTATACTAAAAAGCTCCTAAATGATACATATGATTTAAAGGAGTACTGGAGACAATGTAATAGTAAATTCATAATGGGGGGTAATGAAACCTCCCTCACACCCTTATAATTTTCTTGTAAGTACTTGGTTGTTGGCTGCGAAATTGTGTAGTGTAATGACTGATTACACAAAAATCTATTACCTTTTCACTTTTGTAATTTCCTACACTAATTTTATACACTACAAACTGTTTGGTATATTTGTAGAAGGGTCAATTATTTTGAGTTTCTATAAGCTAGTTTATCTTTTATCAAAGATATAAATATGTAAACATGAGTTTTATTTATCTTTATTATGTCGTCTTTGCTGAGTGTTGTCCAAATAACCTAACATGACTCCAGCATGACTCTTCCTAGGTCTTTGGGCGATTTGGCCAATTTTACATCTTGGTAAGAGCAATCAGTCGCTATGAAGCATAGTGTGGCACTTGGCCTTTCATAGGGCATTGTGGATTTCGTTATGCATGTGGTCCTTTTGCATGACCGTTATAATCTTTCTAGAAAATTTAATTTTACCTTGTTTATCCGTACGTAACCATAACAATCCCTGGGAGCTACCTGTATTTCCTCTAAAAGCAATAAATGTGAGAGATTTTCTCTCTTCAACAACCAATCATTGGCCCAATATTCTTTTTCGGGGCTTTATTTTTTTTTGTTATATTGGCTGCAACGGCACAGTCTGAGCATATACTATGGTTCATTATCAGACATTCCCTCCGCCACGTCCGAACTGTGTGGCTGCCAACTTGAGACTGACTACTTTGTTGAGAACTTGAGACCGGGCAGTAACGTGAGTTTGCAGTCATTTTTTTTGGAGTCTCCTCCCACTCAGTTCTCATCGTACGACCAGATCGACTGTGAGACGAGTGGCCCGCTTTACCTGAACGAGGGTCCTGGGTTATCCAAGACGGGACAGATTCCTTCCACTCTTCACGGCGAACACAAGTCACTAATTTTCATATAATTTGACGTGAATATTATTTTCAGTATTGCATGAAGTCGTCTGCTGTTTCACAGTAAGGACTATCTTGCTATGAGATTCATGTAAGACTTCACGTTAATCATCCCTGCTTTCGTAATTACTGACGGGCAGGACATGAGATCCGCTGCTACGTCCAAGGAAACTGCCAATCAAGATAATGTCAATTAGGTGACCGTTGGATGCATTATTGAACCCTAATGGATTACTCATCTGAACAAACCAGCGCAAGGCATTCTTTGAGGTAGGTTTCGTTCCGTTTGGCACACAGAACAAGACTTTAAAGTTGCCCTATTATTTTAGTGCCCCTTCATCAAACCTTAAAAATAAACTCGATTCCTTAATTCTTAAGTCAG
Organism: Macrobrachium nipponense; assembly: GCF_015104395.2. Classification (NCBI taxonomy): domain Eukaryota; kingdom Metazoa; phylum Arthropoda; class Malacostraca; order Decapoda; family Palaemonidae; genus Macrobrachium; species Macrobrachium nipponense. Next base: position 85,501,800 of record NC_087206.1, read on the forward strand.
TCAATATTTAACCCTTGCGAGATCCTTTAATTAACTGTGATATTAACTTAATGAAAACGCGACTTAGTAACTTTATCTTGTCACAGCTATTCATTTTTGTCTCGTTGATTGATAGTTCTCTTCTATTTTTTAGGATTCGAGGTTATTCGAAGCGTATTGGGATTTGTTGGCCAGTGCCCAGAATACCAAACATCTGGGCGGCATCTTTAGGTGCGTCCACACGGTCGAACAATGTCCGACGGACAAACACTGTTACCAATTAACAATTGTCTGCCGGTCTTTGCCTTGTGAGCAGAGTAAAAACAATGATATACAACCTTATCTGGTACCACTGTTTGTTACCAGATCTACTTCCATCGTTTCAACGCTTATGACGTCATCCTGCTTCGCCTATGTTATGGTAACAGTGTTTGTCCGTCGGGCATTGTTCGACCGTGTGGACGCACCTTTTGTCTTCCAGGGAATGTACTAGTTCAAGATAGTGTTTTACCTTGCTGGCATTATTGCTTCATTTTGCTTTAGATTCACCTAATAAATGCTTGAACTTTTTTCATTCGTACTTTTTTCATCTCTATTATTTTCGAGTATACGTCGCTTAAATCCCACGAAATTCAATTAAAACCTATTAAATCACTTAAATCCTATTAAGTCACTTAAATCCTATTAAATCCAATTTAAAGCCTATTAAATCACTGAAATCCTATTAAATCCAAATAAACCCCATTAAAGCACTTAAATCTTACTAAATCCAATTAAAATCCTACTAAATCACTTAAATCCTACTAAATTCTATTAAATCACTTAAATTCTATCGAATGCAATTAAATAACTTGAATCCTATTTGATTACCTAAATCCTAATACATGCTTAAATCCCACGAAATCCAATTAAAACCTATTAAATAACTTAAATCCTATTAAATCCAATTTAAAGCCTATTAAATCACTGAAATCCTATTAAATCCAAATAAACCCCATTAAAGCACTTAAATCTCACTAAATCCAATTAAAATCCTACTAAATCACTTAAATCCTACTAAATTCTATTAAATCACTTAAATCCTATCGAATGCAATTAAATACTTGAATCCTATTTGATTACCTAAATCCTAATACATCGCTTAAATCC
>NC_087206.1:85512927-85515427 GCF_015104395.2 Macrobrachium nipponense
TGAGCTGATGGTCAATGGGATTCACCCTTGTGGTAAGGGTGTGGTCACCGTAAGTCTGTTGGGCAGGAAACCTAATCTCCAGGTCAGCAGGGTCAATCTTAGCTTCTTTTAATATCAAAGCTCGGCTTATGGGATCTTCTGAGGTAAAACCTTTGTTTCCTTCAATTACTTTGATCTCTCTGATAAGCGCACCTTCTACTACCCTCCTGTGACTAATTTTGTTGCTTTTGTATATAAGCCTACTGTTTTTTGAAATCCATCCTATGGTCATTTTCCCAACAATGTCTAGCTATAGCACTCCCCTGAGAGTTAAGCTGTACTGCCCTTCTATTGTTCTTGGACTCTAGTCCTTATTCCCCTACCTGATTCCCCACATATCTGTCTCGACAATTATTGCAATTGATTATGTATACCCCCGCTACATCATCTGTATTACTGTCTTCTCCTTCAATTTATTTTTACATACTTGTTTTTAAGGTATTATATCAAAGGTATATATAAATTTATATTGACTTTCTTTCATTTTTGAAGTGATTTGTTTCATTTTAGGCATAAAAGGGAGGGCAACTATTTTCTGTTTCTTATTCCATGTACTCTCTACATTCGCTCTGTAAAATATTTTTCTAGCTTTGGTGAGTGCCCTTTTTCTGAACCATTCCGGGTATGTTTACAAACAGAAATATGGAGTAGCTATGGGGTCCTCATTATCACCTATACTCGCTAACATTCTATATGGAATATTTCGAAACTAATCTAGTTCCTAATGTGAATGTCCCTGACTTAAAACTGCAAGGATGGTGGAGATACGTGGATGATATTTTTGCTATTCTGCAAGGGGATGGAAATAATATAGAAACTTTTCTAGATGAGCTCAATAAGTTTGATAACAATATCCAGTTCACTTTAGAGAAAAGTAACAATAATAAAACTGCCCTTTTTAGACATACTCATAGAAAGAAAAAGAAACAGGATATGAATTCAGCACATATAGAAAGCCCAGCACATACAAACTCATATATTCATTTCTTCTCTTTTCATAGTCATGATATAAAAATAGGGGTTCTAACAGGTTTATTTCTTAGGGCAATGAGAACGTGTGACCCTTGCAAGATAGAGCAAGAAATTAAATTACATCGATAAAAGCTTCGATGCATTAGCATACCCGGAATGGTTCAGAAAAAAGGGCACTCACCAAAGCTAGAAAAATATTTTACAGAGCGAATGTAGAGAGTACATGGAATAAAGAAAACAAGAAAATAGTTGCCCTCCCTTTTATGCCTAAAATGAAACAAATCACTTCAAAAATGAAAGAAAGTCAATATAAATTTATATATACCTTTGATAATACCTTAAAAAACAAAGTATGTAAAAATAAATTGGAAGGAGAAGACAGTAATACAGATGATGTAGCGGGGGTATACATAATCAATTGCAATAATTGTCGAGACAGATATGTGGGGGAATCAGGTAGGGGAATAAGGACTAGAGTCCAAGAACATAGAAGGGCAGTACAGCTTAAACTCTCAGGGGAGTGCTATAGCTAGACATTGTTGGGAAAATGACCATAGGATGGATTTCAAAAAACAGTAGGCTTATATACAAAAGCAACAAAATTAGTCACAGGAGGGTAGTAGAAGGTGCGCTTATCAAGAGAAGATCAAAGTAATTGAAGGAAACAAAGGTTTTACCTCAGAAGATCCCATATGCCGAGCTTTGATATTAAAAGAAGCTAAGATTGACCCTGCTGACCTGGAGATTAGGTTTTCCTGCCCAACAGACTTACGGTGACCACACCCTTACCACAAGGGTGAATCCCATTGACCATCAGCTCAGGATATCAGAGCGACAAGAGGGGATTGGCAACTCTCAAGAAAAACCAGAACAGCCATCGCATAAATGACAGCACAACGAGAAGAAGTTCCAGAAGACTGCTGGGCCTTGACCCAGGCTAACATCCCAACATCTCTTGAGAATGGGCCACAGAAGGGCCTGAAAGTACTCGAGTGTGGAGTAAAACTAAATGTAAATACTTAGAAGTAAACAAGTTACAAATTGAATTTGTGGGTTTCTTTTTCAATCTTCAGAGAAAACGGAAAGAAGTTTTTGTTTGGTTCAATAATAATAATAATAATAATAATAATAATAATAATAATAATAATAATAATAATTATGAATATCCACAATTATATAGTAAAATTGCATTACAATATGTAAAAAATAAAACACACACACACACACATATATATACATATATATATATATATATATATATATATATATATATATATATGTGTATTACGTATATACATTAATATATCTTTCACATAGTAATACAACATACTACATGATTGTGACATTCTCAGCAATAATAATAAATAATAATAATAATAATAACAATATAATAATAATAGTAATAAATGAAAATTCTAATATCGTAAATTGTATTACTGTGTAAAAGAGAAACATTATATATATATATATATATATATATATATATATA
>NC_087206.1:85517927-85535427 GCF_015104395.2 Macrobrachium nipponense
AACGGATGTTAAATGTACACCCGACATACAATGCATACACTACTGATTCCTTATTTCTTTGGTATGGAATATTATAAAAAACATCCTAAATGCATTTTTTCTCTTTAGACCAATTTCATTATTACAGAGCTAAATAGATTCACAGTTATGCCCAGTCTGTACTTCAAAGCGTAACACGTTATTTCAATCTCATCTCCTCTGCCAATCGTTACGCACGAAATTATAATAGTCGAGAGCATATTATGTCATTTCTCTCCCGCAAACAAAAGCGCCTTTCACTGCTTTCTCCAACAAAATCTCCGGGCTATTGTTTGCGTAAAGCGAAACAAGCGAATTAATTGAAAATACATGACTCGACGTTGTTTTCCTCATTTAGAGCAGGAGAGAGAGAGAGAGAGAGAGAGAGAGAGAGAGAGAGAGAGAGAGGAAAATAAACAACGATAATAACGACGACTGGGAGAGTGTGAAAAACCGCCTTGGGAAATTACCGCCATCTAGTGAGAAAACTTTCAAAGGTTTTATTTTTTACGAGTGTTTTTTTTTCTTTTTTTTCCTCCCCCGACCTGACTTTTGACGCAATCTTGAGCTCACTGGCGTTGCTTCTCTGGGGATCGTTCTTGACAAAAAGCTCCTTCTTTTGGGCTATTTTGTTGGACTATCTCTCTCTCTCTCTCTCTCTCTCTCTCTCTCTCTCTCTCTCTCTTGTTCCGACTTTTGAAGAGACTTTCTGGGACGCCGCTATTTCGACACCTGTCTTGGGACGCTGTTATAACCGACGCTTTGGTGGGAATTACACCACCCGGATTATGATTATTGATTCATGGGTACTAAAACTGGCGTCACAACAGTTAGGATTACGAAGGTTTGCGGTTTAAGAATCTGGCGAAATACGAGAGATTTTTGTCAGGTGACAATATGTAAGGAATGCTCAGCGAGTACCCAATTCGATTTCGTATATTTCGTACTCGTTATCTAGAAATAGACTGTGGTATATATATATATATATATATATATATATATATATTATATATATATTATATATACACACACACACACACACATTCACATCTATATACAAATAAATATATATATATATATAATATATATATATATATATATATATATATATATATATATATATATATATATATATATATATATATATATATTATATATATATATATAGTCATTCAAGTACTTGAGAATAAAGGCTAAACAACTTACAGCTCTCATCTGTCTCACGTGACCTTATACCCGGCGTTCCATTAGATTCGTTCATTCTCCTATTACAGGTATCTACTATGACTAAAGTCCTACCACTTGCTCTTTCTAGCAGCCAAAAAGACCTAAGGCACGTCTTAACCCCAATAAAACATGTCATACACAAGTCAGACACATATTCCAAACAGGTTGAGTACAAGTTAACAACCGCATGGAAACTGTAAACGTTAAGTTGACTTGTACTCAATCTATTTATAATATGTGTGTGATAAGATGCCCAAGTGTGTGTGTACAAGTCACACACACATCACAGACAGGTTGAGAACAAGTCACCGACTTACTGGATATCGTAACCTTATCACACACATATTAAAAACAGGAGTGCAAGTCAAAGACTTGATGGAAATCGCTGTCTTATCACACACATATCACAAACAGGTTGGGCATAAGTGAACGACCTAATGGAAATCGTAACTGAATATAATAATAATAATAATAATAATATGTTTTATTAAAAGTCATTACTGCCTCAGCTGCATTAATTTTATACAGGTTCTTCCCTATTTTTCTAATTATTGCTTTGACATTGTTGCTTAAACTGGTGAGCAACGCACCGAAGGTTGATATATCTCAATTAGGTCAAACGATTGGATTTTATTGGTAAAAAATTTCAGTGGGGTAGTCAAATCTTCGGGTATATCCCGTAGAGTTTATTGCAGATAGAATTGATGTTATATTCTATTTATTTTCTATTCTTTTCGATTCTTTCCGGACGTTTCGTCTGAATAAACCTCAGACATCCTCTTGGGCGGAGATGGGCGAAGGATTGAAGTGAGAGGGTGAGTCCAGCTGCTTATATTGCAGTGGCGCAGCGGTGGGCGTCATGCCGCTGCCTTTTCATTGGCTAGTGGATGGGGAGCTCTTTTTCATTGGCTGCCTGGCTGCGGGCTCAAGGCAGCTCCCGAGCACATGCTCAACAGGCGCGCCGATCTTCTGAACTGCATATCATCACGCCGGGCTTCATTGTGATTGGGTAAAGGCCGCGTGACGTCACTGCTGGTATTATTCATGGTATTAATGTCATCTTCGGTGGTATTTTCCTCTTGAATTGGGGCCCGAAAACGACCCTTCAAGAGGAAAATACCACCGAAGACGACATTAATACCATGAATAATAAAAGCAGTGACGTCACGCGGCCTTTACCCAATCAAAATGAAGCCCGGTGTGATGATATGCAGCTCAGAAGATCGGCGCGCCTGTTGAGCATGCGCTCGGGAGCTGGCTTGAGCCCGCAGCCAGGCAGCCAATGAAAAAGCAGCTCCCCATCCACTAGCCATAAAAAAAGGCAGCGGCATGACGCCCACCACTGCGCCACCGCAATATAAGCAGCTGGACTCACCCTTTCACTTCAGTCCTTCACCCACCTCCGCCCAAGAGGATGTCTGAGGTTTATTCAGACGAAACGTCCGGAAAGAATCGAAAAGAATAGAAAATAAATAGAATTTAACATCAGTTCTATCTGCAATAAACCCTACGGGATATACCCAAAAATTTGACTGCCCCCACTGAATTTTTTTACCAATAAAATCCAATCGTTTGACCTAATTGAGATATGTCAACCTTCGGTGCGTTGCTCACCAGTTTAAGCAACAATGAGAAAGCAATAATTAGAAAAATAGAGAAGAGCCTGTATAAAATTGATGCAGCTGAGGCAGCAATCACTTTTAATAAAACATGTTTAAAAGAGGGTTTACTTCCAGCAATAATAATAATAATAATAATTTATTATTATTATTATTATTATTATTATTTTATTATTCAGCTGGGCACTGCTCATATGAAACAAGCCAGCCAAAGGGGCCAGTGACTTGAAATTCAAGCTTCCAAAGAATATGGTGGCCATTGGAAAGACGAGGCAGATAGGTACAGGGAAATACAAAAAGAGATCAGTAATGGGAAAAACATGTAAATTAACATATAAATAAATAAAACTGCATATAACTATTAAAATACAAGCAGGACTTTATTAGGGTAGTCATAAAATTGCAACCATCGCTTGAACTTCTGAAATTTTAATTGTTACGCGACCCGTCCCAGGAGTCTTTGCTCTTCGACGCAAGAAAACCAAATCGACATTATGAAATTCTCACCTGGCGAAAATGAACGAGCCCACCGCGCACCTCTCACACTAAATTCGAGCGTCAACTCAGGCGAACGAGGGTCGAATACCGCCGGACTTGGCCACGACCCTAACTGAGATTAGTGGCGAGTGGTTTTAACCTTTGGTCCGGGACGAACAAACAAGGATTCCTCTTAATGGAAACTCTCTCGCTCACTTCTGACGAAGCCCTCCTAAGTCTTCCCTTCCGTGAGGTGAATTGCCAATTCGAAAATTTACTTTGATGTAAGAGGGCAAATTGGTATTGCGGTTGTATGAGCCATTAGTGGGCGTTTCGTAGTGAAATAGATCGCTAAAATGAGAGAGGAGAACGATTTCACAGCTGAAAGGATAGGCCTAGTTACAGGAAGAATTAAGAAGTGAACTGCGCAATAATAATTGAGGTTTAATTAAGTCAGACGTCCTTGCCGTCCAATGTGAATTATGTATGTATATATATATATATATATATATATATATATATATATATATATATATATATATATATATATATATATATATATATATATATAACAGAAAGAATTAAGAAGCGAAATGCGTCATAATAGCCAAGGTTTAATTGTCATACTTCCTTTCGGTCCAATGTAAATCTTATATGTACAGGAAGAATTATATATATATATATATATATATATATATATATATATATATATATATATATATATATATATATATATAATATACGCGTATATGTCCGGTCACAGGTAAAGTTCCTAAATGATTCGTTTTAGGTGATCATTTTCCTTTCTAGACAGGATATTCAGTTACTTTTATGGAGATTACGTTTCTCAGGCATAACTGTCAAGATCTAAGGATGGTTTTCTGATAAAAGAATGATATCAGATGACACGAAAATGCTGTGAATTTAAGCAAGGGATACGTTGAGTGGCTCGTTTCCTTTTCTCTACAATGTTCGCAGAGTTTTCATAATAATCACTAAAGTCACACAATATAGCTTAAATTCACACCGGTTTCCTGACATCTGCTATAATTCTTCTATAAAGAAAAACCGTCTTGGCAGTTACTTCTGGGAAACGTTATCTACCTAAAAATCATCCCATTCCACCCAACGTCTCTTCCTTTCTAGAGATGTCAGATGATTTAGGAACTTTACCTCTGACGGGACATTCCCTGACATAATCAACTAGACGCTGCTGGGGTAATCCTAACCGAACCGTGTTTTTCAATTCAGTGAAATGGATTTAGAATCTAAATAGGGGAATGCAGGGATCATTAACCTCAAAATCTCCCTTCGCCGTCACGACGCGCGCACGGAATCTCGCGTACATGCAATATTTGCAATTCACGGTTGGCCTCATTAACCTTAATCGTGCCCGATCTCTTTAACCTACCTTCAGTAATCAAGTGAAGTTAAAACAAACAGTTTATATATAATATATATATATGGGACAATGGGGACAATCAAACTATCATAAGAGGTAGAAAGTGTTGAAATGGCTCGCGTCTTTTGCCATTTCTTTCGCCATAATGGACTTCACTAGAAAAAGAAAGCACCATAATAGTTATTTCCTATACATTAGTGAGGGGCACTGAAATAGCACAGGAATATAAAATTTAGGGCAAAGGCCAAGGGGTGGGACGTATGACGTCATTCAGCGCTGAAAATAATTTTGAGACAACTGTTAGGAGAGGGTGGAGAGTAAGATGGTAGAAAGAGAATATGAATGGAGGTCCCAGAAAAAGGAATGAAAGGCGTTGCAGTTAGGACCAAAGGGTCACTACAAAGAACCTTAACAATGCCTACAGTGAGGTGCAGTGGCGGCACTACACTCGTACGGGAGCCACTTTTTTTTTTTTTTTTTTTTTTTTTTTTTTTTTTTTTTTTTTTTTCATAAAACAATTTTCTTATGCTCGATCGTACATTAATTCAAGGACATCGATACATGAAACTAAAAAGCAGGTAATGGATCTCTTACTTTCACTCTCGCCAAATGAACTTCTTAATGTAACCAAAACAAACATAGCCCCCTTTGGAACTCCTTTTTCTATTTCAGTATTAACTCACTTTTATCTATTACTAAACTGATACTGTAGCTGGCAATTTGATGATAAAAAATAAAGTCTTATGATGATTATCGAGGTCGTTCGACTTTCCACGACGTGCCTGCTTCTAAAAAGATCCTTTGTAGTGAAAGCTTTGTTAATCCCTCACGCACTCCATTCACTCTGGTGGCTCGCTGGCCTCTTGGTAACCCATGGCCGCTTGCACCAGACCTCTCCACGTTCCCTTGTTGAATGCTGCAACTCTCTCCAGTTATTCTCAGGATTCTCCTTCTCTCCCAGTTCTCTCAGATCTCTGAACACATTATCTTGTCTTCTCATTCTTTTTCTCCTTCTACTGATCATTCCATAGCCACTTTAGGCATTCTGCCCTCTTCCATTCTAACCACACGGCGCCTGCCAGACGTATAACCAAGGTCTAAATTCTTCGTCTTCTTCCCCCAACGTTATCCCTCCATTAAGGGGTCGGTTGCCTGATGCGCCTTCTCCTCCTCCACTGCCTCCTATCAAAGGCATCATCATCATCCACCGAACCTCTTCTCTCCATATCTTCCTTCACTTTATCTCGCCATCTGATTCTCTGTCTCCCTCTCGATCTTCTTCCTCTAACAGGTTCCTCCCAAGTCCTCTTCACTCACTCCCAATCATCCATCCTCAACACACATACCCATACCCAATCGTGACTCTCTCTCTTATCACCTCTGTAATCTTTACTAAGCCTGCCCTTCTTCTTATTTCGTCATTTTCCAATCACTCAAGCAGCGATATTCCCATAATCCAAGGTCTAAATTGTTTACCCTTAACTCCATAAAAATGGTTTACTCTTATTTCCATAATAATTTCTATTCTTAAGCAATTTATCCTTGTGAAAAAGTGCATATACATTGCTGATAGGGTGCATCATAGACACGTGATTTATCACCATAAATTGGTTGTATACAGCAGTGAAAATCTTGTGTAAGTTGTGTGTTTTTCTATGCTTGTGTTAAGCATTATAGGCTGTTACAGGAAAATATGTGGAAATTCCAGTGTTAATATTATTAACTAAAAGTATATTCTGTGAAAAACTAATAATATTAAATATTTGTCAAGAGGTATTGGGCGTTCTATATGGCTAGCTACCGAATGCTAAATCGATCTGGCGTCACAGACTTTACCCTCGGGAGATTGTGGCCCCATTACCCGCCTCTCTCATCCCAAATTGAACTGCGCGTGGGAAGACCTGGTATTCTTCAGACCTTGAGTATAATGACCATTTCGGTGGTCCAGTCATCGAAGAATTATGACCCTGTAAAACGTTAAGCAAAGCTACGACTCACAACCACTCAACCTCATTACCAAGCACTGAGTCTTTTAAGGTCATTCAGCGTTGAAAAGAAAATTGAAAGTAAAGGAGGGTTGAAAGGTGTAAAAAGAGGAGAGGGTGGAAAGTAAGATGGAAGAAAGAGAATATGAACAGAGGTACAGTAAAAGGAACTCGAGGCCGATGGGATGCTGCAAAAAAACTGAAGAAATGTCTACAATACACAGCGTGAGGTGTACTGACGGCATTAACCCCCCTACGGGGTACACTAGAATCTCAGGCAAATTCTTGCTTGATCAATATATAACATTACACACAACAGCTTTGCAATCCGAAGAAACACCTTAGAGATGGTAGGCTTATATTAAATATTAGTTGCTTAATGATAGTACTAGTCTGGTATATAACGATGTGGAGATCCAATACCTGAAGGATTCTCGACTGATAAAAGGACGAGTCCACATTATGCACAAGCACAAATATATTTAAAAATAAATCTGAACAGAGAGCTTTCGGGAACCTGTTCGAACAGATTCCCGAAAGCTATCTGTATAAATCTACTTTTAAATGTATTTGTACGCCTACATAACTGTATACTCGTTTCACCATTTCAAGACTCACGCTACTTTGAGTATATTTAATTCTGAAATTCACCTCATTATCGTTCAAGTATATAATCACTGATTAAGGTACTGATTTCACCTCATGTTCCCATTAAGTCATAAAATGGGTTCACAACCATTAAGTCATAAAATGGGTTCACAACCTTTTTTTCTTGAGATACAAAGCATCAGTTAGCCTGCGCTGGTATACCTTTCACATTGATTGCAGCTATTTCAGAAATGCACTAAAGTATTAGATACTACATACAAACCCAAAGCAAACAAACGAACACAAACCAAGTGACACACACAAAAAATAAACTGCAATAAACTTTCAGAGCAAATGAAATGTTCCCCCCTCCCCCTCCCCCTAAACCCCCCTAACCCAACCGACCCAACTAACTACCCCCTACCTTCCCACACCACCGAAAATCAAAAAAGGAAATAACGCTTTCCATTCCTAATGCACAGAGAGAGAGACGACGGTGAGATTTGAGAGAGAGAGAGAGAGATGTGGAACAAAAAAGCAAATGACTAAGTGAAGATAAAATAAAACATAACAAAAGAGAGAGATTGGAGAGGACGAGAGACCAGAGACGATGAGAGAGAGAGAGATGTGGAACAAAAAAGCAAAGACTAGTGAAGATAAAAATAAAACATGACAAGAGGGAAAATAAAACAAAACGAGAGAGAGAGAGAGAGAGAGCCGAGAGACCGAGATAGAGAGAGAGAGAGAGAGATGGAACCAAAAAAAGCAAATGACTAAATGAAGATAAAATAAAACATAACAAGAGAGAGAGAGAGAGAGAGAGAGAGAGATGGAACCAAAAAAAAAAGCAAATGACTAAATGAAGATAAAATAAAACATGACAAGAGGGAATATAAAGCATAACAAGAGAGAGAGAGAGAGAGAGAGAGATGTGGAACAAAAAAGCAAATGACTAAATGAAGATAAAATAAAACATGAGAGAAAAACTAAAAACTAACAAGATGGAGAGATGAGAAGAGAGAGAGAAAGGAGGACGAGAAGAGGGAGCAGAGAGGAAGAGGAGAGGTAGAAAAGGAAGTGATGAGCAGAAGCGAGACGGATGAGAGAGGATTGACGAGAGAGAGATGAGGAGAGAGAGATGAGCCGCAGCCAGAGGCAGCGTTGGCAGACCCAATGAACCTTAGGAAAATGCATTTTTGCTCACTTCCCTTCGCTCTCTCTCGTTATTTCACGTCCGAGGTTATTTGGCGTACTCGGAAGAACGTAATGAGAGGTTGTTTGTTACCTTGCATTTCGCTACGTGTGTATGAACGATTTTTTCTTGCTATGATTTGCAGCGGAGTAAAAGTGGACCAAAAGTTTTAAGAAGTAACGTCCAACTTCTCTACAAGCCGAATTGTTTCTACATTTCTCTCTCTCTCTCTCTCTCTCTCTCTCTTAATATTGCGGTCCTAAATGTAAGGGAATATTTATCTAGTGTGCATTCTCCCTCTCTCTCTCAATATTACGTCCCCGAATATAAGGGAATGTCTGTTCAGTGTGTGCATTCTCTCTCTCTTTTTCTCTCTCTCTCTTTCTCTTTCAGTTTTATAGTCCAGAATGCAATTCAAGGGCATGTCTAACTATGTGTGCATTGTCTCTCTTTCTCTCTCTTGGTCGTAAATGTAAGGGCATCTTTATGTGTGCATTCTCACTCTCTCTCTCTCTCTCTCTCTCTCTTAACACTATGGTCGGGAATGTAAGGGTACGTCTACCCAAGTACATGTCTATCCATGTGTGCATTCTCTCTCTCTCTCTCTCTCTCTCTCTCTCTCTCTCTCTCTCTTAATACTGCGGTGGTGAATGTAAGGGCACGTCCATCAAAGGGCATGTCTATCCATGTGTGTATTCTCTCTCTCTCTCTCTCTCTCTCTCTCTCTCTCTCTCAGTACTACGTTCCTGAATGTAAGGGCATACGTCTATCCAGAAATTTGAAACTTCCTCTTTGTGGATCATTAGTCGAAGCGCGCAATTGCTCAATGGGTATTTCAGTTCGAAAAATAAATCTCTCCGTTATTACTGAGTCGAGGGTGTCTTGCTTGTTTGTAAGGTGTTTTTACGTTGCAGAACCAGTGGTTATTCAACAACGGGACCAACTGCTTTACGTGACTTCCGAACCACGTCGAGAGTGAACTTCTATCACCAGAAATACACATCTCTGACCTCTCAACGACATGCCCGAGAATTGAACTGAGCACATGTGTATGTATATGTGTGCGCGTGCGTTAAAGGCATAGTTTTCATGAGAACAATGCGAGATATCAGCTTCTATTATCACTGTCAAAAATGTCGGCAAACGTACAGTCACCAGTTACTTTCACACACAACCACCACCTTAACTGATTTTTCTCTGCTTTAGGCAACTCGGATATTAGATAGAGCAGATATGAATGAAATAATGCTCTATTTATATACACACCATCAAATAAGAGTAAACTGTCGTTTCTAACGATAAAGTACACAGCAAGGAAAATAATGAGTTACCCTCATTAGGGAAGTCCCAAATTTACAAGTATTGCGACGGAAACGAGCTAGACAGTTGATCAAGGAACTCATGTATTGAGAGAGGCAGATATGAATAATGTTTTTATTTATGTACGTATTATCAGAAAAGAGTACGCTGGTATTACAAACAGAAAATACGAGGGAAAAGTAAAATAACCGTAGACACCCTCTTTAGGAAAGTAGATAATTTTTAACTGAACCAACGAAAACTATGAGTTTGACAGGTCGAGACTGAATGCCATTTGTGGGTTTTTTTAGAAGAGGGCATTTCGGAATGGCCAGAGATAATGATTATCTTTCTTTCAAGTTTCAATCTATTCGTCCGCAATTGTTCAGTTAAAGTTACAAGGATTAGGATGTCTCAAAGACTTGTTAGTCCATCCGAGGAGACTTCGCGTGCAAGATATCTCAGATAAATAATACTTTCTCAGAGAGAGAGAGAGAGAGAGAGAGAGAGAGAGAGAGAGAGAGAGAGACCTTACAGACCTTACAGACCTTACATCTTGTTCGGGTTGCCCCAGGTCCCTCAGTGTGAGGCACCTCAATATGTCTAGAGAGTTGCTAGTACATCTTCCGGTATATTTTGCATCTTCCAATCTTGGATGGTCTGGGATGCAGTTTAGATATTTGTCGAGCTTATTCTTAAACACATCTACGCTCACTCCTGATTCCTCAGATGAGCTGGCAACGCATTGAATAGACGCTGCATTATCGATGCTGTGCGTAGTGGATTAATGTCCTAGTGGTGACTTTCCTTAATTTTTCCTGGTATCGAGTTTTGGGCACTATTAATCTACCTAATGCTTGTTGCTCTTTCTGATATTTTTAGTTCCGTGATATATTTTATGCTATTCCTTCTATCTGTTTCCATGCCGAATTGATCATGTAGCGTTCTCTTCTCCTTTCGAGACTATATAATTTTAAGAATTGTAGTCTTTCCCAGTAGTCTAGGTCCTTAACTTCTTCTATTCTAGCTGTAAAGGACCTTTGTACACTCTCTATTTGTGCAATATCCTTTTGATAGTGTGGGTACCATATCATATTGCAATATTCAAGTGGACTACGAACATATGTTTTTATAAAGCATAATCATGTGTTCAGCTTTTTCTTGTTTTGAAGTGCCGTAAACATTCCCATTTTTGCTTTTACATTTTGCCAACAGAGTTGCTATTTGATCATTGCATAACATGTTCCTATTCATCATCACACCAAGGTCTTTAACCGCTTCCTTATTTGTGATGGTCTCATTATTAGGTCCTTATATGCATATAGCTTTCTTTCTCTGTCTCCATAATTTATTGATTCAAATTTATCAGAGTTTAAAATACCATCCTATTTACCTCTGCCCAATCATATACTTTGTTAAGGTCTCTTTGTAGAGCGTTCCTATCTTCATCACAAGTAATTTCTCTACTTATTCTTGTGTCATCTGCGAAACTACTCACTACCGAATCCTTCACATTATGTCTATGTCTTCAATCATAATAACAAACAGTATTGCAGCTAACAACCGTACCTTGCGGCACACCGGATATTACCTTGACTTCATCCGATTTCTCGTCGTTTGCAATAACTATCTGTTTTCTGTTGTGTAAAAATCTTTTAACCATCTTCCTACTTTATCCACGATATTGTGTTTTCTAATTTTCTTCGCTAATATATTATGGTCTACTTATCAAAAGCTTTTGCAAAGTCTAAATAAACCACATCTGTTTCATTTCCGCTTTCCATATTTTGTGAATTAGTTCTCCACGGTGGACTAACAGTTGGGTTTGTGTACTTTTTCCTGTACGAAACCATGTTGTCCTTTATTAAACAAATTATTTTTTATTAAATGTTTCATAATATTTTTCTTCATTACCCTTTCATACACTTTCATAATATGTGATGTTAGACTCACAGGTCTATAATTACTTGCCTCTAGTCTTGATCCACTTTTGAAAGTAGGGTAAATATATGCTAATTTGTGCTCATCATAAATCTTGCAATGTATCTACACTTTGTCTTAATAATATTGCAAGTGGCTTTGCGATAGAATGAACTACTTTCTTTAACAAAATAGCAGGAATTCCATCAGGCCCTGCAGCAGCTCCATTTTTAATTTCATTAATTAATAGCCTGCACAATATCAGCTTCATTAATATCTATGTCAGCTAAATATTCACTATTTCATCCCTTACTTCTATATCATTATCTTCATATCTATTCTAGGGGTGAATTTTCTCTATATCGTTCTGCCAGTATGTTTGCAAATTTCCTTTTTTTCATTCGTTAATCTCCCTTCAATTCTCAGAGGGCCTATTTTCTATTCTTCTTTTATTCATCTTCTTCGCATGAGTATAATAGCTTGGGGTTTTGCTTGATATTTAATAGGGTTTTTTCTTCCAAGTCCCGTTTTTCATTTTCTTTTGATTGTATAATCTTTTGTTCTGCATTTTTCTATCTTACTTTTTAGTTCTATAACTTTCCATGCATTTTTTCTTTTTTTTTCTGCAAGACCTTTTTTCCACTTTCTGATTTTCTGGAACAAGATCCTTCTGTCTCTTGGTATGCATGAAGGATGTTTACTTTTCTTCTTCGGTATATATTTTTCCACTATTTTCTCCAATATTTTATATATATCTCCGTATTTACCCTTATGTCATCACTTACGAAATGTTATCCCAATCTTTGTTTAATTCTTCATTATTTCTGACATTTTTATATTTTTACTGTAGAGTTGTATTTTCCATATCCTTCCCACTTTTTCATTTCTTGCTTATCTCTATTTTCACTTGCTTTGGAATGAACTGTTAATTCTATGACATTATGGGTCTGAAATATTCGCATTATAAACTATATTTCTTTAAACATAATTCATCTCGTTCACAAATACTAGGTCTAAAGTATTTTTCCTTTCTTGTTGGCAGGTGATTTATTTGTTGAATGGTGTATTCTAGTAGCATATCTAATAGCTTTTCAAATTGGCCTCTTATCTTCTGCACACTATTACTCTCTTTTTTATATGTATAGTACAACCACAATCTCCTATTCGTTCTTTCCATTCTACGAAAGGAAAGTTGAAGTCACCAGATAGGAGAATAGTCCAGTCCTTGTGATTTCTACATATATCATCCAATTTTTCAATTATTAAGTCAAACTCTTTAGTATTAGGAGGTCTATATATTACTATGTTCATCAATTTTTCAGATTCAAATTCTACCGCTATTAGTTCAACATTCTGATTGTTACTATATTTCTCATTATTTTTCCTATACCTTGTGTCTTTCCCATATATTGCGGTTCCTTGATTCCTATTTTTTCTATCTGATCTATAAGTTTGGAACCCTTTTATTTGATCATCATTCCAGTCTCTTTGGGAATACCAGGTTTCACTTATATTCTTATATTTTCTATCATTTTCTTTTCATTTTGGCGGTTAGTTCTTCTAAGTACTCTATTTTTCTTTTTGAGTTACTCGTAACTAAACCCTCGCATTCATCACTATGATGGTTTGCGTGTTTTCTCCCTCATTTTAACTATATGGTTAGTTAATAAAAGGATTTTCCCATGTCTATTTCCTGTCTTCGGCTGGTATGTTGTTCTTTGTTTTTTTCATTTCCAGAAAACTTCTGACATTAAAAAATCCAACTTTTCCATAATATTTGATACATTCATCATAATTATTCATTTTGTGTCTGAATCTGCAATTTTCCTCCGTTTCTGCAATATCCCTCTTGCATAATAAATACAGTTTATTATCTCTTGAGTAGAATTTCGGAGCTGATGCTTTGAAATTTTTTGCTGACACCTCTGCATATCTCATGGTGGTTTGCTTTTCTCTTTTACCTGATATTCTTGATTTCTCTCTATTATTTTTTGTTTCTTTCTTATTTTGGATTTTATTACTTGGTTGGTTATTTATTTGATTATGATTCATGGCTACAGGGTGCATATATTTGCATTTTTTGTCGAACTTACATCCTTTTCCTTCTTTTAGGTTTTACATATTTTTGGATGCAGATCTCTGCAATCCATCCCCATATCCATCTAAGTATGAACATTTTACCATATATTTCATAGTTTTGACATATCTTAGGATGTTTGTAGTAACATCTTTCTCCAAATCTGCAATTCCCTCTTTTCAAAAGGTTGCAGATTTGGTCTTTCTTGTCTATTTTTTCCTCTTTCCCGTCATTGTATAGATCTGGGTAGAGCCTCTTCGGGATTTGCTTTTCTGTTGTCATATCGTAATTTATTTCTTCGTAGGTATGCTGCTTTATTGCCTCATAATGTAGTATCAATGAGTATCTCTGCATCCATACTTTTTTATCTTGTTCTTTGTTTTCCTTATTTTTTTTCTGTCATTTCATTTTTTGTTTGACTTCTCGTTCCGTTTTCCTCTTCTTCTTTTTCTTCTTCTTCTCTTCCTCTTCTTCTTCATCCTCAACTATTTGTACATTCAATCTTGATTTAATAACATTGTCTATCCATGATAGACATGTGAACAAAAAAATTCTTGTATCTTTTCTCAAAATCTTGTATTACCTCAGCACACTGTGGATGGGTCGGAATGTTGCATGCAGCACATTTTCTGATTAGGTTTTGTGGATTGACTATGCTATTACCAAACCTTACAGCAGTGTTTGCATGCTTTTGGCATTCTTTTTCCTAATGCATCAATTAGGATATTCACAAGATTCACCTTATTCATTTTCTTTGTCGGATATGTTGGTTTATGTATATTTTTCTTTATGAGTCTCTTGACCACTTGGATTTTATTTGGAACTTCTTCAATTATTTTCAAGATGTTTTCATTAGATTTGTTCCAGTTTGAAGGATTATATCCTTCTAATATATCTATGAATGCTTTTGTATCTTTTTGGTAGGACTGTTGCTGATTTCATAGATGAGAAATGCCAGTTCCCTTCCTGCTACCTCATCGTATTGCGAATCTGCTAGACACGCCAAATTACGCCACCTCTTACCGCAGTTGGAACTTACTGCCATCTTGTTCTGATTTATAGTATTACACTTGATAAACTAACTTAGAAGACGCTTTATCCTACTATTTTTTTTTTTCACACTAATCTTATCACCGATATTGTCACGAACACTTCTAGATATTTCTCAAATTCTAGTCGTATGTTAAACTTGTGATATCTGTTGATTAATCTGACTTCACGCGGGTACGACTCACCAAGCAGATGGCTACTTACGACAGAGAGAGAGAGAGAGAGAGAGATTCTTAAATGACAACCGAAGATATAATAGTTATACATAACTGCTCACACGCGCACACATCGTACAGGGGTAATTGTAGCGGCAATATATATATATATATATATATATATATATATATATATATATATATATATATATATATATTATATATATGTATATATATATATATATATAAATATATATATATATATATATATATATATATATATATATATACTATATATATATGAATGCTTCTTTATGACCGCTCCTTTACAGATGTAAAATCTTTATTTATTCATCCGTCACGATTTATTCTTTCAATAATAATTAATGGATTTCTCAAAAAATCAGTCTCATTCATCCACGACAATGAAAGCTAACGTGATGCCGAGCGAAAATAATCCATTAAGAGCAACCACTCTGCAATCCCAAGAGAACAACTGAACAATTCCATCTCCCACTACATACCAAGATTGGCAACACTAGAGTCAACTCGAGACTATGCTGCTTCCCTCTCAAAATCAGTGTAAATATGGCCAGACGTGGACTTCGAGATCACTTTTACCACAGAACAAATCTCGAAGGAATTATCCCTAAAGCTTTGTAAGCAGAAGAGAGGGAATAAATATAGCAAGTTAGACTGTAAAGGCACGTACCACTACTTGGAAGGATCATGGTATATATAACACTTGACCTCGTAATGCGATAAGGTAAAATGCTGGTGTTTATTTTGATTGTACATCATTATATAAAGGGAAGTCTCTCTCTCTCTCTCTCTCTCTCTCTCTCTCTCTCTCTCTCTCTCTCTCTCTCTCTCTCTCTCTTCTTTTCCTTACTTTGATATATTTCCCTCTAAAACTCCAATCTCTCTCTCTCTCTCTCACTTATCAATCTTTTTTTTCTTCACGTTGATAAGCATTGTTCCTAAACATAAATCTCTCTCTCTCTCTGTCTCTTTTCTTTACGTTGATATGCATTGTGCCAAAACATAAATCTCTCTCTCTCTCTCTCTCTCTCTTTCTCGCTTATCAATCTTTTTTCTTTACGTTGATAGGCATTGTTCCTAAACATAAATCTCTCTCTCTCTCCTCTCTCTCTCTCTCTCTCTCTCTCTCGCTTATCAATCTTTTTTTCTTTACGTTGATATGCATTGTGCCTAAACATAAATCTCTCTCTCTCTCTCTCTCGTTTATCAATCTTTACTTCTTTTCCTCACTTTGATATACATTCCTTCTAAACTCCAATATCTCTCTCGCTTATCAATCTTTTTTTTTCTTTACGTTGATATGCATTGTGCCGAAACATAAATCTCTCTCTCTCTCTCTCTCTCTCTCTCTCTCTTATCAGTTTTTGTCTATTTTCCTCACGTTGTTATGCATTCTTACTAAACACAATATCTATCTCGTGTAATAATATTTTTTTTTTACTGATTTGGTAAATATTATCTCTAAACACAAACATTTTCAGGTTACAAGTCAAATAACATCGATATAAATGTATTCATAATACAGACTTCTGTAAAAGAAATATTGCGTATGCCTCCCTGGAAATATACATACATGTACACATAGGGTATGTAAATAAACATATATGAACATGAAGTTTCAATAACGGCCAGGCAATTGCCTTTGTACGTATAAAACTTATAAACTCATGGATATCAGCATATACGTGTGTATATGTATATGTATATATATACACATGTAAATATGTGTCTATATATACTACTATATATATATATATATATATTATATATAGATATATATATATATATATATATATATGATATGATATACACATGTAAATATGTATATATATATATATATATATATATATACACGTATACATAAATTTCTGACTCACATCCGGATCGAACCCAGGTCTTTAAATTGAAAGGCAAGGATGGTGGTTCAGTTGGTAGCGCCCTTGCTTTTCAACTGAAAGACATGGGTTCGATCGCGATGTGGGTCAGTCATTTATTTTTATTCCACACGAAATTGAGTCGTTTACTTCTTTATAAAAGAGAGAGAGAGAGAGAGAGAGAGAGAGAGAGAGAGAGAGAGAGAGAGAGAGAGAGAGAGAGAGGGGAATTCCATTCGCGATTAACAAGAGAGGCTAGTTGGTCTCAAAGACCATTCCCAGTTAGCCCACTTGTGTGGTTAATGATTACGAGGGGACGAGGTCTGACTAGAGGGGTCATCTAAGATCACTGGTCCCCTTTCTCTATGGACGTGGAAGAGGGAATTAATTAATTGGATGGTCGCTTTCCCCCTTTGCTAGAGGTGGCTAGCTTTTCTGCATGAATGTTTACGCTCTGTACCAGGGATTCCCATACTTCGGTGACCGGCAAATTCTCTTTGGATACGAATTAAGACAGACAAATCCTAAACGAGGACGACTGAGTTTGAGAAAACTGACTAAAACACAAATATAAC
>NC_087206.1:85540427-85557927 GCF_015104395.2 Macrobrachium nipponense
ACCCTTGTGGTTTTGCGACAAGCTATCGAATTCAATGTACAACTGCCTCGCTTGGACTTGTCAAATATCTTATTCAGATTTCACATTAAATAACAGACGGAAATATTATAAATTAGCACTGACATACAATACACGCGCGCACACACACACACACACGCACACACACACACACACACACACACACACACACACATATATATATATATATATATAATATATATATATATATATATATATATATATATATATATATATATATATATATATATATATATATATATATATATATATATATATATATAATATATATATATATATATATATATATATATATATATATATATATATATACATATATATATATATACATATATATATATATATATATATATATATATATATATATATATATATATATATATATATATATATTGTTACATTTATTGACCGCCTCGTCTTCCCAGCAGTATTTAATTAATTGTATGTATGAATGAGCAGCCATGTTTTCTCCTAAAATAACTGATTTTGGGAGAGAACACGCGGTAGGAAGGGGGGAAAGGAATTTCCGGTCAGACAAAAGCTTAGGGTAGGATGGGCAAGTCACGAGAGTAGCTAGGCCTCGATATGGGTTTTAGGGCCCCCTACAATAAAACCTCTTTCCTTCCAAATTTATTGGTTTTTGTTTACCACTTCTCAGGCAGTGCCCGAGGCGGTGTATGAAATCCCCGCGGTTCCAAGACACCCAGCATCTTTCTCAGTCAAAAGCGACTCCTAAATCAACGCGGACGCGCCTCTTCTCCTCCTCTGACGGGACGTCAGCCCTCTGTCCAAACGCTGGTGGGACTATCTTCAGAGCACGACACATGTCCAAGCCTCGAGTAATTAAGGTACGTCTAGAAAGTGTAAACTCCAAACCAGCTCTTTTTCTCCAAGACGACTCTTGCTAATTTCATTTTCAATTCTCCCTTGTATCCCTCTTACATCAAAAGCCCTTTGTCCTCATCGGGCCATGTGCATCCCCTCGTGACTTGTTAAAGATTAAGTCTTCAGTGCATACCTCAGTTAAACACTAGAGTTCCTTTTCCCCAGTGTTAGAGAAACTGAATAATCGTAACTTGAGCAAGAAGTCCTTTTTTTTATCTTGCCTAATCTGGGATCTTTTCCAGATTCCCTGAGTCACGTGTCCAAGTCTTCGTTCCAGCAAGTGTTGCATTACCGCAAGATTTTGAAAACCAGCTTTTACGTGAATCTCATTTTAAGCCAACTATCATCCCCATCCCCTTATGAGAGATAATATTAGTCCCCAGGTGGACAAGCTGCATTTACTCTTTCTCTAGGCCAGTAAACGGCCTCTTGTAAATAAATATATGTAAAGTAATTAGCTGAGTTTTTCGGGGACCTTTTCCTCTAGAGTAAATTAACACTATAAATCCTTTTAAGGTAAGTTCAATTAATTTATTCTGCATTTTCCCTCAAATATTTTCGTTTACGTATTTGAGCCCCTTCAGGCCAGGGCTTAAAACGTAACAATATATATATATATATATATATATATATATATATATATATATATATATATATATATATATATACAGAGAGAGAGAGCGAGAGATGGAGAGAGAGAGAGAGAGAGAGAGAGAGAGAGAGAGAGAGAGAGAGTGTGTTTTAATCATTCCCTTCATTAATGAACCAATTTATGACACAATTTCCAGATTCACCAAATGAATTCAGCTTAACATTTCTGCAAATGACAAGTCTGCACAATTATACGAATGGCTGAATTCATCCGCAATTCAACAGTAATTTGTATATAATGGGCAACTGTTTCGTGTAATTAAAAAAAAATATTTTAGTTAATTGGCACACGTGATAGTAATGTCATTGCCGAGCGGCCAATATAAAGATACTCTAATAAAACAGCTAATGACAAATTTGGAGAAAATGAAAGGATAATTAAATTTTCTTTGCATAAAAGACACGTTGTTTTGAAAATGGGAAAAAAGGGTACTTTGAGTAATTACCTTCGCAAATTCCTCATGAAACAGGAAAGCGAATTTTCCCCGCGAGTCAGTCTGGCAAACCAGAATTGATTAGCGTAGCAACCCCATCGACATGTCGGCAACTTATCGCATACATACTAACACGCTGGAATCAATTCAACGACAGTAAATTTGTTTGTATGGTGTTTTCAAGTTGCAAGGAACCAGTGGTTATTCAGCAACGGGACCAACGGCTTTACGCGACTTCCGAACCACGTCGAGAGTGAACTTCTATCACCAGAAATACATATCTCTCACTCCTCAATGGAATGACCGAGGATCGAACTCGCGGCCACCGAGGTGGCAGGTCACGCCACTGAGGCGCTCAGCGACAGTCTATTGAATGGCACCTTCGGGCAAATGGTAGCTGTTTTATCAGGATTTTTTTTTGTCTAAGCTTCAAAGTTATACTGTACCGCCTGATGTAAACTAATATAAATATAGTCTCTTAAAGTTATGATTTGCAAAGGGGTTGTAAAGCCAAAATGATTAACACAAATGAAAATATATTTTGGGTGACCAAAGGTTACAGAGGTGGAAAAGATAAAAACAAATTAGAACATTTATAATGCCTGTATGCTACAGGAACTGAACCATACATGTATGGCATTAAATTGGTCTAACTTCCATAAGGGTTCGCTAAATTGGCCGGGGTTGATATTTTATTGAAGAAATGTTACTTAGTTTAAACTTACATTTTCCCAAACTCTTCAACTCTCGCATATAACTACCATCTACTTTGAAGATTTCTTTATCATTCTGGTATGAAATCTCGAAAACACCATTTTACATTTTTTGCCAATGTATTTTTATAGCAATGTTTTTCATTGTACATTTAAATTTATTATTTTATATTAAGTAATTTTCATGTACAATTTATATATATTTTTCAATGTATTTTCCACTGTAATTTAATATAATTTTATATCAATGTATTTTTATTGTACATTAATATATTTTTATATCAATGTATTTATATTGTACAATTTAAATATTTTTATTATCATGTTATTTTCATTGACATTTAATATATTGTATATCATGTATTTTTTCACTTGTTACATTTATTTAATTAATTTTATTTTTATCAATGTATTTTTATTGTTCACAATTTATATTTTTTATTTTTAATCAATTGTAATTTTCATTGTACATTTAAATATTTTATTTTTTTTATCATATGTATTTTCAATTGTCATTTAATATATTATTATATTTTCAATGTATTTTCCTTGTACATTTTAATTTAATTATTTTTTTTATATCATTGTATTTTCATTGTACATTTAATATATTTTTATATCAATGTATTTTCATTGTACATTTAATATATTTTTATATCAATGTATTTTCATTGTACATTTAATATATTTTATACCGCAGAGAAAAAAAAACAGATTCACATCCAGGCCTACGCACATTCATATTCACAATCTCCAGCTCCATCCCGGAATCGATTCTACGGGGAAGGGAGGAAGGGGGGGGGGGGGGGTGGAAGGGACTGTGGAGTAAACGCACTGAAATGCAACCGCATCCTCCAATTCGGCGAATTCTTCAAATTCATTAACACCCGAGCAAGGAAAAATGAATAATTCCCTCTCGGTTATTCATTCACAGTTACACCTCATCCAGTTCCCTAATGAAAGGGAAACAAGAGAAAGGGATGATAATAATAGCCTGGAGGTAGGAGGAGGAGGAGGAGGGGAGGAGGAGGAGGAGGAAGGGTTGTGACGTAGCCCTCCCTCCCAGGTTGTTTGTGTCTCCTCCAGACGAAGCCGCCACTATAACAATCGTCCTCATTATCCTCCCGAAATGAGGATAGGTGCAATTCCGGTTCAATTTCGGCCTCAATTCCCAGCCAATTGAGGACAATGCCGCCACCAAGCCAATAGCTATGTTTAGCTGTGTCTTTTTTTTTTATCTTTATGTTTTTTTTTCTCTCTCTCTATGTAACTTCGATTTCCAAGCAGTTCACGGGATGGGACAATGAGGAAGGAGGCCAAATGCAAATTAACAGTAAAAAAGGTTTTAACAGCGTTAACAGGAGGAAAACATCGCAGTCGCATTTTGAAACAGCTGTTAGGAGAGGGTGGAAAGTAAGATGGAAGGAATAATATGGACGGAGGTACAGTAAGAGGTATGAAAGTGGTTGCAGCTAGGCGGCGAAGGGGGCTGCGAAGAACCTTCTGTGACGCCTACAGCACACCGCATGAGGTACACTGACGGCACTAACCCCCTACGGGATTTTCTCTGTAAATCTTTCATCAAAAGAGTAAGGAAGACAGAGAGCTCTTCAGCGTCTTAGAAAGTTAAATGTAGGGAAAGGTCATTTTTCCTATAAATCTAAATTTCTAGACACAATGCCAAGTTTAAATGGGATACAGTCAGCACAGGGTCCGACCTGTTCAACAAGCTTCTCTCCTTTTGACAAACAGGGGATAAACTGATAAGGGGAGTTATGCCTTCATCTAAGACACACGAGTAAGTACAACTTGTTTACCTTTCTGGGGAGGGTAAATCAGAACTGAGGTGATCTACGAATAAATACGTAGCATAAAATCAAGAACCTTCGGTACGCCTCTCTTTACTTCGTGAGAAGATTAGGAAAATAAAATTATTTCCTTATGTTTAGGAAAATATAATAATCCTTTATAATTAAGAAAATAATTTTTTTTGTTGGGAATATAATTTTCTTATGATTAGGAAAATAAAATAATTTCCTTATGATCAGGAAAATAAAATAATTTCCTTATTATTGCGAAAATAAAAAAAAATTATGATTAGGAAAATAATATTTCCTTATGATCAGGAAAAATAAATAATTTCCTTATTGATTAGAAAAAAGAAATCGGTTCCTCATGATTAAAAAACTAAAATAATTTCCTCATGATCAGGAAAAAGAAATACTTTCCTTTCTGATTAGAAAAAAGAAATCAATTCTTTACGATTAAGAAACTATAAACAATTTCCTTATAGTTAGGAAGATACAATAATTTCCTTGTGATTAGGGAAATTGAAAAATGTCCTCACGATTGAGGAACAGAAACAACATTCTTGTTCCATCTAGCTGGAATGAGGAAAAAATTATTCTGAAGGTGTATTTTGAAAGGCGAGAAATTTTTTTACACTTAAGAGGAAAAACGAAATCATACAACTAAACCTTTTAAGCATATTAAAAAAAATCATTTTCACAAGAAGGAAAAGTAATATAAAAACTCCACACCTGTTATGAAGAATGGAGATAAAGCTAATTTGTTTTTATAAAAAGTAGAACAAAATATTGTTTACAATAACTAAATAATATTTATTTGTTCCTATAACAACTATAACTGGAACAAGTATAATCTTCTTTGACACGTCGATGTGTTTGTTTATGAAAGAATGCGGAATAAATTCAATGAAAGATAAAATTCCATATCAAAACGAAATAATTTTCCCATCAAGGGAAAAGAAATTGAAAAATTTCACCATTTCCACTTTCACACAAAAAATCATCTTTTCACATCACAAGCTCCTTTACTTTCAAGAGAACAGAAAATAAAATGGAAAAAATAGCATGAAAGGAGACAAGCGGACAAAAAAGAAACTCTTACAGTATACAAAAAACGACAAAAATGGAAACTGTTTCTCATTTGAAAGAGGAAAAGAAACTTAATGGAAGCTTTCGTTTGCATTAGAGGAATGACTTCACTGACTGACACAGCGACCAGGCATCACAGAAAGTTGAATGACTTCTTTCAGAAAAGCAAAAGGCTAAATTAACATTTTCCTTATGAAGGCAAAAAAAAAATTTTTTCGTCATAGGAGACTATTCTCTTCCATTACTACTCACGAATATCTGGTTTTTCGTCTTTATTCGAAATGGAAATTAAATAAATTTTCGTTTACATTAATTTAGAATAACCTATAATATATATATATATATATATATATATATATATATATATATATATATAATATATATATATATATATATTATAGGTTATTCTAAATTAATGTCATTTGACTGAACGAAAATTTATTTAATTTCCATTTTGAATATATATATATATATATATATATATATATATATATATATATATATATATATATATATATATATATATATATATATATACACATACTCGTATACACAAGCACAAACATACATACGTATGTATGCCTATATATAATATATGTGTAAACTAGTATGTATGCGTATATATATACATAAAATACACACACATATACAAATGCACATTTAAATAGCCTGAAATTCATACATTCTCGTCAAAATCATAGCATTGTATTTCCATTCATATTGGTTTACGAAAATGTTCATACTATACTTAATCGAAACTATAATGACAATTTTCAACCCAATAATTCCTATGTTGATGAATCTATCAACTGACATAAATGACTCTATATGACCCCATAGCAACCTATTATAGCTGCTGCTCCGTCGACAAGTGCAACATCAAGCATTATTTGTATCTTTTTATCTTGATCCTATTCAAGTTCTACGACTGAATTACTTCTCATTTTTCGACTTTTAAGATTTTTGCTTCCAGAGGACTAAAATGAATACGAACGTGTCTTCTAAACCAGTATTTGAATTTTGTTGAAACAATTTATTAAATATTTTATTTGGCGTTTGGGTATTCAAACTTAAAGATAATTCTGAAAATACAAAAAAAAAGTTATTTAGAAATGTCAAAATTGATGACGAAAACGTCCATAAGAAGAAGAAAAAAAAGTTATTTAGAAATGTCAAAATTAATGACGTAAACGACCAGAAGAAGAAGAAAAAAAGTTATTTATATATGTCAAAATTAATGACGAAAACGACCATAAGAAGAAGAAGAAGAAGAAGAAGAAGAAGAAGAAGAAGAAGAAGAATAAAAAAAGTTTTTTATAAATGTCAAAATTAATGACGAAAACGACCATAAGAAGAAGAAGAAGAAAAGAAGAAGAAGAAGAAGAAGAAGAAGAGAAAAAAAGTTTTTATAAATGTCAAAATTAATGACGAAAACGACCATAAGGAAAGAAGGGAAAAGAAGATAGAAGAAGAAGAAAAAAAGTTTTTATAAATGTCAAAATTAATGACGAAAACGACCATAAGAAGAAGGAGGAGAAGAAGAAGAAGAAGAAGAAGAAGAAGAAGAAGAAGAAGAAGAAATAAGTTATTTAGAAATGTCAAAATTAATGACGCAAATGACCAGAAGAAGAAGAAGAAAAAAAGTTTTTAGAAATATCAAAATTAATGACGCAAATGACCAGAAGAAGAAGAAGAAAAAAAGTTTTTAGAAATGTCATAATTGATGACGAAAACGACCATAAGAGGAAGAAGAAGAAGAAGAAATAAAAAAAAACTCACCCAGGGTTATGATGCTGATGTGCTTCCACCCGAAATGACCAAGGGCGGTAAAAACGCCTCGGGCCATCTGCCGCGCCGTAGGCGTTACCATGGCAACGTGACTCCCCGTCGCCGCTGACGACAACTCCTTGGCCTTCGCTCTACTGTTGTCCTTGGAGTCCGAATCCGTGACCTGCCCGGTTTTGGTGGAGGATGTGGTGGTGGTGGTGGAAGTAGGGGGGGAGTTCGGGTCCCCTGGTTTCTCCAAAACGGTCTCGTCGGAGCTGTCGTTCTTTTCGTCACTTTCCGCGCTGCTCGAGATTCTTGGAATCTGGGGAGCGACAAATAGAATAGAATGTAGAATTTTGGCCAAAGGCAGAGTGCTGGGACTTATGAAGTCATTCAGCGCTGAAAGGGAAATTGAGAGTAGAAAGGTCTGAAAGGGGTCATAGGAGGAAAAACCTCAAAGCAGTTGCACTGTGAATTAATTGTTGGGAGAGGGTGGATAGCAAGATGGAAGAAAGAGAATATGAATGGAAGTGCAGTAAAAGGAATGGAAAGGGGTTGCAGCTAGGAGCCGAAGGGATCACGCAAAGACCCTTAAGCAATGCCTACAGTTGGGGTGGGGGCTAAATCAAATGAACATTTTACGTAAGCTAGGCACTCCAGAGAGAGAGAGAGAGAGAGAGAGAGAGAGAGAGAGAGAGAGAGAGAGAGATCTTTATACTCTTGGATCTAGCGAGGTTTAGTTTGTTTCACTCTAAAAGACTTCCTGATCTGACTTGAATAGATCCCCATAATACGGTCTTCAATTGCCCACCCCTAAGTTACCTCAACTGCATACCCAGAATTTGATCTGTCAAGCACCACATGATTTTATTTAAATGTATGCCAAATTTCAGTAATCTGGTCTGTATAATATCAACTTATAAGCTAATCTAACTCGATACCAATTAACAAGTAGTGTCTGAAAGTAGCATGTCCTTCGCATCTCTTGTATGGTGTAAAGTGCTCCGATAAAATGGGAGGATCGAGCTTAAACGAAACCTACTGTTTCAGCAATACTGATATGGAATAAAAAAAATTATGGTGCATTCTCGTAAGAATACTTGAAAAGCAAAGGAACGCTTTTTCAAATTATTCAGGAAATACTGCACTTTTCAGTGAACCAAAGCACTTTTCAATGAACAAAAAGGACTTTGTTTTTCTTAAAACATACAATTAATATTGAAAAAAAATTGGGGGTTACTAATACATTAACATACTGGACAACCTTAAGTTCCGTTTTGAAAGGCATTAATGATGAAAAATCAAGCTGTATCCTATTTTTTAGGGATACCATTTCAAAAGATCATTTTAATAATTTTTTTCTTCATAAATATGGAAAGGTGAGTTTTTTTTTAGATAGGTCAAATTAAAGATTTCTCTGACGAGTAAATTTTATATCAATAGTTAAATATATTTTAAAAGTAAATTAAACTTTCCAAATCTGTTGATACTGGAACGATATAAGAAAATCCAAACGAACTGCCTTTACGTTGAAGTAATAATAATAATAATATTATTATTAGTAATATTATCATTAACTATATCTTCCTAGAATAATGTGACATTCAGAAATCGGTAACTATCTTTTCCCAAAATTTCCTGACATTCAGAAATCTTTAATTATTATCTCTTCCCACAATACTCCGTTATTCAAAATCTTTAGTTATCTCTTCCCAGATTTCCTGACATTCAGAAATCTTTTAGTATCTCTTACCAAAGTAATTGCCATTCAAAAGCTTTAGTTATCTCTTCCCAGATTTTCTGACATTCAGAAATCTTTAACTATTTCTTCCCAGAGTAACTGCCATTCAAAAATCTTTAACTATCTCTTCCCAGACAGAAATCTTTAACTATTTCTTCCCAGAGCAACTGCCATTCAAAAATCTATAGTTATCTCTTCCCAGACAGAAATCTTTAACGATTTCTTCCCTCAGTAACTTCCATTCAAAAATCTTTAACTATCTCTTCCCAGACAGAAATCTTTAACGATTTCTTCCCAGAGTAACTATTATTCAAAATCTTTAGTCATCTCTTCCCAGACAGAAACCTTTAACCATTTCTTCCCAGAGTAACTGCCATTTAAAAATCTTTAACTATTTCTTCCCAGAGTAACTGTTATTTAAAATCTTTAGTCATCTCTTCCCAGACAGAAACCTTTAACCATTTCTTCCCAGAGTAACTGCCATTTAAAAAACTTTAACTATTTCTTCCCAGAGTAACTGTTATTTAAAATCTTTAGTCATCTCTTCCCAGACAGAAATCTTCAACTTTTTCTTCCTAGAGTAACTACCATTCAGAATCTTTAACTATCTCTTCCCAAACAGAAATCTTGAACCATGTCTTGCCAGAATGCGCTGACACTCAGAAATCTTTTACTTTCTCACCCTAACGTACTCTGACATTCAGCAAAAAAAAAAAAAAAACAAAAAAAAAAAAAAAAAAAAAAAAAAAAAAAAAAAAAAAAAAAAAAGAGGGCTTATTGTGGCGACCAAAATCCCCAAAAAGTATTTTATTTAGATTAGCGAAATGTCAATTTCATTGCCATAACCAGACGTCCAATTGAATTAAGCATACTGTGCGCTAATTTCAAATCTAACTAGCGAACGGGTACCAATGAAATTTCGATAAATTAAACATTGCTTTGGCTTCGCTCGCTTGATCAATTGAAACCGTCTGTTTTCCTCTTTTTTTTCTTTAATACTTTATTCCGATGGTTTTATCGAGGTCCCAACAATATTTTTTATACTAATAATATATATATATATATATATATATATATATATATATATATATATATATATATATATATATATATATATATATATATATATATATATATATATATATATACACATAATACAGGTAGATAGAATATACAATTTAGGCAAAAGGCTAAGCACTGGGACCTATGAGGTCATTCAGCGTTGAAAAGAAAATTGAGAGTAGGAGGTTTAAAAGGTGTAACAGGAGGAAAACCTCAAAGCAGTCGCAACATGACGCAATTGTTAGTAGAGGGTGAAAAGTAAGATGGAAGAATGAATACGAATGGAGGTACAGTAAAAGGGATGAAAGGAGTTGCAACTACGGGCCGAAGAGACGCTGCATAGAACCTTAAGTACTGTAATGCCCTACAGCGAAAAAAAGGCATTGGAGTGGTTGGACAGCAAAATACATAGATCCAGAAAGTGCAAGGCTATAGAGGTGGAAATGGCAGACAACCCCACAGCTGCACTCAGCATAAATAAATAGACGGTTGGGCAGACATATTGAAAATATGAGAAAATCCAAACGAACTGCCTTTACGTTGATGTAATATTGTTATTATTATATTAGTAGTAGTATTGTTATCATTAACCATATCTTCCTAGAATAATGTGACATTCAGAAATCGGTAACTATCTCTTTCCAAAATTTCCTGACATTTAGCACTTCGTTATTCAGAAGTTTTTAGTTATCTCTTCTCAGAATATCCTGACATTCAGAAATCTAACTATCTCCGCCCAGAGTAACTGTCATTCAAAATCTATAGTTATCTCTTCACAGACAGAAATCTTTAACTATTTCTTCCTATTGTAACTACCATTCAAAAATCTTATCTCTTCCCAGACAGAAATCTTTAACCATTTCTTCCCAGAGTAAGTGCCATTCAAAAATCTTTAACTATCTCTTCCCAGACAGAAATCTTTAACTATTTATTCACAGAGTAACTGCCATTCAAAAATCTTTAATTATCTCTTCCCAGACAGAAATCTTTAACTATTTCTTCCCAGAGTAACTGCCATTCAAAAATCTTTAACTATCTCTTCCCAGATAGAAATCTTGAACCATCGCTTGCCAGAATTTCCTGGGCAGACATATTGAGGAAAGGTAGCAGAAACAGAGGCAAAGTAAAAGGCTAGAAAGAGGGCCCACCTAGAGATCGAAGAGTCGCTGCAAACGACGTTTAGTAATGCATACAATGCACCTCATGAGGTTCACTGACACCCCCTGAAGGGGGGGGGGGGGGGGGGGGAGGGGGGGGGGGGGGGGGGAGGGGGGGGGGGGAGGTGCGGGGACAAGAACTGATGGCTGAACCATTGTACAGAGAGGGGTTTAAGCTACCGCTGTTTTATAACAATATTTCTTTAAGCAATCGAAGTGATCTAGACCCAGAAGGAAAACCGAATGTTGCTGATTGCAGTTAATGGCAAAGGCAGTAACACAGCGTGGGAATCCGACTATAGCCCGCTATAATATTATAGTATATATATTTTTAAATGCAAAACCTCAGCCGTAAGGAGCTAATGAAGCATTCTCCGTCCTGCGTGCCGGAAGTTTAATTAAGCAATGGAATCAGGATTTTGGGACACAGCCAATAGCAGACGAATTTCGAAGGAAAAGTCTACGACGAATCTTGTCAAAGAAATACTGTAGCAAACAAATGCAATATTGATTAAAAAAACTACTCATAGTAGCAGGAGGTTTGAAATGGAAAAACAAATCCACACACACACACACACACATTATATATATATATATAATATATTATATGAATCTCTACAGACAACTTTCTTGAATCTGTTCCCGAACAGACTCCAGAAGGCTCTCTGTAGATTTAATTTTCAATATATTTGTACCCATACATTAATGAGGATCTGTTTCTCCAATCCAAAGGCAAAACTGATCAACATTATAAGAATATATCACTACACTTACCTCTAAGCAGGACCAGGGAAGAAAAAGCTTGCCATATTTTTCGGCCAGATGGCTCATGACCCGACAAAGGCTGGGTTCCACTCCACCAATGAGAGCGTGAGTTGTGGGTGACGTCATCTGAGTCAACAGGTACTCCACCCCGTGTCGTTCATTACAGGAAAAATCTGAAAAAGAAAAAAATTACGGTTTTTGCAGAAAGACTGAATCACATTTACGCTTCGGGTTCAGAAAGTAATGACGATAAAACACACAAAATGTTATTAAAACTTAGAGCCATTCTTGAAATGTGCTACATTAGTGTAATGATGGAAATATAAACAGGGTGTCCATGAACAATATCAAAAAGCGCAGCGATGATGATAATAGTACTACTAATAATAATAACAATAATAATATTGATAATAATAATAATAATGACTACATAAACAGAGTAATTATGCTTTATGAGAACGGCCACTGTTCTAGAAAAATTTTTAGCAAAATTATGATAAACAAAAATAATAAATATACTTCTGTTAATCGAATGTTTATCTTTTTCTTCTTTTTAGTTTTCTATAAAAGAAAATCATTGAGATGTCTTTATCCTCTGGACTTTTTTTCCGTCCGCCCTCAAATCTAAAAAAAAAACACTACTGAGGTAAGAGGACTGATAACTGTTATGTTCATCGTCCACCCTCCAATCATCATATATAATAAATTGTACCCCTCTAATCTCGGTAGTTTTTATTTGGTTTTAGGTTAAAGTTAGCCTTGATCGTGCCAACAACACAGGCCACCACTAGGCCGCTAAAGTTTCATGAGCCGTGGCTGAGTTTCATACAGCATTATAAGCTGTACAGAAAACTCGATTGTGCCGAAGATACTTCTGTGCATTTATGACTTGCTATTATAAATTAAGCTGAAATCATCCTACATAATCTAGCAATACTATAGAGGAGAAATTTAAATTAAGAATATCTTAGTTTTACCAGACCACTGAGCTGATTAACAGCTCTCCTAGGGCTGGCCCGAAGGATTAGATATTTTTACGTGACCAGGAATCAATTGATTACCTAGCAACGGGACCTACAGCTTATTGTGGAATCCGAACCACATTATATCGAGAAAGGTATTTCTATCACCAGAAATAAATTTCTCTGGTTCCGCGTTGGCCGGGCCGAGAATCGAACTCGGACCACCGAATTAGCAGCCGAGTGCGAAGTCCACTCAGCCAACGTGGGACTACTATAGGAGAGAGAGAGAGAGAGAGAGAGAGAGAGAAACGCTCTAACTCGCCCGAGAGCGTCAAGGCATGCCATATTGCACTACGGCGGAGATCTGCGTGATCTTTTGTCATGCAAATGGGAACATTGCAAAATCGTTTCCGCTCTGCATGGCGAAATGCGGCTCTCGCTCACAAAGGCCCACCAGCCGCCATGTTGTCCTGTCGACAGGTATTTCTACTCTACTTTAACAGTTAAGTGCATTTATTTTTAAATACATACATACATACATACATATATATATATATATATATATATATATATATATATATATATATATATATATATATTTAATTCGTATGCCCTTAGTTATATTCTCGTAATGGGTTGGGCTTTCGAATTTTCATTCATCACACACAGAAACACCGATAAATTTTTAATATATATATATACATAAAAAAAACAGAATTAACAAAAACGTAAAAATCGACATCTCTTTCCGTATGGCGTTGAGAAGCCTTTCTATCAGCCTGTCAATAACTACAAGTTATTAAACAGTAAATGCCTGCAATGATACACGACTAAAAGTTATAATGTCCCGTTTAATCTATAAAACTCAAATCTATTTGTAAACTTTTCCTTTGAGAGAGAGAGAGAGGAGAGAGAGAGAGAGAGAGAGAGAGAGAGAGAGAGAGAGAGAGAGAGAAATTGGTTACGCAGCCTTGAGCATATACATACATACAATTTATATACTATATATATATATATATATATATATATAATATATACATATATTATATATATATATATATATATATATATATATATATATATCTATATATATATATATATATATATATATAAAATATATAGATAGATAGATAGATAGATGAGTACTGTATATTCCCTTTTATGGACATAGCTGAAAAAGAAAATTGATTTTTACTAGACAATCCCTAAAATGTGATAATTTTACAACGCATCTCGTACACCCCCCCTCTCTCTCTCTCTCTCTCTCTCTCTCTCTCTCTCTCTCTCTCTCTCTCTCTCTCTCAGACATGTACGCTTGATCTCCGTGCTAATGAACAAGTTTAACCATTCATACAGATGATGAATATGTAGATTGGAGAGGTGACCTCCATCTCTCTCTCTCTCTCTCTCTCTCTCTCTCTCTCTCTCTCTCTCTCTCTCTCCACGCATCAATGCAGGGATTTGTATTCCACCAGATACAATCGCCCCCAAAGACGTCTGGGCTGAAGACATCTCCATCATGATTTGAACTGAAGCGCCTATATGACGAAGGGACCCCAACCCCCACAAGCAAACCCTACTGCCTCAGGAGGTCGTTTATGTAAGTGCAAAGCCTATGAAGCCTTGGTTCACCTTCCCTATGAAAGCCTTGATTCGATTCATGTTACGCAGGAATATCTGAATGTGGTCCGCTTATTTAGTGAAAGGTTTTGAATCTAATTCACTCTCCAGCATAGCGTTCAAGTATGATAACTTTTTTTGCCGTTTTCCTAAATTCTGGATAGGACCCTGTCTACAATTCAAGAACGGGAGTGGTTCATTTTCCAAGTTAAAGATAAAGATGATTAATTTTCCAATGTAAATCTCAAGACGCGTTATTTTCCAATGTAAATCTAAATACGATTCATTTTCCTATGTATTTGCAAATACGATTCATTTTCTTATGTAAGTCTAAATACGTTTTATTTTCCAATGTAAGGCTACATATGATTCATTTTCCTACGTAAAGCTAAATACGATTCATTTTCCAATGTAGAGCTAAAGATTTTTCATTTTCCAATGTAAAGCTAAATATAATTTATTTTGCTATGCACAGATAAATACGATTTATTCTCCAATGCAAAGCTAAATACAATTTAATTATTAGTGTTAAACTACATACGATTAATTTTCCTATGTAAAACTGAATATGAGTAATCCTCGTATGTAAAAGTAAATGACTCATTTTCCAATAAACGGACTGATTTTTAGTTTTTTTTTTATGCAGTGCCTGTTATAATTCACTTTTAAATATAGCACCTGAATGTAGTTGACTTGTCATTGCAAACGAACATGGATAACTTTTCAGGCAACGTCAGAATACCATGCAATCGCTTCCAAATAAGAGCTAGACTTTGATAAGAGCTTTTAATGGAAATCTGAATGTATTTTACTTTCTTTATATGCAAAGCTGGAATGTGATTCACATTTTAATACAAAGCCTGACATTGATTCAACCTTTACAGCAAAGCCTGAATATGATTCATTTTCTGATGAAATTCAGAACATAATTAACTTTTTAATACAAGGCCTCAATATACTTAAATTTTCAATTAAAATTAGAATATAGTTCACTTTACCATCATGGTTCGAATATGATTCAGACAACTATCTCGAAAGCCTAAATATGAATAAACAAGTCTACAGAAAGAGAGTTCAGTTTTTTCTAAATCAAAATAAAGAAATAAACAGCAGCATAGCAACATGCTCCGTAATTTGAAACAAATGAACTGAAAGTACCTAAGAACGTGTTTTGGAATTCCAGCATCGAATCAAAAACGTGTTGTCGCATAATAAGTTGTAGGTAAAACCTACAGCTCAAGTCTAAGTGTCTCAGTTGTTGAGATGCATATAAAGTACAATTACTGCCGTATATGACGGTAAACATTTCCTTATTATATAATAAAAGTACATATGAATATATTGTAGGTTAGTGCCCTTCGAATGCACAAATAATGTAACGAGGTAGGTTGTATACATGCTTAATTACAGTCCAGCAATATATTCACTAATATAAATCTTATCTTTTATTTTGATATTTATAACATTCATCGTAAACCCTTATCTTTACTGGATATACTAGATATCTACATGCATCCACTTGACACTGCATCTCACAGCTAAAGGAATCCACATGACACTGCATCTCACAGCTAAAGATATCCACATGACACTGCACCTCACAGCTACACAAGCATTTGACACTAAATCTCACAGATACAGGAATCCTCTTGACAATGCATCTCACAGCTAAAGGAATCCACATGACACTGCACCTTACAGCTACAAGCATCTACTTGACACTGCATCTCCAAGTTGCAGACATCCACTTGACACTGCATCTCACTACTACAAGAATCCACATGACACTGCATCTCACAGCTACAGGCATCCACTTGACACTGTATCTCGCAACTACAGACATCCACTTGACACTGCATCTCCCATCTACAGGCATCCACTTGACACTGCATCTTGCAACTACAAGCTTCCACTTGACACTGCATCTCACAGCTACAGGCATCCACTTGACACCACCTTACAACCACAGGCATCCACTTGGCACTGCATTTCATCGCAGCTACATGCATCCATTTGACACTGCAACCTCTTTACACTAGATCTAGTTTCACTGTTTTCGTGTTATTTCACCTACCCTCTATTCTATATGATAAATCTTTCCTGTAATTTTATCCATAAATTTTTAATCAAATAAGCATATTCAGTTAAATGCTCCTAAAAAATTATGTTTAATCATTTATATGATATATATCTACTCTGCTGTTTTTTGGTTACATGGAGAGAGAAGAACGAGAGAGAAGAGATTGAGAGAGAGAGAGAGAGAGAGAGAGAGAGAGAGAGAGAGAGAGAGAGAGAGAGGTGCACATCTCGCTTATTTTACACACACAAACACACACATAATATAAGGTGACAGATACGCAAAAAAATTATCTAAAAAAGGAGAAAGGTTAAATTTATAATTATCTAACTATTACATCTTTACTACATTAAATTTTTCCTAGAACTAATTCCAATACTTCTTCAACAGCCACGCAAGAGATCACGAATACACTGGTCGAAGATGTAAGTGAGAGAAATTCCAAATCCACGCATTCTCAATTCGATCACGTCTTCCGGGAGCGAATTTCGTAACTCGGAACGTATGACGGCAAGAAAAAAAGGAGGGGATGTGGTGACTTGGGGAAGGGGTAGGGGGTAGGGGGGTGGGTGGGGGGTGGGGGGCGTCATGCACCAGAATTATGGCCTATTCAACCTTGCCAAAAATGACAGGCGATTTTTGCCACAATAAATAATAAGCGAATATTACTCCACTCTTCTCCTGAAGAATGTGACGGCCCCGTTCAGCCATGGAAATTCAGTGGTAGCCC
>NC_087206.1:85560427-85575427 GCF_015104395.2 Macrobrachium nipponense
AACACACACACATATACGTAAGAAGAATATCAAGACTACGTATAATACGTTACACATGCGTAAACTCGTATTCCAAGCTCGCCAGAGCAGCAGAGGAAGTAGTCATGATTAAAACTGAATTCTCCCGAAGGTTCCCTTTGCTTCAGTGGTCACTTGGCCGAGCAATTAACTCGACATTTAAGGCTGAATGAACTACCGAAGTCCATGACACAGATTTGAAACAAGAGCTACCAGATATCACATGAATCGATTGCTTCAATTACGACAAATGTATCTCTACGCGCGCACGCGCGGTTTTCATAAGATACGCAATAAAGATGAATATGTATGTATATATGTGTCTGTACCACGGGCATTTAGTTTGAACGTAAGAACAAGAACACACACGCGTACAGAAACACTGTGCATCCAAAGATATCAGGCCACAAATCATGTTTCATATCAATTAACTGTATATTGCGAATAACTTACACCCAAGGGGAATATGTATGTATGCATGGATGTATGTATGTATGCGTGAATACATACATACATGCATGCATACATACACATACACGTACATATATACAATATATATATGTGTATATATATATATATACATATATATATAAATTTATTTAAATAATAATATAATATATATATATAAATTATATATAATATATATAAGTATAATTTTTATATAATGTATGTAAGATTGTTTGTTTGTATGGTGCTTTCACGTTGCATGGAACCAGTGGTTATTCAGCAACGGGACCAACGGCTTAACGTGACTTCCGAACCACGTCGAGAGTGAACTTCTATCACCAGAAATACACATCTCTCACTCCTCACGGAATGGCCGAGAATCGAACCCGCGACCACCGAGGTGGAACGCTAATACCATACCAACTACGCCGCTGAGGCGCTTAATGTATGTATGAGAGAGAGAGAGAGAGAGAGAGAGAGAGAGAGAGAGAGAGAGAGAGAGGCAGCAAATCCCATCATTCCTCGGTGGAGTCTTCTATTTCTATTTTCCTCCACCGAGCGCTTTCATTCTTGTCTGTACAGGTAATGATGATCGATGGTCCCTCAAGGCACCACTGAGAAGACAAAGATGAAGCCTCCAGACAATCTTCCTCCTATTTCCTGCCCCGCCATTGCGAGATGGATTTCTTCTCTCTCTCTCTCAATCTCTTCGTCTACTTACTCTTATCCTTCTCTCAATTCTCTTTCTCTTCGTCCTCTCTCTCTCTCTCTTCTTATACTTATTCTTACCCTTCGCTCTCTCCCGCCCTTCCTTTACTTATTTCTCTCTCTCTCTCTCTCTCTCTCTCTCTCTCTCTCTCTCTCTTCGTCCACTAATTCTTATTCTTCTCTCTCTCTCTCTATTCACCTACCTATTCTTATTCTCTCTCTTCTCTCCTAACGTACGGGTAGAGAGATAGCCAGGCAGATGAATATAATTATAATAGTAGTTTATGGTCCCATTTACAGTTAATTCTCCTATTTATACCCACCAATAAGAAAAAAACACACCTTAGTTTGTCCACCAATCTACCTATACCTTCCTAGTTACACCCACCAATAAGAAAAAAAAACACACCTTAATTTGTCCACCAATCTACCTATGCCTTCCTAGTTACACCCACCAATAAGAAAAAAACACACACCGATTTACACCCAGTAATAAGATAACAACGCAACTTCCTATTTACACCCACCACCAATAAAATACACACACACACCTCCCTATTTACACACACAAATAAGATAACAACACATCTTCCCATTTACACCCACCAATAAAAAAAAACACACACCTTCCGATTTACACCCACCAATAAGACAAACCACAACTTGGTGTGTCCACTAATCTATCTGTACCCAAGTCAATAATTCATCCGTTATCCCTCTTAATTTTCATCATCAATCACATTTAAAGCATCATTCATCTTTCTAATAAGATTGCAGTCGTTTTAGTGCGATTGATGATGCAGTTCCATGTTGGATGAGTGGTTTACGTGTTCGCATACCGATTCCGTAGTCCCGAGTTCGATTCCTCGCTCTGCAAATGGTGGAATCAGAGGAATTTGTTTCTGGTGATTAGAAATTAATTACTCGATATAATGTGGTTCGGATCCCACAATAAGCTGCAAGTCCCTTTGCTAGGTATTCAATTGGTCCCTAGCCACGTAAAAGTATCTAATCCTTCGGGCTCAGCCCAGGAGAGCTGTTAACCTGCTCAGTGGTCTGGTTAAACTAATATTATACTTAGTGCGATAGATGCGTCCTTCGGGAACCAGTGGTTATTCAGCAACGGGACCAACGGCTTACGTGACTTCCGAACCACGTCGAGAGCGAACTTCTATCACCAGAAATACACATCTCTGACCCCTCAATGGAATGGTCAAGAATCGAACTCGCGGCCACCGAGGTGACAGGTAAAAACCATACCAACCACACCACTGATGCGCAGTTCAAAGCCGATATTGGTAAAAATAATGGGAAAACTTTCAGCCAAGATGAAACCTTATACGTCTTCCTTCAGTGCCAGAAATATACATACACGCTGAAATACACAGATAAACTTTGAGATACACATGCTTATATGTTTACTCAATCTGTTGAATGATTGAGTTCGTACCCTTGACTCCACATGATACCTAATAAGAGGAGTTAGTCTTGTACTGACTGAAGTGAACAACGATTAAGAAAATCTCAACTTCTACTGGAAATACTGTGGAATGGCAAAGACTAAGCGTTGAGACTTATGAGGTCATTCAGCGTTGAAAGGGAAATTGAGAGTAGAAAGGCTTGAAGAGTGCATCAGGAGAAAGACCAATGAATCGATTGTTAGGAGAGGGTGGATAAGAATATGAAAGGAGATACAGTAAAAGGAACGAGAAAGGCTTGAAGAGTGCATCAGGAGAAAGACCAATGAATCGATTGTTAGGAGAGGGTGGATAAGAATATGAAAGGAGATACAGTAAAAGGAACGAGAAAGGCTTGAAGAGTGCATCAGGAGAAAGACCAATGAATCGATTGTTAGGAGAGGGTGGATAAAAATATGAAAGGAGATACAGTAAAAGGAACGAGAGAGGTTGCAGCTAGGGCCCGAAGGGACGCTGCACAGAACCTTACGTAATGCCTACAGTGCACCGCAAGAGGTGCTCTGACAACCCCTAACGGGGAGAGCACATGTTTATATAAAGATGTACCTTGAAACACATATGAAATATAGACGAAAATACTGGCATTTACATACTTCCTCGTTCTTTTGAAATTGCGACAACCTGCTGTGACAAGAAGCGAAATATATTTTTTTTTGAAGGTAAAAAGAAAAAAAATGTGTAGTCAAAGGCTTGGCTCTTTTTCATATATACATTTTTTGAGGGTATAGAAACGATGAAATCCCGGCAGCAGAGGTGAAGAGCTTTTTGTGTGTGTGCTTGTATATAGATATATATATATATATATATATATATATATAATATATATATATATATATATACATATATATGTGTGTGTGTGTGTGATTACATATGTATATATAAAGTATATATCATTTATATAATTATCTGATATTTTGGCATATTTTCTCTCTTGTGCAATTTCCATCGACGTCACTGGCATTGTTCAAAGATGCTATCTTCTTGTCAAGACTTTGAGTTAATCTAGTCTTCTTCCTTTTCTCCCCAGGCAAGTTCCTCAGGAATACTTAGCAGAGAAGAAAAAGAAGTATAAACTGATTCAAAGTTTCAATAAGAAGACAGTGTCTGCGAACAATGCCACTGACTTCAATAGAAATGATATAAGTATGTATCTAAAAAAGTATAGCATTATAGCAATAGATCTGGTAAGTATTCATGAGTCTGATAAAAATATGTACCTCTGACAAGTAACAGCCAATCACGTCTACAGAGAGAGAGAGAGAGAGAGAGAGAGAGAGAGAGAGAGAGAGAGAGAGAGAGAGAGAGAGTAATTTGCATAGAATCTGCATAGCTTTACTTTGCTTCAGCAATACAATATTTTCTCAATTGCCAATTTAAACGAGGTGATGGGAGCAGACCAAAAGGTCATATTAATCAGTAGCTGTTATTAAATTGTTTGCAAACGCAAAGCGCTGGGACCTATGAGGTCATTCAGCGCTATACTGATAGTCGAAAGGCTTGAAAAACGTAACAGGAGGAAAACTTAGCGATCGAACTATGAAAGAATTGTTAGAAGAGGGTGGCATATAAGATGAAAGGAAGAGAATATGAACGGAGGTACAGTAAAAGGACTGAAAGGGGTTGCAGCTAGGGACCGAAGGGACGCTGCGAAGAACTTAAGAATGTCATTAAAAGACTCCCAACAAATGCAAGAATAATATTGCAGATATATACACCAGTGAGTTACGCCAAAGACAGGCTGGTCGATAG
Organism: Macrobrachium nipponense; assembly: GCF_015104395.2. Taxonomy (NCBI): domain Eukaryota; kingdom Metazoa; phylum Arthropoda; class Malacostraca; order Decapoda; family Palaemonidae; genus Macrobrachium; species Macrobrachium nipponense. The sequence goes on from NC_087206.1 coordinate 85,564,828, forward strand.
GGATGAAATTCTACTTACTTGCAATATAATTCCAAAGTAAAAGAACTATTACAAATGAATTCGTAGCTCATATGAATCTAAGATGGCGTTTAACTTGAAGAGGCGTAGGATAAAATATTTACATGAAATGGTACCATGATTATTATTCATTTTGAAACCCAGCACAAAAACCTAGAGAAGTTTTACATACACACACATATACGTATATGTATAGATGTACACATATACATATTCTGCACACGTACATGCACGCACACACGCATTTATACATACGTATATGTGTCAAGAAAACAATACTGTACAGCATGAACACTATACATGACCGAAGGTCCAGCACGATCACTGTAAAGGAAGTTAATCTTTCTGGAAAAGTGTACAAATACGAACACACAAACGCATACACACAATTCCCATTAAAAAGAAAAGAAAAAAAAACGATTAGTTCAATTCCCACCGTCCTATCAACAACAACTACTTACCTACTTCAGGTCACGTGACCTCTCTCTCTCTCTCGTACCCTTGTTTCGTATTCACCGCAAAAAAAAAAAAAATTAAGAAAGAAAAAGGGGCGTGGTCTTCTTCCACAGCAATGAAGACCAGATGAGGATGAAAGAGAACAGGGGATCTTTATCGTATTTGATAATAATGGATGAAACTCGGCATGTCTTCTGTCTAACGGTTGCGCGTTCAGTTTAATCTATAAGCAGACTGACCCATCAGACTTAATCTCAAGGTAATTCGCCCAGTAATTGATTCTTTTTTCATCTCCTAATGATATTGTCCGACGGTTACGTTCAATACTTACGACCATCACCGAGATAAAAATATTCAATCGCTCGTGTTTACGTTTACTCGAAAACACAAACATTGTCATACTCGTAAGTCGAATTTCCTTCGTTGGATGAATTGAAATTCATGAGGGATTTGTTTTGCATTGTGTAAACGATGCTTGTTTGCTTTGAAAACTCTCTCTCTCTCTCTCTCTCTCTCTCTCTCTCTCTCTCTCTCTCTCTCTCTCGATTTCCAAAGGAAATTTCCAATTGAGAATGCAATGTTCATTATTATTATTATTATTATGATTATTATTATTATTATTATTATTATTATTATTATTATTATTATTATTATTCATTATTATTATTATTTTCCCCCGTCTATCACAGTCCTCCAATTCGACTGGGTGGTATTTATAGTGTGGGGTTCCGGGTTGCATCCTGCCTCCTTAGGAGTCCATCACTTTTCTTACTATGTGCGCCGTTTCTAGGATCACACTCTTCTGCATGAGTCCTGGAGCTACTTCAGCCTCTAGTTTTTCCAGATTCCTTTTCAGGGATCTTGGGATCGTGCCTAGTGCTCCTATGATTATGGGTGCAATTTTCACTGGCATATTGTTATTATTATTATTTTCTTTTTATTTCTTTTTATTTTTGTAGAAGACCCTCTTTTATGTAAATACTGTTAAAAAGAATGGCAGAATTAAGCGAGTTGATTTTATACATTGTTTTTTCTATTTTCCTTACGATTCGCTTCTCTTGCTCAGCGATGTTTCTGAGTAACTGGCCAATATTCATATTGGGAATTTTCACCATTTGTAATTTTTTTTTAAATTTCCAATATGAATATTAGCCAGTTACTCAGAAACATCGCTGAGCCTGAGAAGCGAATTGTAAGGAAACAGAAAAAAAACAATATATAAAATTAACTCGCTTAATTCTGCCATTATTTTTAACAGTATTATTATTATATTATTATTATTATTATTATTATTATTTTATTATTATTTTATTCAGATGATATATCACTATTCATATGAAACAAGCCTACCTGGGTTACTGACTTCATATTCGAAGCTTCCAAAGAATACGGTGATCGAAGATTTTGCCTGCACAGCACTCTAAACATTTATCTGCCGCCCGGGAATAAAAAGTCACTAAAAATAAAATTGTCACTCGTCGATTTTTTTAAAACGAAACATTTCGTAAAAGGGCTCCTGGTATTTTCCTAATATCAGTGATAATTAGGAGATGTCAATGCCCTATTTCAGGCCTAGATAAGCAGAAATATCCGAAATCGCCTGCTGTTAAGAGAGAGAGAGAGAGAGAGAGAGAGAGAGAGAGAGAGAGAGAGAGAGAGAGAGAGTTCATCGCAACTAAAAAAAATGTTTTTTTTTTTTTAAACTAATGTTCATGTCAAGTTTAAGGGAGGATGAATTTCTAAAGGTTGCTTGGCTTTTTCCAAAGGAATTTTCACTGGAATCCTTCAATGTTTCATTATGATTCATACACTCTTGCTTCAGGTGATTTTATAGAAAACGGGAAGTCAGAATGTGTTTATTTAATGGGAGACTATCCAACGTATACTCACCTGCGTTACATTTCACTCAGATCTTCACCAGCGACACGTCGGCGTCACCTTGTATATAACAGAATACGACTGATTATAGGATTTAGGCCAAAGGCCAAGCACTGGAACCTGTGTGGTCATTCAGCGCAGAAACGAAAATTGACAGTAAAATGGTCAGACAGGTGTCATGAGAGGAAAATCTCGCAGTCGCACAATGAAGCGATTGTTGGGAGCAGGTGGAAAGTAAGATGGAAGAAAGGGAATATGGAAGGAGGTACAGTAAAAGGCATGAAAAGCAATACAGTTTGGGGTCGAATGGATGCTGCAAAAAAAAAAAAAAAAAAAAAACCTGAAGTAAAGTCTACAGTGCACCGCGTAAAGTGCGCTGACGGCACTAACCCCCTTAAGGAGAATTTGTATTTAATGTAAGTACACAAAGCGCGCGCGCGTACACACACACACACACACACACACACACACACATAAGAGAAAAGAGTATTGGTGTGGAGAGTATGTGAAAAATAAACAAACAAATAAATAATAAATAAATAAATAAATAAACAACCTGCCGACTGTCCACAGTTGCCTTCGTCAAAATGCGAAATGTGATATTGTGTAAGCATTACTATCAAGTACTCTGAGTAGTATATCATTACTCAAATATTTCCGGTTATATTTAAAAAAAATCTTTTGTCCTTAAAAGAGATTGCACGGGCTAGTGAATGGTTCTTTGCTTCTGATTACAAGCTCTGGAATTTTCTACCTGATTCCGGTTTCCTTGACCTCCATACCCTTTCTTTCAAGAAGCAATTCTATCGATGAGTTGAGCCTCGACCATCTTACTTCCTTTTCGTTTTCGTTCGGACCTGGGCAAGTTAAGAGCATGAGGCTCCCGGCTCAATGAACGAAAATTCTAATATCTTCAGTTCATTTACTTGAAGCTAATAGTGATTAACATTCCTCTTATTAATGAGATTCTACATCAAAACAAGACTATAAAACTTCACTTAATTGAAACACAAACATCACAAAGGCCCATTACAGCGATTGAAACCAAAGAGATCAAAGCAAAGCGTTATCTCTAATCGCTTTGCAATGATGTCAACAAACAATTACACTAATATTTCTCATTGTCCTCAACACCTTCAACGGTCTTTGAACTGAGATACAGAAAATATATTTCATGCCACCTTTACATCTATTTAGAATAGAATAAAATACAGATTTTTGGCCAAAAAAAGTGCCAAGCGCTGGGACCTACGAGGTCATTCAGAGCTGAAACGGAAACTGACTGACAGTAAGATGGTTTGAAAGGTGTAACAAGAGGAAAACCTCAAAGCATTTGCTCTATGAAACAATTGTTAGAGGGGGTGGCAATTCAGACCGAAGAAAGAGAATAAGAACGGAGGTACAGTAAAAGAAGTGCAATCTATTTAAGATGACAAATTGTAATTGTCTAAAGCTCTGTGCTTTGCTTTATTTGTATGGTGTTTTTACGTAGCATGGAACCAAAGGTTATTCAGCAACGGGACCAACGGCTTTACGTGACTTCCGAACCACGTTGAGAGTGAACTTCTGTCACCAGAAATACACATCTCTCACACCTCAAGGGAATGCCCGAGAATCGAACTCGCGGCCGCCGAGGTGGCAGGCCAATACCATCCGGATCACGCCACTGAGGCGCTCTCTGTGCTTTGTAATCTAACTTTTGAACCTAATCAAAAAGAAATCTTTCTAAAATTTCACGTTATCAAAATGTGTTTCGGTGAAACAAAACCTGCGCCTTCCTTTGAGACAACTGTGAAATGTATTTGGTAAAACTTCCAAATGTGTTCTCACCGGAGGTATATATCCATAGTGCTCACAATGCGATTTAATCAGGAAAGCAAGAATTAAAGCGTGAAATACTATTCTATTTAGAGCCCGACTGGGTCGAAGCTTGTAGAATTAATCCTGCATGTTAATTCATTAATCCTATTCCTCTTTGTAATGCACGAGACATTACACATGTAAAATTGACACTACATTCATAAAGTTTACGTGATTCAGATGTTTGTGCACAACAAATGGGTATGAAAATATAAAGAATATATAACACAAGTATGATAAAAGAATTGTTTCATTATTATTATTATTATTATTATTATTATTATTATTATTATTATTATTATTATTATTATTATTCTTTTCTAAAGGGTCCACAATAATACAAAGTGTAAAAAGTCCGTGTATAATTTTGAAGACTTTACAGAAAGCTTTCGAAACCCTTCCCTGGGTTCATCTTCAGAATTATACACGGACTTTTTACACTTTGTATTATTGTGGACCCTTTAGAACATGATATATACTCTCGTGATAGAGAGTTTTTCTCTACTCTTATTATTATTATTATTATTATTATTATTATTATTATTATTATTATTATTAGTTATTATTATTATTATTATTATTATTCAGAAGATCAACTCTATTCATAGCAACAAGCCTACAAAGACCACCGATTTGAAATTGAAGCTTCCAAAGATTATGGTGCCCATTTGAAAGAAGTTACAGAAGATAACAGGAAATGCAAAAAAGGGGAAAGATCACTCATTAGAAATAAAAAGAAGATGAATCAATAAATTAATGAGAGCAGTATATAAGAAGACATAAAACACTAGACATTACTAGAATTTATACCCATTCTTTAACTCATTAGATTTTTATACTTTTGGCTATATTTAATGGTTTGTTTCTTTATTATGTGAAGAGAAACTTCTCCATTTTGAAAACAAAACCACCAAGTGAGTAAGTGATTAGGTTCCGGATGCGGACCGAACCTGAATAAAGGATTTTTTTAAGGTGTGGAAGTATGGTTCTCTAAGTCTTGGCGGAGGTTAGCGGGATCAAAACGTTCCCCTTATCTTTGTGTATAATCATATAGCACATCTGAACTACTATTTCAAAGATTGCAGGGATGTAAAGCACAAAGAAAGTGACTAATTTTCATTAAGCTTTGCTTCATCACTCTTCAAAGACTGGAGAAACTGACCTAGCCAAGACAAACAGCTGTCTTCCACCTACCGAAAGAGAGAGAGAGAGAGAGAGAGAGAGAGAGAGAGAGAGAGAGAGAGAGAGAGAATTGAAGTCAGCGTCTCAACATCCAGACCAAAGGCGAACGTCCCTGGGCAACAGTAAATACATGTCGGCAACATAACGTATCATATCACAAAAAAGGTTGGATACAAGTCAAACATGTTTGTGATGTGTTTGCAATAAGTTGTCGATTTGTTCATGACACGGATAAAACTTAAAAAAAAAAAAAAACCGATGTGCAGGTTCACGAAAAATCTCGGTATTAAGTATATCTAAACACGTATATGTATATACATTTACACATAAATAATGATGATCTTTTCGCTGAAAACATCCAAAAGATCATCTTCCTTTATGTGTAAGACCTAATTAATTTCCAGATAAACTTCAGCTCTTCATCCTTCATCGTTTTATTTTTTGTAGTGGAAGCATCAGCGACTTACAAAGGATTAAAGCTGAGACTGAAACTCGCAATAATTTTAGTTGCTGTAAAAGCGATATTGGAAATCGACTTTCATTTTTTTTTCATCAGCTATTACTCCTTTTATATACTCGCACGTGGCTATTGTACACTTTAACGTAAAAGTATTTATATTTAATTGGTTTTCGCATTTTCACTTACTGTCAGGGTGTTTTAATGAATGAGAATTACGTAAAAATATATAGATGACTCATATCCACGCGTTTTTTTTCTAACCTTTATATATATATATATATATATATATATATATATATATATATATATATATATATATATGTATATATATATATATATATATATATATATATATATATATATATATAATACACACACACACGTATGTATATATAAACATGTATATAAAATTTTTATCAAAAGATAACCAGCAATAACGAAAGGAAATGCAATGACAGATTTCAACTATATGACCAACGCAAAAAAAAAAAAGAAAAAAAGCGCCAGTTTCAAATCCAACCTTCTTTTCTCCGAGATGGTTTTAATAGTAAAATCACGTCCGGGGGTTCCCCTTTGAGTCATTCCGAAATCTCTCTACCTCTCTCTCTCTCTCCCTCCTTCCCCCCCCTCCCAACAACCCTTTTTCAAATGATACGAGGCCAGGCTCTTTCCCCCAATCGCCGTCACCAAGCAATCAGAAAACGGCCCGTGATTGGTTGGATTGCAACTCGTAATCATTTCCACCTACCGGCGGGTAGTGAGCTGATGTGAAATGATTTTCTGGGGGTGCTAATTAAACCCGGCCAGGTTTTTCCTCGTCTACCGTCTAGCTTAATCATTTTCTTTACCGATTTTTCTACTGTCTCGGTTAATTGTTTTATTCTTTTACCTCTTTTTCTACTTTCTGGTGTAATTTAATTTTATTATTTTTCTGCTTTCCAGGGTAATGGTTTTATTTTTATTTTTCTGCTTTCTAGTTTATTTTATCAATCTATTTTTACTGTTTCGGTTGCTTTATTTTTAATATATTTTCTACTGCTTAGGTTAATTTTTTTTATTTTTTATCTAAACGTTTACTTGCTAGGTTGATATTTTTTTTTCTACTGCCTAAGATAATTATTTGATTTTTTATATATATTTTTCTACACTCTAGCTTAATTGTTTTATTTTTAGTTATTCATCTTCGTTTAACCTAATGGCCTAAACTTTCATTCTTTGGCAAGAAACGTCTGAGCACAAAATAATTTATATTTACGTAATTAAGTGAGACTGAAAGAACAAATCTACAGTCTCAGGAATCACTGTTGTTATTTTTTCTCCTAGTTTTCTGACACTTCCCATTAACAGTCTCTCTATGGCCACTTAAGTTCAATTCATTTATATTTCTTATCGATATAAGACGGTTTTTTTATTGCTCTCTAAATCGCTCGTCTCTCTCTCTCTCTCTCTCTCTCTCTCTCTCTCTCTCTCTCTCTCTTAATAAAACCGATTGTAAATTTATGGTCAAACCCTATTACGATTATTACAAAATACTCTTCACCTTGTTCTACAATTTACCGTATTTCTGACATTGCAAGAGGCATAATTAACCTTTTAAGAATCTGTAACAACAACAACAATAATAATAATACTACAAATAATATTCATTATTATTATTATTTATTATTATTATTATTATTATTATTATAATTAATACAATTTACTATAAACCTGTGGATTTTATCATATGTTTATCACGAGGTTGTAAATTTTTTAGCAATTATTATTATTTTTATTATTATAATTATTATTATTATTACTATTATTACAGGTTTTGAGTGTATATGGTACGCAGCAGCATCAACACCAATCCACACACAAACGCAAACGAGTCCTCTTTTAATATCAAAATCACGTTTCTGGCCCCTCCGAGTCATCTATAAAAACTCCCTTTTTTATATAAATGAAACGAGGAGTCTCTTTCTCCAATCATCGTCACCAGCCAATCAGAGAACGGCCCGTGATTGGTGGGAATGGAATCACAAAATCATTCTCACCCCACCGACAGAAAGTCAGGTGAAGTGAAGTCATTTTCGGACGCTAATTAACCTGGGGAGCGATTCTTCTCTTATGCTTTTCAAGCGATTTTTTTTTTTTATTTACTCTGTTCAACTAAAATATTGAACTTGACATTTTGGCCGCCAAAATAAATAAGCTGTACTCACACGCTGTATAGTGGTATCTGTCTATCTTAGAAATAGTAACTGTTTTCTTCAATGAACTTATTTCTAAAAAAATTTATTTTTTCATTCCACACTGTTCAATTAAAATAATAAACTTAATTTTTTGGCCGCCAAAATAAATAAGCTGTACTCATATGATGTATATTGGTATGTATATTGTATCTGTCAATCTTAGAAATAGTAACTGTTTTCTTCAACGAACTCATTTCTAAAAAATTTTTTTTTTTACATTCCACACTGTTCAATTAAAATAATAACCTTAATTTTTTGGCCGCCAAACTAAATACTCTGTCAATCTGAGAAATAATAACTGTTTTCTTCAATAAACTCATTTCTTCAAAAATATTTTTATTTCATTCCACACTGTTCAACTAAAATATTAAGCTTATTATTATCATTTTTTGGGGGGGGATACCAAGATAAATAAATTTTACAAATACGTTAAATATTGGAGTCTGTCTTTATGAAAAAAAAAAAAAGACTACCTTGTTTTCTTCAGAGACCTCATTTCTAAAATTTTTTTGATTTCATTCCATATTGTTCAATTTAAATATCTAACTTAATTTTTTTTGGTTCAATTCTAAAAAAATAGTTACTTTATTTTCTTCAATGAGCTTATTTCTAAAAATCATTTATTTTCATTGCATTTCACACTGTTAAACTAAAATATTCTACTTCAATCTTTTTTTTTTTTTACTTGGGGCAGCCAAGATAAATAAACTTTAAAAATACGTTGCATATTGGCATCTGTCTCTTTAAAAAATAACTTTGTTTTCTTCAATGATCTTATTTCTAAAAATATTTTTTAATTTTATTTCACACTGTTCAGATAAAATATTCAACTCTATATTTTTAGCCGCCAAAATAAACTTCACAAATACGTTGCATACTGGTATCTGCCTATATTAAAAAATGGTAGCTTTGTTTTCTTCAATGAACTCATTTCTAAAAATATATATTTTTTATTTTGTTTCAAACTGTTCAACTAAAATATTCAACTTTTTGGCCGCCAAAATGAACTTTACTAATACGTTGCATACTGGTATTTCTAAAATGTATTTATTTCTCTTAAGCTAAACATTTTTTAGAGCGTTTTTAAGTTACGTAGGGTTCCGGTATCTTTATTTTTTTCCGACAGATTAAAAAAATATAAAAGAAATAAAATGATAACATATAAATGCTATACGTCACATGCGTAGGTTTGTGGTACATAATTCAGGTGGGTAGTTCCTATGAAAAACAAGCACTTTCAGTGAAATGACCCTACGTGACTATTAGTAATCGACATGTGAAAAGAGTTTGTTAATATAAACATAGACACTAGCTATCCTACATTACGAACTGAAGGTATGATATGAGTTAATATAAATGCAGATACGCGACACTATATATTTAATATATCAATACGTAATATTGTATATTACGTATTGACATACCTGGTCGGGGTTGTTTGAGGGGAACTTATTTAAATAAGTAGTAGGATGATAGAGTACATTTTGATGCTGTCAACCACACAACTCTTGCAAGCCTGTAGAATAGAACAGAATACAGAATTTATGCCAAAGACCAAGTGCTGGGACCTACGGGGTCACTCAGCGCCGAACGGGAAACTAACAGTAAGAATGTTTGAAAGATAAGACACACACACACACACACACACACACACACAAACAGTTTCACTATGAATCAACTGTTACCGAGGGTGGAAAGTCAGATGGAAGTAAGAGAAAATGGACAGATGTACAGTAGAAGGAATTGAACGCCTATAAAATGACATATCCTAATTACAAAAAGACATAAAGATACGCCAGTGAAGGCACCCGGAGACCAGAAATGGATGACTTGGCTGGTTATTTTAATAATGAATGACTGATGCGGTAAAAATGAGTTCCTGCGTGGGTTATTCAATACGCTGAACCGCATGAGACGAACAATGAGGGGAGTTTTGTGACTTCAATGGTAACGCTGGAAATGTTTGTTGAGAGACGTCATCTCACTGCAATATTATCCTGCAAATTAATTTTTTCAAATGTCAGAACGAGTGAAGAAAGCTGAAATTTGAGATTGAAAACCACACATGGAACGCAGAGGCTTAAAAGAGCGAAAATAAAGCGTTACGAAGACTTAGTATTTAACGTAATGAATAAAAAATTCCCATGGTGTATTGGGATAGCTTAGGTTAATAAAGGTGATAGATAAAACTGATGATAACTAACGTGCGTAATAAGAATGCCCAATTGCGAACAAAGCAACGACAAAAATGCGCACTGCTGCGTAGAGGATGGAAAGTACAGTATGGAAGAAACAGAATATAAACAGAGGTACAGTAAAAGGAAACAAAGGGGTTGCAGCTGGGGGCCGAAGGGACGCTGCGAAGAACCTTAATGAATGCCCACAGGCAACTCATAAATAAACAAACAATTCGACGACATCAAAGAAAAATTAAACGGAGTGACAGACATCACCAAACAAAAGCTCTCGAATTCCTTTTTTTCCTTTCTATGGTAATGACAGATTCGTCTCT
>NC_087206.1:85580427-85590427 GCF_015104395.2 Macrobrachium nipponense
CAATGGACAGGAGACCTTCCGAATTTAAAAGTAAAAAAAATGTGTATCTTGATTAAGTTCACTTGGTAATTTCTCTCTCTCTCTCTCTCTCTCTCTCTCTCTCTCTCTCTCTCTCTCTCTCTCTCTCTCTCTCTCTCCATTCAAGTAACTTAGTTCAAAACGATGGTGTTTTCCCGTAAAGATAAATGAATATGATGTATTTTAATAACGGTTTCCACGTGAAAAACAAAATTCAAGGTTAATGCGAAGTAACAGATTGAACCAATTAGTTATAACTCAAACTTATTTGTATAATTCTTGAATGTATTCAAATCAATAATAAAATAATAATAATAATAATAATAATAATAATAGTACTGTTAAAGAGAATGGCAGAATTAAGCGAGTTGATTTTATATATTGTTTTTTCTATTTTTCTCACAATCCGCTTCTCTGGCTCAGCGATGTTCCTGAGTAACTGGCCGATATTCATATTAGGAATTTCTGAAAATTATGTAAATGCTGAAGGTGCTCTTTTCTTTTTATCAAAACAGGATCTCAGGTTCAGGTCAACCTGGGGTCGTGATCACTGCCGGTATTATTCCGTAGGCGTAGTTCAATTCCAGGCCGGGGTCTTGATTTGTAAAAATAAAAATAAATAAATAAATAAATAAATAAATGAAAAAATAAATTTAAAAAAAAGCTTTCTTAGATTTCTAGTGTTATAAATCTGAGTATATCTTTAACTGTATCTTAATCCTATCTCGTTCATAAGAAGCTAACCACCTTATACTTCCTCAAAATCAATTTCAATACCATTTTCCGAATAATTCATTCAAACATTCTGTTCATTTACCTCATATTCCTTGATCATCGTGCAGTATCCGATCACTTTCCAAACTCCACTCTCTCCGTATCATTTAAATTTCATTTTAATTAAAGAGGTTACATCACCGTATGGCAGATCCTTCATAATCGGATCTGCCTGAAGTTATGATTAGCGGAGGGCTCTCACGATACAGGATATGGTATTATTATTATTATCATTTTAGCGAAGTCTTCAGGGCGAAGATAATAACCGTGCGTCTCAAAAGTTCCAGCGAAGATGCAGTGCATTATTACCCTAAAATATTCACTTTCGATGTAACCATTTTATTCATATCTTGATTTATTTATTTATCAGTTTATCAATTAGGGTTTATTTTCTTATCTAATAACTGATCTCTTCTTTCTGTATTTCCTATTATCTTCTGGAACTCTTCTCACATGAACACCACATTCTTTGGAAGCTTGAATATCCGGTCAATGAATAGGGTTCATCTTCTGAATAATAATAATAATAATAATAATAATAATAATAATAATAATAATAATAATAATAGTAATAATAATAAGAATAAGAATAGTAAGAAAAGTGATGGACTCCTAAGGAGGCAGGATGCAACCCGGAACCCCAACCCCATTATAAATACCACCCAGTCGAATTGAGGACTGTGATAGAGCAAAAAAAAAAAAAAAAAAAAAAAAAAAAAAAAAAAAAAAAAAAAAAATAATAATAATAATAATAATAATAATGATAATAATAATTTCTAACTTCATTATGTATGTCGTGGCTCTGTCATATTTTCCTATGTTTACCTATAGGAAACTATCTAATTTCACTTTAACATGGCCTTTGTGAGAGAGAGAGAGAGAGAGAGAGATAGAGAGAGAGAGAGAGAGAGGAGAGAGATATTAACGAAGCTGATATTGTGCAGGCTATTAATGAAATTAAAAATGGAGCTTCAGCTGGGCCTGATGGTGTCCCTGCTATTTTGTTAAAGAAAGTAGTTCATTCTATCGCAAAGCTACTTGCAATATTATTAAGACAAAGTGTAGATACAGGCAAGATTTATGATGAGCACAAATTAGCATATATTATCCCTATTTTCAAAAGTGGATCAAGACTCAAGGCAAGTAATTATAGGCCTGTGAGTCTAACATCACATATTATGAAAGTGTATAAAAGGGTAATCAAGAAAAATATTATGAAACATTTAATAAAAAATAATTTGTTTAATATAGGACAACATGGTTTTGTACCTGAAAAAAGTACACAAACCCAACTGTTAGTTCACCATGAGAACATATACAAAAATATGAAAAACGGAAATGAAACAGATGTGGTTTATCTAGACTTTGCAAAAGCTTTTGACAAGGTAGATCATAATATATTAGCGAAGAAAATGAGAAAACATAATATAGTGGACAAAGTAGGAAGATGGTTAAAAGAATTTTTATACAACAGAAAACAGATAGTTATTGCAAACGATGAGAAATCGGATGAAGCTAAGGTAATATCCGGTGTGCCACAAGGTACGGTGTTAGCTGCATTACTGTCTGTTATTATAATTGCAGACATAGACAGTAATGTTAAGGACTTTGTAGTGAGTAGTTTCGCCGATGACACAGGAATAGGTAGAGAAATTAATTGTGATGAAGATAGGAACATGCTACATAGAGACCTTAACAAAGTATATGAATGGGCAGAGGTAAATAGGATGGTATTTAACTCTGATAAATTTGAATCAATAAATTATGGAGACACATAAGGAAAGCTATATGCATATAGGGGACGTAATAATGAGACAATCACAAATAAGGAAGCAGTTAAAGACCTTGGTGTGATGTTGAATAGGAACATGTTATGCAATGATCAAATAGCAATTCTATTGGCAAAATGTAAAGCAAAAATGGAAATGTTGTTACAGCACTTCAAAACAAGAAAAGCTGAACACATGAATATGCTTTATAAAACGTATGTTCGTAGTCCACTTGAATATTGCAATATGATATGGTACCCACACTATCAAAAGGATATTGCACAAATAGAGAGTGTACAAAGGTCCTTTACAGCTAGAATAGAAGTTAAGGATCCTGACTACTGGGGAAGACTACAATCCTTAAAATTATATTGTCTAGAAAGGAGAAGAGAACGCTACATGATAATACAGGCATGGAAACAGATAGAAGGAATTGCCGAAAACATCATAGAGCTAAAAATATCAGAAAGAGCAAGCAGAGGTAGATTAATAGTGCCCAAAACTATATCGGGAAAAATAAGGAAAGCAAACAGGACATTAATCCACTACGCACCAGCATCAACAATGTAGCGTCTATTCAATGCGTTGCCAGCTCATCTAGGAATATATCAGGAGTGAGAGTAGATGTGTTTAAGAATAAGTTCGGCAAATATCTAAGCTGCATCCCAGACCATCCAAGATTGGAAGATGCAAAATATTCCAGAAGATGCACTAGCAACTCTCTGGCAGACATTGGAGGTGCCTCGCACTGTGGGACCTGGGGCAACCCGAAGAAGATGTAAGGTCTGTAAGGTCTGTAAGGTCTCTCTCTCCCTCTCTCCCTCTCTCTCTCTCTCCGCAACCCACAACAGTTGTTCAATAACTAGGTAGTAATTGACTGCTTTGGGCAACAGAGGCACCTTGGACTTTAAGGAACCATAAAATTTGGCCTAAAGTGGAATTGGGAGAAAACTCCACAGTTGTACTAAAAGTAATAATTATTACTTTTAGTAATAATTATAATAATTAGAGAGGTTGAAGAGCGAGATAGTAGAAATGAAATAGGAAATGAAGCGGGGATGGAGGTACAGTAAAAGTTTTAAAAGTTGGGAGCATCTGGGAGGGAGGCTGCAATCACCCTTTATTAATGCCTACTGCGCACCACGTGAGGTGCACTGTTGGCACTAATCCCCTGCAAGGATCGGACCACTAAGAGTTAAAATATGTAGTTGTAAATTGCTTTGACGATTAAAGTTTCATTCGTCGGAGAAATATTTCCTTGTAATATTGTTTTTTTAAAAAATCACTACGTAACAACAATGAACACTTAATAAACTAAATAAATGCACAGAGCCATCTACAGCAAGCATTCACCGTCCCAGCCATAAAACGTTAATGCTGTAGTGTCATACATCCCCAATACTTTTGATTTTCCAATGTAATGAATCTCTCAGCACGCCCCCCTCCCCACCCAACCCAACCCGTTTATTAAACGCAAATGGGCGGCATCAATCAAAACCTGCAGCTCTTGTTGGTTATTTAGTTCCCAAATGTCACACAGCAAATGAGCTTCCAATGTATCATCTGCTCTGCACAGTAACCGGGTGCATTTATTACAAAGAGGTGAAGTAATTGCACTTAAACAGCGACATCCGCTGATACGACGTCAGTGTCAACTATTAATGCTCACTGTTTTGGAATGTTAAACTCGTGACGTCATTCATACGTCTTCATATTTTCAAACACCGTATACGGGGTTAGTGCCATCAGTTCCTCGTTGGACGAGTGGTCTTCGCACTCGGCTACCAATCCGGTGGTCCGAAGTTCGATTCTCGGCTAGGGCAACGGGGAATCAGAGGAATTTCTGGTGATAGAAATTCATTTCTCGATATAATGTGGTTCGGATCCCACAATAAACAGTAGGTCTTGTTGCTAGGTGACCAATTGGTCCCATTCTGTTAATCAGATCAGTGGTCTGGTAAAAGTTAAGAATATAACTTAACTTATTTTCAAGTGCAAGAACAAAAACATTTTCGAACGTTAACAAAAAGCAACAAACTCCTCCACGACGGTGGGCATTGTAGAACATTTTAAGTGGAACGTTCTTTTTGCAGCGTTCCTTCGACCCCTAGATGCAGCCCCTTTCATTCATGTTACTGTATCTCCCTTCATATTCTCTTTCTTCCATCTTACTTTCCACCCTCTCCTTGGGCTTAAATCTTATATTATTAAGTCGCGAAGCTTCAACTTAATTAAACCACCAAAGGATTAATCAGGTATCTCGGAACTCTCTGCTACATAAAAGTTATTGTTAATTGCCTTTCAAATAGTCTTTCGATATCAAACTCCTAACAATATGACAAACGATACAATCCGAAATGATTCTTCATAGAGCAGGTGAGATGACATGGTTTAACTAAGCCTGGTGCTCGAAAAAACTATGGAATTTGGCGCTGAAATCATCAATTCTGAGAAAAAAATATATGCAGTGATCAAAACATCGTTTAAATTTTATTTATATTTTAAAAATAAACCTTATATGGGATGAAATATAAAGACGTGAGGTTTTCTCTGCCGAAAGAATTTTTCTTTCATCTTCAATACTTTTGGAGGTGTTAGCATTTAAACAGCATTAGGGCCGTGCCGCCAGATATGGGCCCGTTTCCTGCTATGACTTCGCTTCGCTCGTTACCATTCCATTAATATCTGCATGGTATAATATGATCTTGCATACCGAGACTCACCTGAGGTGTTCATTCGTTTTGCTAACAACTTAAAGTTTATTTTTCCAGTCTGGAAATGCGGAAAGTACACTATTCACTTAACCACTACCCAATGATCTTACAACAATATACCAATTTGATAGATTACTCTTGAATCACTGAACTGTTATTTACACCAAGCAACACTAAGGTCTCTTTAACCTGTCAACGCAACGCAATGAAATTACATTTCATTGTACCTTAAGTACATCCAACTAGTTTATCGTCTATTGCATCTAAATTCAAAATCATCAATGAAATCATAGTGAAATTCTGTCTTTCACACGAAAATAAAAAATGCACTGTCCACCGCGGGTAGTAACTGCTCTGTCATTTGAAACTCATCTTTCGTAATGACAAAGTAACCACATGCCTTGATATAAATTGCTAACAATTTGCAGCACAGTACTGATTGTTGCACATGGAACAGCTTACTGTCTGTCTATCCGTACCTGTCTGTATGGTGTTTTTACGTTGCATGGAACCAGTGGTTATTCAGCAACGGGACCAACGGCTTTACATGACTTCCGAACCACGTCGAGAGTGAACTTCTATCACCAGAAAAACACATCTCTAACCCCTCAGTGGAGTGCCCGAGAATCTAACTCACGGGAACAGCTTACATTTGCTACCTTCCACTTACTAAAGCGTTCCACTGGGAAAAGAACCATTGTGTTTGTGTTATCTATTAACTCCAAAGTCCTTAGATAATTAATCGATGAATTCTGGCACTCTATTACTAACAGAGCGAGAAGCATGGAAAGACTTACAATTTACAAAAAGGTTTCATCAGCAGAATTTGGAAATATCTTTCCCATTCAGGCAAATTTCAGCGTCGCATATCTCATGCAGAGAGAGAGAGAGAGAGAGAGAGAGAGAGAGAGAGAGAGAGAGAGAGAGAGAGAGAGGTATTACTTTTTGTGTACTGATATGCTGCCTACGTATTTCGTGAATGAGACTTCCACGTTTCAAAAAAGACCAGAGGAAAAACCTGATACCTATTTCGAGCTATGCCGACATCAGGATCTGTTGACTAAACAAGAAAAAGAAGAGGAGGAGCTGGGATGAAAGAAGAAGAAGGAGAAGAAGAAGAAGAAGAAGAAGAAGAAGAAGAGGAGGAGGAGGAAGATGAGAGGGCATTCACCCTTGCCCATCTGAATAAGCCCATCCTCAAAAATAAACATTCCGGGGCCAGGGTTTCAAAGGGTTTCCACTGAAAGAGAGAGAGAGAGAGAGAGAGAGAGAGAGAGAGAGAGAGAGAGAGAGAGAGAGAGAGAAGATGATCTGCGTCTCGCCGAGGAAGCTATGAGATATATCACAATGGTTGAATTGGTACGAAAAAGCGCCCACACAATCGCGCAGCCTTCCAGGTGTAATGGCGAGTGAATGGAAGGGCAGCAAGACGTCAATGGCTGGACTGATGGACTGGAATGACTACTGGCTGCAGGGGAGTTTGGCCTCCCCGAAACATATACATATATATAACTTGGATAAAACCATACGTTTGCTCAGGCTGATGGTTTCTCTTTTTATGAGAGAGAGAGAGAGAGAGAGAGATAGAGAAGAGAGAGAGAGAGAGAGAGAGAGAGAGAAATTATCATTATACATTCTTTTTCGAATGCTGTGCACGCGACTACGGAATATTATCATGTTTATCTTCCAAAAATCATATCAGGTCTTCACATACGCTGACTTGTATCTTAAAAAATCAAACCAAATCATCACAGTTACAAAAAACTGTTACGTTGCACAGAACTTACATACACAAACCAAAATGGTAATATTACGATATTACATAAGTACATTTTATAAAATATTTGCTATATATACATATATATGATATGTATATATATATATATATATATATATATATATATATATAATATATATATATATAATTAACAGAACCTGGCAAAGAAGTTTGATTCTCTCAATTTTTGCTTCAAATATAACAATTAAGTTATATGAGTTTGCTTTTATTTCTTGGTACGTAAATGCAATAATTTTTGTATTTGCTCCACCCTCCCTTTGTACTTAATCTTTCTTTTGTTAACTGCAATACCCTTGCTAATCACGTCTTTTTTTTTTATCTGCATTTTTAAAATAAGTTCAGAATATAAATTATATTCTGAACTTATTTTAAAATTATATCCCAGCTTATTGCTTAGATCGTGGAATTTTCTGTAATGATTTTTGCATATGTAAAAATTAAAAAGAGGGTTGAATGAATAGGACAGTAACGATTAGATTTCTTTTCAGGCCCACAATTACAATAATAAATAAATAAATAAAAAATATAAATATATATATAAATACACATCCATATTAAATTACATATTGGATAATTACATTACAACTAACATATACATATATAATATATATTTATTATATATATATATATATATTATATATATATAGATATATATATATAGATTATATATATATGTATGTGTATAAATATATATATTATATATATATATATATATATATATATATATAATATGGAGAGATAGAGAGAGAAAGAGAAAATAAAATACAGAGCTGTAAAAGAGGAATAAAAAAAGTATCTGTAAAATATTAATGTTAAAGTTACTGAACTTTTCTTCATTTATTTCGAAAATATTTTCAAACTATGACTTACAATATGGAGTCATGCCTTCCAGAGATATAATTTTCACTTTCTTTTAAACAGCCAGAGAAATGAGAGGAAAGGCAGGGGTATCAAAGGCTCTATTTTAGAATTAACACCGATTTAAGTTCTCTGTTCACGAAAAACTGCGCCAAAGCGTAAACTGAATATTTACTAATCTCGTAGCCCAATATTGTTAAATTGCTAACTCTTGCCCAGGTTGATTCTGCTAGCTGGGTGCGTACAATATATATGTATGTATAAATATACACACAAACAAACACACACATCACACACACACACACACACACACACATATATATATATATATATATATATATAATATATATATATATATATATATATATATATATATATATATATATATATATATATATATATATATATATATATATAATATATTTATATATAGTTTTATGAGAGTCTACCTATCCATGCATCATTACAATACGAACCAAATAATATATCACGTGCTAGTGTACCCCATACCCATATATATATACACACACACACACACACACACATATATATATATATAATATATATATAACGTATGTACATTTATGTATTCAAAAGCTGTAACTTCACGAGGACAAATCATCGTCACGGTTAATTTCAATTTAATTTAATTAACACATCAAATTTGAAATCTTCCTCTAAAATCACTCCCTACCTTCAAAACATCCTTTCTCGATAAATCTCAGGTGCAACTTCCCATGCACTGAAACTGAATCAAATTAGAAACTGAAAAAGAAATTTTCCAGTAAAAAAGAAAAAAAAGGAAAGAACCAAAAACACATCCGTATCGGAATCGGCTGTTCATCTTGCTTCAATTTACTTGCATCAAAAATACTTCCCTTCCATTACGCCTTAATCCTACACATCCGGGACGGCTTGCTCTTTTTAATCTCTTAATTGAGAGAAAGGCCTCACCGGATAAAACCCAGTTCGTGTTTAAGCGGAATGAAACTGTATACGGTCACATTATTGGGCTGATGGCGTGTATGTATGTATGTGTGTATATTGACGAACAACACACACGCAAACACACCCACACGAATATATATATATATATATATTATATATATCATATATATATATATATATATATATATATATATATATATATCATACATCGCTGAGCTATGTTGGCCGTACCTTACTGAACGTTTATGGCTCGTACATGCTCGTTTTATCAGATGGAATTATGTTTTAACAGAAAAATCATTTCACAGTCATTTTGCCCAATGTGGAATTCGACAGTCATATACATATATATATATTATATATATATATATATATATATATAATATAATATATATATATATATATATATTAATATATATTAAAACTATCTTTAAACTACGCTAATTATTTCACCATTTCTTTCGTAATTTCCAAATTTTCAACCATTTCGAAAACCTTCATACTCTGCCCCTAGGATGAAAAGATCATCTCAGTACTTCCACCTTTTTCCATTCGTATTAAACATCCATTGTTCATCTGCAGAATTATTCACGCAAAGCACCCTTTGTATACTTTAGGACTGGCTGCCATCCTACCCAGTGACTGACTTTAATTTACATCCTTCGGGCACCTTTTACACATCCTCTCAAATACCTGTATGCATAACTTCATTCTCCTATTTTATCAACTCCAAAATTCAACGCGCCATATTCATAGTTTCCTACCATATAAGTTCCCTTGTATAATAGGCAAAAGCTATTTCATCCTTATAATAACTGCAATCACCTAAGTTACCTTTCCTCTAAGACAATGCAATAATTTTCCCTCTCGCCTATATCTTCACAACTACACTCGTCCAAACATACCTTACACATCTTGGCCAGCAAATCTATCAAACATTTACTACTGTTTCACAGCAGCTTACGCTAATTCCCAGCCACTCCTGACCGTTTATACAATCTCCTAAATGTCTTCCTTGAATTTTAAATCCTACAAATGTTTAACTTTTAAGGTAAATCCTAACGCCCTAACACTCTTTCATCATGTACCTGTCTTCTATACTGCATATAAACAAAATCTTC
>NC_087206.1:85595427-85620427 GCF_015104395.2 Macrobrachium nipponense
CAATTGGAATATCGACAATAATATAATCTATATAAAATGAAGTTGATCCTAGCTTAATCTAGAACATGAATGCAATTAAACCGAATTAACTTAAAATTACAATTGCAATATCGACAATAATATCATCTGTATAAAATGAAGTGTATCTAGATATAATTTATATTTTTCTGCTTATAACCTCCATGGCTACCACAACCCTACGGATAGGACAACAGTAGTTCTAGGATATTCCCACAGTTTACTACCAGTAGACTTAAGTCCAATCTACCTTATATATTACCACCAATTATGGAGTCATAGGTAATAATAATAATAATAATAATAATAATAATAATAATAATAATAAAATATAATAAGAATAATAATAATAATAATAATAATAATATGGTGTCTCCAAATAAATAACAACGGTCGATGACATAACACTAATCTAACATTTAAATCGTGAGATGATACTGAAAATGCAGTAAAATAGTAAAATATTAGCAAGTTCAAAGTTTCACATAATTTCAGATACAGACACAGACACACACCCACACACACACATATATATATATATATATATATATATATATATATATATATATATATATATATGTGTGTGTGTGTGTGTAGTGTGTGTGTGTGTGTGTGTGTCTGTATCTGAAATTATGTGAAACTTTGAAGTTGTAATATTTACTGCATTTTCAGTATCATCTCACGATTTAAATGTTAGATTAGTGTTATGTCATCGACTGTTGTTATATAATTTATATATATATATATATATAATATATATATAAGATATATATATATATTATTTATATATATATATGTGTGTGTGTGTGTGTGTGTGTGTAGTGTGTGTGTGTGTGTGTGATGAAACCGCCAATCGTGCAGTAAAATGTTCACAACTTCAGTTTACACATACACAAATATATACACGACATATATATGCATACACATATGCATGCTCAAACGTATTTCATAAAAATACACATAAAATTATACATAATCTCCAAACCCCATCCGCTATCTAAAGAGTTTGCATTTTCCAGGCACGTGAAAACATTTACTCTAAACATTTCCAGCTACAGAACAATAAAATAAAATAAAATAAAATAAAATAAAAACCTAAAGCAAGTGGACGCAGCAGCAGCAAAGGCCATAAATTTATTGACGTGAAGGTTCGATTTTCCGCTCCCTATTAACACCGGTTGACAGAATTCCGTTCAAACATTTTCCAGGCGAATCTCCGTAAGCAGCGAGGAACTTCTCCCTAAATCAAGGACCTGTCAGATTTCAATGATTCAACATTCAAACACGAGTTTGACGAGAGAGAGAGAGAGAGAGAGAGAGAGAGAGAGAGAGAGAGAGAGAGAGTGAGGAACTATGTTCCCAAGAGGAAGAGAGAGAAGAGAGGAGAGAAGAGAAGGAGACGAGAGAGAGAGAGAGAGAGAGAGAGTCATGAAACGCATGAGGAATAGATATTCAAAGCAGAGAGAGAGAGAGAGAGAGAGAGAGAGAGAGAGAGAGAGAGAGAGAGAGTGTATCCATGAATGCATGAGAAATAGAGGATATGCAAAGCAGAGAGAGAGAGAGAGAGAGAGAGAGAGAGAGAGAGAGAGAGAGATTTCGCAATAA
Source organism: Macrobrachium nipponense (assembly GCF_015104395.2). Lineage (NCBI taxonomy): Eukaryota > Metazoa > Arthropoda > Malacostraca > Decapoda > Palaemonidae > Macrobrachium > Macrobrachium nipponense. The sequence goes on from NC_087206.1 coordinate 85,597,051, forward strand.
TCATACCGAAGTTGCAATGTGGCCGCCACCTGACTTGTAAACGGGCGCAATAATTCAATAAGGTTCGCTAAATATTTGAAGAGTAAAATACAAAAGAGGGAAATGCAATTCCGTACGCGAGTGTATGATGAAGGTCCCGTCACTGCAATGGTCTGGATCAATCACATAATGTCCTTTTTAATTGGAGACCTAAAAATGCTTACGTACTTCTACTCATTTGCTTTCATTTCAATACGGGTTTCTTTATTTCCTATTAAATATCTTCTGAGCTACTTTCAAACCTAACATCGTATTTTGGACCGAATTTTTTGGAACTTTGAATTTCAAGTCAATGCCTCTTGCAGACTCGTTCCATATGAGTTGGTGTTTGTCTACTGAATAATAATAATAATAATAATAATAATAATAATAATAATAATAATAATAATAATAATAATAAAGCCTGTGCTAACACCAAATACAATGGGAAACTGTTGAGAGAGAGAGAGAGAGAGAGAGAGAGAGAGAGAGAGAGAGAGAGAGAGAGAGAGAGAGAGAAATTCCTTTTATATAAATTTTATCTCAAAATAACATAAGTCTTTATTATTACACAACTTCACGCCTTAGATAGCATTTGAAATTTTATCACACCTCGAAAAGACCTATTGTTGTAAAACGGGGATGAATAACATCATTCAGTGTTGCAACTCTTTTGAGGACTTTGACAATACTGAACAGAACTGGATTCTAACTATGACAGTTAATTTGTCAAGATGGCGTCTCTATTATGTAACTGCCACTGGCCTGTCAGGCCGTACTTCAGACTCTGCTACGTATGAAGATGGCTACCAATATTAATATTTATATATATTTTATTAATGGGGAACATGAAGGGGGAAATAACCCCACATTCCTAACCTTTCAGGGTAAAATAGGTTGCTATTGCGCTCAAAGCTAGGTTAGCATGCATCCGTGGAACTGCCGTTGTCGATCTACCCGTATTTCCAAGTAGCCTGATTCGTACCTGGAGGATTAAGTGTCGGATATAAATGCCATATAACCCACGATTCACTCCGTCCCAGAAACAGTTGCAAAATCCTCATTCCGTCCCACACGCTTCGGGAATAGGAATATGGAATTTAGGCCAAAGGCCAAGCGCTGGGGCCTATGATGAAAGTGAAATTGAGAGTAAAATGATTTTAAAGGCGTAACAGGAGGACAAACTCGCAGGTGCACTATGTAACAAAGGTTTAGGCGATGGTGGAAAGTCAGATGGAAGCAAGATAGTAATATGAACAGAGGCACAATAAATGGAATGAAAGGGGACGCTGCAAAGAACCTTAAGTAATGCCTACAGTGTACCGCGTGAAGTTTACTGGTGGGACTAACCCCTAAGAAGGCTACACTGTAGTGCATTGTCTTCTGGCACATTAAGAAGCCCGTAGCAAGATCCTCCAGACGCGAGTTTGAATCATGCCGTGGAGGTCAGAATTACTTCGTATTCTTGCATTTGGATCTCAGGCTTTATAAAGAAAAGCGTATCCAAATTGTTGAAGAATTCGAGAACCTAAAAGGGTATTGTGGCTATTACAATTATATAAGAATGTGGTAAAATGTGACCGTAGATTCTGATATATATATATATATATATATATATATATATATATATATATATATATATTATATATATATTTATACCACACCACAGCACATACATACATACATATATATATATATATATATATATATATATATATATATATATACACACACACACACACATATATATATATATATATATATATATATATATATATATATATATATATATATATATATATATATATATAATATTTTGTTCGTGGTTTATGTCATTTGTTTTAATTAAGTCACGAAAAAGTTCTATTGGAAATTATTTATTTTCATTCCCGCCCGGCCAAGGGTTATTTGTTTGTGTTCATCTTGTATGAGTGGTTTATTCACCATATTAGTTTTTCTGCCCTTTCATGTTTTGTAGAGCGGACTACCCGTCTTCAGTGCTTTCGCTTGTTGAACTGCCCCATTACGTGGTTATGCTTTCGCTCTCTCGCCCTTTACCTGGAGTGCGTTTTTGGGCAGTGGGGCAGAGAGTATCGGCTCCCCAACAGAGGAAGTCTTCCAGCATTTTTCACGGCTTAATTACCGGAAGATATTTACTCCTGATCCTGCAGCTATCATCGAATTTGAGAGGCTCCTGCTCATGAATTTTAGCCTCACTTATAAGCATTGCTGTTGCTTTTGTGCTGCTGCTTGCCACTGCTGCTGGCTGTTGCCGTGTGTTTGACCTCCTGGAGTCGTCAGGGGCCCTTCTAGTGGCGAAGAACGGTAAGCGGACCGTATATGTTCTCCCCCCCCTCCCCCCCCCCCCAAATACATAATACAGACAATTTACTTTGCCCTGGTGATCCCCTCGGTGCAAGGACACCCCTAGTGATCCGGAAGTAGGACAATAACTGTTGACGTGTTATATTAATCTTTAATTACGTATTCGGTGTGGTCTTTGAGAACATATGCAAGAATTCTTCAGCTCTCTCTTCATTGAGTCTTCAGTGTAGTATTATCGTCAATTTAGGAAATATTATTATTATAAGGAGTATTATGATTAATAATTATTGTGAAATTTATTAGGTTTAAGGTTTACTTCACTCTGCAACTCCAACTGTCGTATGCTAGGGAAAGTGTGTTTTTCTGCCTCCTACACCTTTCTTTCTCTTCGACTGAGGTAGAAAAGTTAGGTAGTCGCGTGATGGTTCGAGTGTTATTATTGTAAAGTAGCGTATGTGTTTTTCCAGTTCCTAAGAAAGCTTTTCGAGGACTACTTTTTGTAATTTAAGACTATTTTTGTCAATTAAATTTCATTGTTAAGTTTGATTCAGTGTTTTTGTATCCCTCTTTGAGAGTTAATTTTGCTCTGTGAATTTTGTGTCACTGCTGGTTCTTGCCTTATTTTGGCACTGAGCCAGTCTGGAAAAAGAACCCTGGATGAATATATTCAATCTTAGGTTCATTACAATATATGTGTGTGTGTGTGTGTGTGTGTGTGTGTGTGTGTGTGTGTGTGTGTGTGTGTGTAAATAAAGGCAAATGCCATGAAGGAGAGTAAAACAAAGTTTTTTCATTTTCCTTCGTGGCATTTGCCTCTATTCATAAATTCATCACGTTCCACATTTTCGTGATTCTGGTGTACATATGTATATATGTACGTACGCTTGTAAACATTCCCATGACGCTCACAGAACATGTACGCACATTTTTCCGGGCGAAGATTATAATTAGGTCCGGCCTCATAAAACCTTGATTTCATTACATTTTATGAATCCAACTGATTCTTTCTGTGATGAAAGAACACAAAACTAATTAAGTCCACAAATCGAAAGCAGTTATGATTACTGTAGTTATTAACTTTTTTGTTCTAGCGTGGTTAGTTTCAGAAAACTTATAGTATATTTGGTTATATTTCATAGATATATAATAATATATTTGCATTGACAGAAAACGAAGATAAAAAGAAATATCTAGAGTAATTAATCATCCTTTTTAATTATAAATATGAAATCTACCAAAAATTCATTATGAAAACTATATTTCCCGTGCTTTTCGAAATAAAAAATCCGAGAGAGAGAGAGAGAGAGAGAGAGAGAGAGAGAGAGAGAGAGAATGTTTATCTTCAAAATCACACTAACTCTTCACATACACTGGAGAGAGGAGAGAGAGAGAGGAGAGAGAGAGAGAGACGGAGAGAGAGAGAGAGAGAGAGAGAGAGAGAGAGAGAGAGAGAGAGAGAGAAAATTACACTCAGTCGTCCACTAATGCAAAGAGTGATTAATCAAGAAAATTTTGCCTTGTCACTAAAACGTACTTCAATATTCAAGGAGCCTTTTGTCCATTTCGAGTTGAAGCATTCCACATGTAAATGAAAGCTTCTGATCTTCAGCAGCTGGTAATACAAGTAAATTTCGTGCGTCTGTTTGTGTGGACCTTTATTCCTACATGAACAACAGACACATTTGCTTGTCCACTGAATAGTCCATCCTCCTAAAAAAAAAAAAAAAAAAAAAAAAAAAAAAAAAAAAAAAAAATTTTTTTTTTCCTTTCTTTTTGGAGGCGCGGTGGCGGCGGTGGCACTGCTAACTTTTTCCAGGACACGTCCAATGGACGTAACTAATACCCGTCTGCTAACTGCAATTGAGGTAAAAAGAAGAGAATACCCAAAAACAAAAAATGAGCAGAGGCAAAGACTCGTGGATGAATTAATCATTCTTCTCTCAAGAGACCGCAATATTAAAGGGGGTGGGGGAGGGGAGGGGGGGAAGGAAGCTGGGGAGAGAGAGAGCTTCCGCCATTAATGTCAGTCTAATCCCCGCAAAATGGCGATAAAAATGACAAAACCTGTCATTAGCAAATCCCCTCAAATGATGAATGAGGAGCAGAACGGTCATTAGGACTTTTTCTTTATTTTTATTTTCTTCTATGCGTTTTCTTCCTCTTTTTCTGCCTTGTAGGATTTACCCTCATACTGCAGTCTTAACTGATCCATAACTAATATATATCTTTATATCTATGCCTTGCATACATCTTCATTTATATCTTTACTAATCTATACCTTGCATATAACTTTATTTATATAATCTTTACTAGTCTATGCCTTAGATATATCATTATTTATATGTTTACTAATCAATATCTAATACTTTGATAATTATATCTAACATATATCTCTACTTACGTCTTCACTGATCTACGTCTAATCGAATTTTACTATTACTAACGGTTCGTTCATAGCCTTCCCATTCAGCGACTGGTGTTTGTGAACGAATATGACAAACGAAACATGGCGTGATACGACCTCCAGCTTACTCGGGACGCGTCCAAGATTTTCCCTACACGCATAAGTTGTATACATCATATTCCTAACTTTTCGTGAAGTGGTTTTCGTAATTAATACTCATACATAATACTACTTATACTAACAACAAGGATCAACGAAAAAGGACACGTATATAATACGTTCATATATTCTTAGGTATCAGTGGAACAAAATAACTGAACAGAAACAGCCTCTAAATTCAGTACACCAAATAAATTAAAAGGTGCTAAAATATATGGTCTAACAGAACCTTGTTTCACCAACGAAAATCAGTATAAATACACAATATTTTATTATAAATAGTTTTTCTGTACTGTTTAACATATACATTATTTACTCTTTACATTTCCATTCTAGTAAGTAAATCATAAATATCCTATCCTAAAATTCCCGTATCTTTAACTCAAACGCAAAACACCCTTTTCAGACCTTTTTAGGCTCTTTCATAGACTTTTCCCCCTCCAACAACAACGACAAAGTAGTGTGTATGCTTACTCTGCGAGTAAGCGAAAATACGTAACAATGACAGTATGCCGTATAATCGACCATATTACAGGCTTGTCCACACGAGCGGGCCTGATCGGCGTGCTCCGGGGTTGACGAGCAAATTCTGGTGGGGCGATGGATAGGTTGGCGTGCCCGGCGATGCCAGTAGTGTGTTCAGTGTGGTACGATAAACATGGTACCTATCGCAAAGAAGATGATATTGTGTACATGATAATTGCCTTGTGTGTGATGAAAAAGAAGAAAAAGAAGAGAATATGGTGCAAAGAATTGCTCAGTAAAAGAAATGTATATGGTTCACGTACGTCTGCCAGGGTCGAAGCTCAAGCCATCGGGCACCACCGTGGTGATTTTGCTACAAGACCCATCGGGCAATTTAACGGTTTGCCCGACAAGTGTGCCCGTTAGAGGGGAAGTCCGCCGATCATGCCCGATTGTGTGAACAGGCCTTTAGTCTTCGTGGTGGTGTCATTATTCGCCAAAAACGAAAGTTGCAAATAGTGATTTGTCGCTATGGTTAATAAAGACTGAGTATCCGGTCTTGTCTTCCATGTATATGGAGGCAAGATATTTATTAAATAGAACCTACTGTTTGGCCTGGAACCAGAATCAATAGATAAAGATGCATTGTAAGGGGTAATGAACATAAATTTTCAAAAGAGGAATCTAAGTGTATAAAAATACACAAGCTGCGCCATTCATTCACTATAATGAATCATTTTATTATATATGATATATTATATATATATATATATATATATATATATATATTAATATATATATATAGTCATATATAATATATATATATATACTAATATATATATATATATCCATTATCTGAGACTGGAATTTTAACAAGAACAATCATTTTTCTCTCACTCTCAAAACGTCCCAATTTGTGTCATGTCCAAATTCCCTTTCATATGTTTTGAAACTAACAATATTCCGGCATTTCAATCTTTCTCTGAACGAACTTTTGAGTCGAATTTATTCTGCTGAAGTCAGATCTAGAATTCAGACCGTCGTTGGAAGAATCAATCTTGGCTATAACCCAGCCTGGCCTTCCGTGCTTAAATCTACACAAATTAATAACGCCTACTTCACTGCAGTATTGCCACAGTTCTAATCACGAGATGCCATAAGTAATGTCACGCTCCCCTCTATATGTGGTCTCCTTTCCTCCACTATAATAATGCTCTGGAATAATTCTTACTGGCAATGAGTGAGGAAGAAACAAATCCAGTTATGTATGTTCGACTTCCTTTTTTAAACATATGCACCCATACCCGGCTCTACTAATACTAATGTCTAGTGTTTAAGACTCTCGACTAACTTAAGAGAGAATTTCAGGCTGGGTTACAGCCTATTTTAATTCTGTTGAATACAGTACTGAGTTAAATAGCTGGTAATTGCTAAACTGTAGAGGATCGCAGTTATGACAGAGCTGGACCATAGGGCTACCATCGTCATCACACAATATCGCAACACACACACACACACACACACACACACACACACACACACACACACACACACACACACACATATATATATTATATATATATATATATATATATATATAGAGAGAGAGAGAGAGAGAGAGAGAGAGAGAGAGAGAGAGAGAGAGAGAGAAATGCAAAGAACATGGAAAGTAATCTACTTGCTTGACGACACTGTTTTCCATTTAACAGAAATTTACCTTGTTCTAGCCTTCTACCGAAGATAAAGAGTTATAGTGCTTAAAGAACGCCGCGATCAGTAAACTAAAAGATTCTGTCCACCGTATTTTTATTGAATATCGTAGAGGGAGTAAGAAGCAACCGGGTTATTCTACGAACATATATTGTCACTTCTGCATGAACGAAAATTGAAAGGTTTAATTCTCATGGTGATTTTGTGAAGAAAATCAGTTGGCTTGGGCATAAAATTGCTCTTGTATCTTGTATAAAATATCCTTAGAGGTATTTTATACGCGCATCAAGACTTAACGTTAATGAGCCTCGTTTTTAAGTTTCTTATTCCCTTCTGTATATAGTTCTAGTTATTACCCTTCTGTATTTAGTTCTAGTTATTACACTATCTCCTTTTATAGTAAAACTAACAATATCTATTTCCTTTTTAAGACAGTAGCAATCCTACCCGCTTATTTTTATTCACAATAACCTCAAATTTAACAACTTTCTTGAAGCATAACAAAGTGGCATTACACACTTAAATTCCAAACAATTACCGTAATTGTCCGGGTTGAGTACGGTACAGGCATGCAGTTAAATACAATTATCATTCCCATTACGCAGTAATGAGAATGAATCTTATGCAAAGTGTAATTTTCTGGTACGTTTGGTAAAGACACATTAACAGGCACTTCTTGCTGGTGCTTTTGGAAGCAAGCACGTCTTAACTCATGACAATTCTCTCCTAAGGTGCCTTTACGCTTATTGCAAATGCAACTGTTAAGACATAACGGCATGATTAGGCGAACAACGGGAGTCATTGTTTTTAAAGTGTGAGTACAATAAAAACTTCGGTTTAAATCTTACACAATAGTAAATTAGAAGATGCTATCAAAAGTAACTCGAGGATTCAGGTTTCAAAATCTAAGTCGTCAATTATTTCTTGTTCGAACGACATGAAGTCAAGGAATTCTTCAACAATGAAGTGATCAAAATACTCCCAAGTGTTAATCTAGGGTCGTTCATTAACAATGACTTTATTGTACTGTAAAATGGTTAAGGCTTAAACACAAATCTGCACACTAAGGAGATTAAGAAAATTATACCTATCTCAATCATACAGAAATTAATGATGAAAACAACATTTACTATAAGAACAAAACTCTTAGGTAATGCGACCACAGCTTTAAAGAAAATGGAACACTGGATATTACACAAGAACCCTACCTACCTCCGCAAATGTCAACAAAAGGAGTTAGTTTAACTTTTAATGAAATTCTGTACCAAGCCCCGTCGGTTTACTTTGTTTTTTTGTCAATATTGCCTTTCCGCCGGAAGGGAATAATAATCAACTTATATCTTATGCCCTTATTATTCCGATCTCACGAAGGATATTCTGTTGTTGTTTTGCCGGAGGGGAGATTTTAAATATATATTTTAAATATCCAATTAAGATACTTTCTACTGCCGTTTCATCATTCAAAATTTATAGGAAAGTGTATTCTACTTTCTGAAAGAAAGACGTTTTATTCAACTCCATTCTAAGGTTCATTCAATTTTACTTCGGAGTATGATCTAATATTCATGATTATAAGAATCTCGTACGCATAAGGTTACGAATGCTTAATTCCGTATCTTCGTTGTTTTAATTTAGCTGGCCTTATGCCAGCACGGGATCTTGCTCCTAGAGCAGCCCGTCCGTATCATGCCCAGAGAATTATATGAAGAAAGAGTTATTCTCAAAATACTTTCATCTTATTAAGCTATACACCTCAGTGCTCTTTGAAAATTGAATAACTATACAAATCATTATTCTTGTTATTTGGTACATATTGACTTCCTACAAGTCTAATGAGGGATTATTTTCAAATGTTCGTTTGTTTGTATGGTGTTTTTACGTTGCATGGAAACAGTGGTTATTCAGCAACGGGACCAACGGCTTTACGTGACTTCCGAACCACGTCGAGAGTGAACTTCCATCACCAGAAATACACATCTCTAATCTCTCAATGGAATGCCCGAGAATCAAACTCCCAGCCACCGAGGTAACAGGCCAAGACCATATCTATCACGCCATTGAGGCCGCTTGTATTTTCGAATGTTCATGACAAACAACAGATGGTAGTTTATGTACAAGTGTTTAAAAAAACGTTCTTGGAAAAATTACTTTCCATATCTTTAAATAAATACAAACGCGTAGATCTTACAAGCATAAACAAGCAGGGATGATACTACGAGATAAAGGCTACGTAGTCAACTCGCTGTTACAGGAATTAATAAAAAAAAAATCACTATCGGGACTGTAAAGCGAGTTGCAGTTAGATTTCAGGCTCTGATAAGAGTTCCATGATAAAGGAATATGCTTTTTTTTTTAGTAGAATTGCCCAATAAAGTTCTCAGCAGAGGGGGAGTTCCCCCTCGTTTGTTAATAGGCAATCTGACAGATAGCAGACGTAAAAAGAAGCAAAAGTAGAAAGTTCGGCAATTACTGTTGTACCCACGCCCTAGAGTTCAGACGCCTGAGGTACAGTTGCAAAAAAAAAAAAAAAAAAAAAAAAAAAAAAAATATGGATAAGAGTGTAAGAACATTACCATTTTAACATGGAAAGAAGGCAAGGTCTTAAGCATCAAGCGGACAATCTTAGCGACAAGAGATTCTGTAAGGTCTGGACTTCAGGTACAACACTGGGCCACAGTGGAAACTTAAAAAAAAAGAGCAACAAAATGAGTTGGGGACACGATTATTATTATTTTTTTTGTGGCGTTAACTATAAAGACTGAGTCAAAAAGACGAGTCAGACCCAAACCAGCAAATTGAGTTGCGAACAATTTTTTATTTTTTATTAATTCCAAAGATTAGAGTTACAAAGACTGAGAGCGCTGGTTGCTTAGACGTCCCATGAATATATATATATATATATATATATATATATATATATATAGATATATATATATATATATATATATAATATATATGGAAGCATCCAGTGTACGGTGAACTGAAGTCTATTTTGAGTGGCAAGTGGATAAGAAGACAGAAAAATCACGTGAATGAAAATAGCATAAAAGGCATATAATTAACTTTGCAAGAACAATTTGCAAGTAGGGCAATCATAAAATGGAGAGTAAGGGGGGTGGTGGGGAGGGGTGGGTGGGTTTCAGCCCGTGGAGTCATCATCAGTGAAATGTCGGCTCCCTCTGGTCCTAACTTCGGTGGCGAGACGCTGATTATTTGAAGTCGGTCTCTAATTCTCTAGGAAAATTTGCGACACCTCAGAAACCTGTCCCCTTGTCTCTGTCACTTCTGAGCAACCGTTAAATCTTCAGAGCGGTTGTTTTACACCGTGTGGTATATAACCTAGATCTTATATCTTAATTTCTGGGTCTTTACGACACACAGAAAACGAGTTAAACGATACAAAACCCATGTTACTGATACGTACACTAAGGGAATACGAGTAGACACTACTGATCTCAGGAAATTTGATATCTACTTGATCCGCATTCGGCCGGGTGAAGAACCCACATTATCAGGTTTATTCGCCAAAATTGTTGGCCGAATAACCCATCCATGAAAAGTCACGCGGCTATAGTTCACGATGAGAGACCCGGAAGGCGTTTGGTGAAGCTGTAATTGATACCTTAAAGGTTACGAAGGGAAGAGATGTACACAAGAGGCAGAATATTATCCAGTGAAAATTAATCATAGATGAAGTATCTGATCTCCGAATATCTAACCCATGATGTTTCCAGAATTAAATCAGGTGTATCGGCTTTATTTTCCACTATCTCATTTGTTTGTTTGCTGTTTGCAGGGTGTTTTTACGTTCATGGAACCAGTATGGTTATTCAGCAACGGGACCAACGGCTTTACGTGACTTCCGAACCACTTCTCTAACCCCTCAGTGGAACGCCCCAGAATAGAACTCGCGGCAACCGAGGTGGTATGCCAAGACCATACCAATCACGCCACTGAGGCGCTCTACATTATCTCGTATTTATTAATTTATCACCTTTTCTTATATCTTGTCTCTCGCTGCAGGCTTATTTCCCTTTGTAGTCCTGTGGGATTATAGTCTGTCGACTCTCCTTATATGGGGTTTCAGCTGAGGAATGAAAAGAATCAAAGACATGAAAAGAGAGTAAATATTCTCCATTCAACACGAATAATGTAAATCAGGAAGTTTGGGGGAGGTACAGATTTCTATCATAGATAGCAAGCTATACAGTAAATAAGAATAATGGTCTCTAAGCTTATTTTACTAATGCTTCTCCTTCATGGCCCCTGTGGCTTGTTCCATATGAACAGGGCTCATTTTCTTAATAATAATAATAATAATAATAATAATAATAATAATAATAATAATAATAATAATAATAATAATAATAATAATAATAATAATAGCATGAGTCACTAAAATGGTGAAAAAATTCAGTGGTGTAATTTACATATATTATTATACATATATATATATAATATATATATATATATATATATATATAAATATAGTTATATATATATATGTATATAAATATATATATATATACATATATATATATATATATATATATATATATATATATAATATATATATATATATATATATATATATATATATTAGAATATATCAACGAGAGCTTCCAAGAACCTGCTCGATTCTCCTCAGAATCTCGAAAGCTCTTTTTCGTATAAATATTTCTAATAGAAATTTAAAAATACACCACTGTGGATTTCTTCACCAATAATAATAGACGTGGAATCTCCATTTACTAACGTGCCTGTAGGCGAAACCAGTGAATTCATCATCGAACGTAACTATAGGGATCCCTCTAGGGCACAGCTGAATGGCCTGGAAGGATCCCTACGGCACCCTCCTTGAGATATGCACGAAGAAGGCCTCCTTTTGCACCCATAACGCCCATATGTACAGAAAGATGGTGTGGCAATGGGCTCTCCTTAGTCGTGCTCTTCGCTCATTTTTATATGGGAACAGTAGAGGATTTTTTTTTTTTTTTTTTTCATTTTTTTTGTATACGAAGGCCGCGCATTTAAGCGAGCTGCATCGACGAAAACTTCGTGTAAGTAGACAACGAGAACACAGTACAGGAGCTCCGCAGCACTTTTCAGGAATGCAGCTCGCTAAATTATACGGTTGGAATTCAGCAGTAGCGGACAGCTTCCCCTTCTCGACGTTCTTGTCTGCAAGACCGACGCCGGCCTGAGAACCTCCGTATACATAAATCTGACTAAACCAGGCCTCTGCCTTTATGTAGACAGCGAGTGTCCAGCAAGGTATAAGAATACCATCATCAAGGCCTTCGTAAGGAGGGCCTTAACACGCTGTTCGTCCTGGCAGGAAGAACTCGACCGCGTCTCCCAAATGCTCGTGAATAACTGGTATTCGAACAAGCAAGTGAATAAGGAAATACGCATTGGTGGTGCGACGCACATGAACAGCCACAGCCCCTAAATACCAAGAGGTCGAACATGCCATAAAGAAAATGATTTTGGAGAATGTATCTTTTACCCACATGAACACCCAACTGGACCTCGTCATTTGCCACCACAACAGACGCACAAGAGACCTGATAATAAAGAACAACCAGGCCCCACCAATAATAGATCCCCATAGACAGACAAACGTGGTATAACATTTCAAATGCCCAGTCCGTGGATGTCCCGGTTTATATATATACAGGCACGACCACCATGAAACTGTCTAAGAGAATTTCCTGTCATGAGCAAAAAGGTATATACTATAAAACTTCATATGAGGGTTTCCATCATACAAACATCTTAAGAAATGCAATTACCGTAAACACAGAGATCACTGGAAAGGTCCCAGGATTCGAGACGCCAAAAGGTTGCTAGAGACGCTCTTAATACATCAAGAAAAGCCCTCAGTAAATACAACCCAATGACCTACTGTGCAAAGACCTGCAACGGACACCATAGGCAACGACACTCCCGAGCCTGCAATACAAGACCCAGCGAGCCACCCGTCCTTCGTATGTGCTATCGAATGCACATTCACTTCTAAATGAACTGGACGCACATACATCTTCCCCCTGCCAATGCTACTGCGTCTCTGACCGGCTCAGTCAGGCACACCGCGCGCCGGCCGACGGCAGGCGCATATATGTTTCAACAGGATGCTTGGGAAAGATTTTCATCTGATATTGATTTTAACTCATGGTACCAAATTTGAATGCAGTAGGCCCATCTTTGACCCTTTGGGCATTAATCCCAAAGGGTCGGTAAGTCGGAAGGGCGTAGGCCTTCTGCCCCCTAATATTCCGGGAAACCCTCAGACCACCATTCCCAGGGTGGTTACCCCCCCCCCCCCCCCATTACTAGTGAAGGTGCCTTTTTGCCCCCTTATTGTGGTGAGCCTGTTAGTACCTATAGAAACACTTCTACATACTAGATATCAACTCCAGAAGTTGTAAAAAATGAGGGGTTAGTACCCAATTAGAAACGGCTCTCGAATTTCGGATTCTGACTAAAACCTTCCTGAGAGAGAGAGAGAGAGAGAGAGAGAGAGAGAGAGAGAGAGAGAGAGAGTTTATGGTAAAAATTTGGTAGCCCTTGCTTTCCTAGTCTGGGTGCGCATATCGAACAAACAAACAAACAGAGAGACAGAAATTGCCTTTACACATGTACATATTTAATTATATATACATGTTATCTTCTAATTAATTATCAATTAAAATGTAAGTATTGGAAAAGATAATAAACGTCGAAACGAAGAAAAATAATCAAATGCAGAAATAGAACAGCTCCCATATCAAAGTTGGTATCATACTCTTTCTCTCTCTCTCTCTCTCTGAAAAAGCATCTCACGTATCCTGATGGACAATATGACACACTCCCCTCCAATCACGTACGACATCTCATCATCACAAACGCTATAATTACTTGGCAAATAACCCAATTCCTCCTATGTCACACGCCAGTGTATGCTTTGGTTGTAAAGAATGCTCTCTCTCTCTCTCTCTCTCTCTCTCTCTCTCTCTCTCTCTCTCTCTCTCTCTCTCTCTCTCTCTCTCTCTCTCTCTCTCTCTCTCTCTCATTTAATTTCCTATTGTTACATATATCATCCATAAAAGAATTTGAACTTATGTTTGAATACAAATTTATTTTGAGGTTTCATTCATAAATATTAAGCATAGATTACATTACTCACACACACACATTATATATATATATATATATATATATATATATATATATATATATATATATATGTGTGTGTGTGTGTGTGTATGTATATACATATATACACGCGTAAATTATATACATGCACACACACATATGTTATATATATATATATATATATATATATATCATATATAATATATATATATATATATATATATATATATATATATATATCTAACTTAACTAGCAGTCCATTATTTGACCTATACGTCTTTCGCACCCTAAATACCAGAGGATTTCTGAGGCTAAAAGGATTATTTTCTATTTGAAAATTATTTACTGAAACTTCTCGCTACCCTCTTCTTTCTCTGACATTCTGCTTTCGAGAGATTTTACCTTTTATCCCTTGACATCCATTTTTGCAAGCCCATTAAAGCATCCATCTGTCACTCATTCTATTCTATTCAAGCAACTCCCTTACTTAATCGTCTAACAATTTTCTGATCCGATTTTGTTATTTAAGAAATCATTGCTTAAATTGATCTACTCTTCTTTTCATACAGACACTTGGCTGGCAGTTACTGCTTTTCATGCATACACCTGGCTTTCAGTCTTTTCTTTTGATGCCATCTTGCTTTCTTTTTCATGAAGATATCCGGCAATCATTTTTTGCTTTTCAAGCAGACAACTGGCCGTCTTGCTTTTCTTTCCATGTAGACAACTGGGTAAGTAGTTTTTGCTTTTTTCGAGCATACTCTAAGCTATCATACTTTCGTTTTCATGTCCACACTGCGTCTTTCTTTTCTTTTCATATGCAAACTTTGCTATCTTGCTTTATTACAGGGATACCCTAAGACAGCCGGCTTTCATATTCACGCATAAGCAAACATAAACTTGTCTAATATTTATGCAAAAAATTAAGCTTCATTTTTCTTTACTTTTCATGCAGGAATTTGCTTATAATGCTTGAGGTTTTCATGCAGACACCTGAACAGCTTCTTTTATTTCATTGCCAACTCTTCACTGTCATGCTTTGCTTTTCACGCTTCCAGTAAGGAAACTCGGACTTAGTTTCATGCACAGTTGTCTATTTTGATTTAGGTATGATTTAGTGGCTTTACTATACAGGCAGACACTTGGATATATTGAAGCAACTCGACAACTTTGCTTGACTTTCCAACCAAACTCTTGGCTACCTCGCTACTCTCAATGTAGGATTAAATTAGACTAACTTAATTATCCTTTGGCAAACAGACTCGATCATGACTGATCATCGGGAAGACTCGTGGTTGCAATGCTCAATCTCCCGAGCGAGCAAGACTTTACTATTTTGCTTTATTCAGTTTGATTTTTGTACAGACTCTTGGATTAAATGCCGCACTTTTCAGGCAGACACTATGCTATCTTGCTATGTTTCCCATGCAGACAATTCCAATTTTTCGCTCATCTTTTCATACGGAATCTTTATAACCATCATGCTTTACTTATCTTCAAAATACCTTTCCATCTTACTTTACATTTTATGCGATCACTTCACTACCCCGCTTTGTGATTTATGTATTATATTTAATGCTAACGCCTTCCTACCCTTCTTTACATTTAACGCACACAAAAAGCCGTCAAGTTTACATTTGCACTGAAAGACTTGATAACCTTACATTACACTGATGGTCAGTTCATTAAAACCCCCTATCTCTTTAATCGAAACTTGCCCATTCAATATCACGACAACCGTTTCAATACTGAATAACACAGAATGTATGCTTGCTGTTAATTACCAAATATGATCTGCTATTTGGGTATCATATAATACTGGTGTTGAGTAATGCGCTTTTGCCTATAATTGAATAGCCTACACCGGTGCATTAAAAAAGTGTGAATCAATATTTCATTTTAAAAAGCACCGCTCTAGGCTAATAATGTATTTATTTTATGTTTATTTTACTGTATGATATGACTGACGATTAAAACGAAAATATTTAGCGGTTACTACTGTAAAACACTGTATCTGGAACTGCTGATTTTGATTACATCTCCAAAGAATGTAATAATACTATTATTTCTTATTCTCATGCAGTAAGATTGGTCAGCAATAACCTATATATTATTCACATGAATTATTTCGTCCACAGAGTAGGTATATTATTCACATGAATTATTTCGTCCACAGAGTAGGTATATTATTCACATGAATTATTTCGTCCACAGAGTTGGACAACATCAAAAATGCGAAAGTCCTAAGTATTGGGATTACACAGTTATGTTTAAAATAATAATTCAAACCTGACATGATGTACGTATACCTACAGAGGCTCTGCTTCCAAAATATTATGAGTTTCCTGGAATGGTACACATAACTATAATCAAGTTAATCACAGTAGTTCAAAACTTCTTTTTGTAGCGAAGATGTGAGTCAGATTGTGAATGAAAAATGCATCAGTAAAGTCACTGCGTTCAATCCGTACATCTCTGGCTCTCGTTATGTAAACCTTTCCAGAAAAATTTAGACTTCAAATTTATATGTATAAAGTTGCCACAATGAATCAAATCCATTGGGATACATGCGTGATGGCAGAATGATGGCAGTGGCTAACAGACTTCGTACAGGGCAGTGCTAATTTAACCAAGAAACCAAACACTGAAGATGCATGTGCACGGCCATCTAACTACAAAATTGAAACGTCTGATCTAAGGCAAATTATACAAAACTAGACCTACAAGTCTATTACTTTTGGGTCTCAACTAAATTTGTATTTAGGCTTGCAGGTTTTCGTAATGAAATGACAAAGAAGAAGAAGAAGAAGAAGAAGAAAGAAGAAGAAGAAGAAATATAGCACTGTTTGAATTCGTTGGTAGCGATTATGAAAACTAAGATACCTCTGTAATAAATTCAGGAAAAAAAATCGTTGAAGCCTACGCTTGCTTTGCCGTGTCACTTTTTCATCTATTGTATACATACATACATGCATACATATACATACATACATCATACATACATATATACATACAGTATATATACGCCCATAAATATATAGCGTTTTCTTCTAGTGTATCCTTTTCAGAATGATCTTTGCTTCTCTTATACTGCATAAATAATATATAGGTATGATATTTCCACCAGTTTACAGACAATAGTAAGAGTGTAGATTCAGGTGTTGCTGACAGTACACATTCATCAGAAAGAAAAATAGCAGGCATAAAATGTGTATGTACATATATATATATATATAATATATATATATATATATATATATATATATATACACAGCCACATATTTATGAATACATGCACACGTTCACCACAACTACACACACACACACACACACACTATATATATATATATATATATATCTTATATATATATATATATATATATATATATATATAAGATATATATATATATAATGTGTGTATGAATGCGTATACGTTCGTAGCCGCTTATATCTACGTGCATATAATTGTGTGGGTAACCAAAGCGATAAAATTAAAACGAAAATAACACCAGTCTCACTTTCAAAATAAAATAACACGGAGGCGGCAACTGTAGGAGTGCTTAAAGGAGATACTTTCAGACACAATCAATACGACTCATTCCATTTATAAATGATTTCTTTTGCATCATATAATATTTGGTATCATTTCTATTGAAACTCATGATCAGGGTGTATATATCCATGGCTAATTATGATACGAAGTTGATTGTTTTTTTTACTTCCAACTTCTCTACCTCAGAAAATCCAATTTAGTTATAATTAAAGCAAATGAAATTTTACAACGACGACTAAGAGGGCGTAAAATTACAGGTAAAAAAAAGGTCTAAACATTTCGAAAGGGTTTACCACAGTTTTTATACGAATGTTTCCGGTGGGAATGCATGCAACAATATGTATCCATTACTTTCTGCCTCTCAGAGAGAGAGAGAGAGAGAGAGAGAGAGAGAGAGAGAGAGAGAGAGAGAGAGAGAGAGAGGCTGTCCATTTCTTTAGGTAAGATTCTTTGATGTATAATGCTCGGAATTAAATTACACATGTTGCTACTATTCCCACACATAAATTTTCTGGCAAACTCTCAACAACACTCACTTTAGTCAACACTAAAATAAACACACAAAATAATAATGGATTTCACAGCAATTCACCTCTAACAAAAATTAAACAAGAAATAAGTGAGCACTTATGAATGGCTAAATACATTTCAGATAATGGTGGTAATTATAAAAAGTATGACATACTGATACTCTATGCTTTGGGGAAAAGTACCCATTATCATTCACAACAAATTACTTTGGGAAATTTTAACAGAAAAATATAGAATACAAAACTATGGTTGGAAACTTTACAGTATTCTTCAAAAAAGAGAGAGAAAATAAATAAAAATAAAATTTAAAATTATTGGAATCTTGGTGAAAACGGTTAGTTAGTGAAATACGGGTAGCGTAATCCGTAGAGTTGTACTCCCAGCTATAGCTTTTGGAATTGACAGAGCTGAATTCTTACCCCTTAATCAATATTTTTCAATGAAAATACACATTATATTGAGCAAAGTACAGAGACTATTTACTTTCGGAAGACAGATCCAGAGAAAATAGGAAGAGACGTTGAAATTCTCTAAGAGAGAAAAAAGGAAGCGATAGAGAGACCGATCTGCGCAAGCGCGGAAATCCTCCAGTAATCTCCCACGTAATCAAAATGTCGTGTAATAGGCCAAAAAACTTTGTCGGCGAGACAAACCACTAGATAACAACTATGTCGCTGACGTTGTATCTATAGGAGACCAAACTCCTAAATTAGGGCAATTAAGGAATCCCTAATGGCCACCTTAACGAGCCTAATTATAATCTTTATTTCTTACCCTAGGCGGTTATTACGTCATTAAAGTTACCCAATCTTCACGGTTCGTTCGTTTCCACTCTTCGTCTTGCGCAAAAGTTGTATAGGTATATACATATATGTATATATATATATATATATATATATATATATATATTATATATATACTATATACATATATATATACATATATGTATATAGATATATATAACATAATATACATATATATATATATTATATATATATATATATATATATATATAATATATATATATATATATATATATATATATATATATAGTTGTATGTATATAACCTCTTATATCTCTCATTCTTTACATATTTACTTTGCAAATATATTTTCGAACTATGAAAACTGAATATATTGATAAATATGTTGAATGAATTTAGACTACACGTAAAGGATATAAAAGTCAGTAAATTAGAAATACACGAGATTTCATGCGAACGTTCGAATAAAAAAGGAGACAAGAGCGAAGGTCCAATAAAGCGCAAGTATAACAAATCTAAATAAACGAAACACCCTTGAAAGAGAGCTGTCGCAAAAATGTTCTCCTTGTCCCTTATTGGAAAACAATAATACGTTCCAGCCTCAATTTTCAATAAACGGCTAAAATCGCCGGAAGGCAGCAATTTTGCGATGCCCGTAGCCGCTTGGTCCCGATTCAGCTGTTACGTATAACTTGCGCGTCTGAAATTGACGTGATACGTTTCTCTGGTGTAATGCAATAAATTTTCCCTCGTATGTAGGCTACGAGGTTACTCCGTGAATTGTATTACTGTTATGCTATTTGTCACATTTGAAGGTGTTTCTTCTTTATTGTTATTTTGCTTTTGGAATCGGAAAATTTATAAAATAATTTTTTAAGTTTAGTTGCCTAGTAGAAAACAGATTACAGAGAGAGAGAGAGAGAAGAGAGAGAGAGAGAGAAGAGAGAGAGAGAGAGAGATAAAATTGCCTCACATAAATTGGCAGGCCAATAACAAAATCCCAGATTAAGAAAAACGTGCCCGTCAAGATCCAAAGAATTCTACTAACCTGCCTCTAACCTTCCCAAGCGGATAGATCCAATAAAAGGAATACACAGTAACAGCTAAGAAATTTACTTTATCTATCATGAAAATAGCGTCACCAAAAAATTATATATATATATATATATATATATATATATATATATATATATATATATATATATATATAATAATAAAATCAATATTCTTCATGACTGTTTATATCCGTACATGATGTAGTTTCGTGTTATAGGCTGCATTTGATATTAAAATTTATATACGTAGGTATTACTGAACAGGTGACCTACTTCTTCTCTCATCTCTCGTCTCTCTCCCCCCCCTCGGCTCTCTCGCCATCTCTCATCCCTGCCTCCTTCTCTCTCTCGCTCTCTCTCTCTCTCTTC
Organism: Macrobrachium nipponense; assembly: GCF_015104395.2. Classification (NCBI taxonomy): domain Eukaryota; kingdom Metazoa; phylum Arthropoda; class Malacostraca; order Decapoda; family Palaemonidae; genus Macrobrachium; species Macrobrachium nipponense. The sequence continues at coordinate 85,617,541 of NC_087206.1, forward strand.
TCTCTCCCCCTTCTCTCCTCTCGCTCTCTCTCTCTCTCTACTCTCTCTCTCTCTCTCTCTCACCGCCTAGAAATACCTGGTATGATCAACAGATATTTACAGGATGAAAAATAAATAACCTTGTGATATTAAAAAATATATAATTTTCCAAACTCTCAGATATCCATGGGCGGAATTTTTCTTTTCTCAAAATGCTCTGTCAGGATTTAATCATGGTCAAACTTTCAAATATTCGTATATCGAAAAATAAATTCTCTAAGTGTACTTATCAAGATCTAATCATTGTCCAAATTCTGAGATAGTCATGTACTGCAAAATAAGTTCTAAAACACGTTTTATTAATATGTACTCACTGTCCAAATTCTCATACATTCGTATATGGCAAAATAAATTCGCTGAGTATACTATTCAAGATCCAATCACTGTCCAAATTCCCAGACACGCGTACGTTGCTAAATTAATTCCCTCAGTATACATACCAAGATTCAGTCACCGTCAAAATTCTCAGACACTCAAACATTGCAGAATAAATTCCCTAGGTATACTTGTTGAGATTCAACCACTGATCAAATTCTCAGAAACTAATTTATATATTCACATTAAAATCCCCCCTAATGCTTTATCAAGATCTAATCACTGTCCAAATTCTCAGACATTCATACATCGCATAATAAATTCCCTAAGTAGACTTATTGAGATTTAACCACTGATCAAATTCTCAGAACCTAATTTATATATTCACAATAAAATTCCTCCAAATGCTTTATCAAGATCTAATCACTGACCAACATCTCAGACATTCAAATTCCGAAAAACTAATTTATATATTCACAATAAAATCCCTCCAAATGCCTCATCAGGATCTAATCAATGACCAAATTCTCAGACACTCATTTATTGCAAAATAAATTCCATAGGTATACTTATTGAGATTAACCACTAATCAAATCCTCAGAAACTAATTTATATATTCACATTAAAATCCTTCCAAATGCTTTATCAGGATCTACCCAATGACATAATTCTCAGACACTCATTTATTGCAAAATAAATTCCATAGGTACACTTGTTGAGATTCAACCACTGATCAAATTCTCAAAAACTAATTTATAAATTCACAATAAAATCCCTCCACATACTTTATCCAGATCTAATCAATGACTAAATTCTTAGACATTCATACATTGCAAAATAAATCCCCTCAATTTACTTATCAAGTTATAAACACAGGCTAGCCTTCCGGGTATTTATTGATGAAAAATAAACGGCCTCCGGATAAAAGAATCAATCAAGCTAGTCGCTCTTCATCTCGCGACATTACCCAATTTTGGCCGAATTTGGCAAAGCAGTCTCTCGGTTTATTCAGCTGCTTTCCCTTCAGCCAACCACCCACTCACCATCCCACCCCCTCACCTCACCCCCTCACCCCACCCACCCCTTTTACAATTTTCCTCTCGCGTGCAATTTGCAACACGGAGGAGGACGAGGAGGAGGAGGAACTGAGGTTGTTTACCTAATAATGTTATTCAACACGAGCCAGAGGCTGAAGTGCATTTTGCAACAGGTTCATTTGGGAGAGAGAGAGGAGAGAGAGAGAGAGAGAGAGAGAGAGAGAGAGAGAGACCCTCTTCCGAACTTCAACACACATTACTCGTTCACACCTCTAATGATGTCACGCGAAGAGTTTTCTCCTCTCGTGGATTTAAACGAACGAAAAAATAAAGAGTGGGGTCGCGTAGGAGCTCTTATGACTCTGTTCGATTCCGAGGATTGCCTTCGGTTTCGGTTTGGGATTACCTGTACGTAGCATTCGTATGGATGTTAACGATATTTGCACGAGAGGCATGTCTTTCTAGCATTGACATTGTTTCTTATAATTCATGTTTGTGGAATAATAATAATAATAATAATAATAATAATAATAATAATAATAATAATAATAATAATAATAATAATAATAATAATAATAATAATATCCATAACATAAGACAATAATTAAGAGACTCAGGACAAAGACAGAGGTAAGATACAAAAGTACCGAGATCTACAGAAGGAGAATAGGGCACTATGACAAGCTGAAACGGAGGTAGTACCTATCATCCTGCGATAACAATGAATAATCCCTGAGGACATCAGGGAACCTGGTGAGGACTGGGTGCACATCCCTCAAACCGAACTGACTGAGGGGAGGTAATCTGCTGGTCAAAGTGAGGAGTATCAGAAGTGTTGAATAGTGTTACATACATATGACTATTAAGTAGGGGAGGGATCAGATCTTCACAAGGCAGGGTGCAGGCCGCTGAAACCACATTCAGAGATGCCAACCAATCAAGGTCGTGAAGAAATAATAATAGTAGCAGACGATGATTATGCAACGTATGAAAAATCTTTAAAAAAAGTGTCAAGAATCCTCCTTTAAAAAGGTGCGGACGCAAAGCCCTTAGACGAAAGAACAGAATATATAAAATTGTGCAATTCTAGAAACCAATATCCCCTTTTCACTTCCAGAATTCTTCACACCTTTTGGATACGCTGGTTACTACAAAGCTTTAGGCTTAAATGCAAGATATGAAAACATTCCAATGTCTGCCAGTAGGATTCAAATCTGCATGCAAAGTATCAGGATTACTGTTATTACAACTGAATACTTCTCTGGTAGGAAGTGACCAGTATATTCTATGACTACAAAATCGTATTTTCTCACTGTTCATCAATGCTGTCTGTGGAAAATTTATATTTACTTCTTTCATATACATAAAAAGATGTAACTTGCTTCCCACCAAATATCAAACTAAATTACTAACAGATAAAAGCCTTATGATCAGTTTGCAATTCATTTCAATAACACCCCTATTAGTGATACATTTAAGCAAATCTCAAAATTCTA
>NC_087206.1:85625427-85642927 GCF_015104395.2 Macrobrachium nipponense
AACGAAAGAAATATTAAAACGCAGCCCATTTGAGCGAAATTAATGTGCAATCAGTCAGCGAAGCATTAGACGCCAACTTTGTTACGATCCAAAATCCTCCTGGAAAAATAAATAAAGAAAAAATTCGAATCATTGTCCAATCTACGTGCCATCGCCAGCTTTGTCTGTTTCCGGACCAATGGTCTCGGTGTCTGGCATTTCGCTATTCATCTCTCTCTCTCTCTCTCTCTCTCTCTCTCTCTCTCTCTCTCTCTCTCTCTCTGCATCAATCAACAATTTTGCGATTCTAGAAAAAAACTTTCATTTCAACACTCAGGTCACACTAACTGGGAGAGAGAGAGAGAGAGAGAGAGAGAGAGAGAGAGAGAGAGAGAGAGAGAGACGGGGTTGGGGGTGGGGGGTTAAACCCCTTAAATGGAAAGAGAATGGATCCTATGAACCAGCAATTTTCATCTGAGCGCTTTACAAATGACTGGCTGATATTCGTGGGAGATATTGCTCGCCCCTCTCTTATTCACGGCCGACAGTCCTTGAGCAAGCATTTCGCTGTCTGTCAGCAGGAGGAGGAGGAGGAGGAGGAGGAGGAGGAGGGGAGGAGGAGGAGGAGGGAGGAGGAGGAGGAGGAGGAGGACGCTGCTGATAAGTCATTTGTCTCTTTTACAGGAGACGAATGGCAGCAAAGCATGCTGCCCGCCGCCGCCTCCTCCTCCTCCTCCTCCTCCTCCTCCTCCTCCTCCTCCTCCCAGGGCGTTCGTATTAGCCTCGCTCTCAGAGGCGTCTGAGAGATGATTTTCTTTTCCATTTTAAATAAGGAAGCCGACCGAACGGCTTTTATCGAAATTGCGCTCTCTCTCTCTCTCTCTCTCTCTCTCTCTCTCTCTCTCTCTCTCTCTACTTTGCTAGTTAGCCTTGTCAGGTCTTGTTCTCGCATTCTTGAAATGGCAGTTTGCGTAACATTGGTTCGATTGTCGTTTTCTCTCACACTGAAATAGGACGAGAGAGAGAGAGAGAGAGAGAGAGAGAGAGAGAGAGAGAGAGAGAGAGAGAGAGAGAGAGAGAGAGAGAGAGAGATGAATTACAATCACACAGGATTCGATAAATGCATTCTACGGTATTGTCAGGAGAGTTCTTTGTAAATGCGATTTTTCAATGCATTATTACTTTCGAATGCCACACTAACAATAAAGTTTTTAAGGTAATGAAGCAAATCTCTAGCGTTCTTCAGATATGGCAATTCTAGCAACGTTTTTTGGGAGATGTGTTTCTTTGTTTGTTATTAACATTTATCTCTTAAGTCGCTCTAAATAAATTGTCTACCATATAACCAAGATATTTAAATTTCTTGCCTGTAATTCAAATGAAACTTATTTCAGCATCAGCGTCGTCAGGTGTCAGTGACCACCTGTAACTGTGTGTGTGTGTGTGTGTGTGTGTGTGTGTGTGTGTGTGTGTAAACAGAATATGAACTAACACTAACTACCACAGAACAGGAATTATCTTATTATGACTGATGGAGAGAGAGAGAGAGAGGAGAGAGAGGGGGGGGGGGAGAGAGAGTGAGAGGGTGAGGAGAGAGAGAGAGAAGAGAGAGAGAGAGAGAGACTTCACCCACCCGGTAAACAGCACTTAATTGAAAACAAAATGGTACTAATCATTTAAATAAAAATAAATCCCTACTCCATTTATATATTTAAAATTATAAGTTGCAAGAATAAAAAAAAAAAAGTCAGTATTATGTGTTACGATGAAACAGCAGAAGATAATATAGCGACCATTTCGACATCATGAAATCACTGTTACCTGACCAGGAAATTGCAAATTTCATGTCGTGAAAAATTAAAGCAATTAAACAGCCAAAGTAACTCCGTGGAAACATATCAGTGCTAACAGCAAGAGGGACAAGTACACTTATTTAAAAGTCGCACATGAAAAGTAGTAGGGTTTTTTTAAATTGTATTATATTCCCAGCATCCAGCGTTTACTTGTGGAGCTGTTGATGTTAGGACAGAAAATATTTAAATACTGATCTGTCTATTTCTTGTTAACACATTAAATGTAAAAGACCAGTTACACAAACGAACCAGTTTCCAGTAGATAACGTTAAAATGATTCCACACAACCGTTCGGTAACCTAAGCTAACAAGGGAAGTAAATATTAAAGATGAAAATAATGTTTTGAAACACATGAGTTTTTAATTTAAATGCAGTACACCATAATGAATGAAAGTCTCGTACGGAAGCGTCATCATTCATTTTTCTAATGATCTCGAAGAAAAGTATTACCTTTCTAATTTCTCCATATTCTGACATACCAACTGAGAATACAAAAAAGTGCAATATCAAAGAGCCTTTGGAAAACGGATTAAATATGTTCACGAAAGTACCTGCTTCAGAGAGAGAGAGAGAGAGAGAGAGAGAGAGAGAGAGAGAGAGAGAGAGAGAGAAGGAGAGAGAGAGAGAGAGAGAGAACCTGACATTCACCAAGACTCAGAGAGAGAGAGAGAAGAGAGAGAGAGAGAGAGAGAGAGAGAGAGAGATAATCAACAACCTGACATTAACACCAAGATCATAGCTGATATCATGAGAGAGAGAGAGAGAGAGAGAGAGAGAGAGAGAGAGAGAGAGAGAGAGAGAGAGAGAGAGAAGGGGGAGTGTTTAAACAATCTGACATTAACACCAAGATCACAGCCCATATCATCAGGCAGGGACGACCTATGATCTTTAAGCACAAAGAGCATTTTTGAATCGACAACCTCGGGGCCCACAATATACATACCCATAACACTCCAAGTTTCCCGCAGTAAAAGGCTGGGAATCTCCTACTGCAGGAGAAGTACGCGAACTGTAGGGACGATAGATACGACCACTTTCAGTCGAAATACGAGACCATTCTGCGGCCAAATGAAGGTACTCAAGGAAGCGAAAGGTGTTCCCTTACAATCAGGCTAAAAGCCACGAAGGAATTTTCACTCGTGTATTAAATGGCTGTGCTTCGAAGGTAGGCTGTCATCTATCATCCTATCTGACTTTTACTGGCACTGATTCACGATGGCTTATCGTAGCTAAGCGGGTGGGTTAAAAATAACCCATAAAATAATTTGGCTAATGGCGTCGACTGATTTTTCCAAACAATTACTGATCTCTTCTTTCAGTATTTCCTAATATCTTCCTGTAATTTCTTTCAAATGAACACCTTAGTATTCTTTGAAGGCTTGAATTTCAAGTCAAAGGTCCATGTAAGCCTTTTCCATACTGGATAATAATAATAATAATGATAACAATAATAATAATACCCAAATCACAAACATCAATAATCTTTATATTCTTTATAGCCTGATTTAGGTCAGAACAGATGAGAATGAACGTGGAAGGATAAGAGAACGCAATCAGCTAAGAACCAAACAAACATCGTCAAAGTAAAAGATTGAGAACGTCTAGAGCTTGTCGATAAGACGGAAAGAGACAGGCGTCAACCTACGTGACAGCCGCGGAGAGAGAGAGAGAGAGAGAGAGAGAGAGAGAGAGAGAGAGAGAGAGAGAGTGTTACAAGGATTAGGATGTCACAAAGACTTGTTAGGCCATCCGAGGAGACATCGTGCGCTCACTTACATGTAGGAGCAGATTTTACTATGCATTCACAGTGTCCTAAGGATTTTGTCAAGCTTTCTTTTAAACTCTTCCACATTGTTGCTGAGAGAGAGAGAGAGAGAGAGAGAGAGAGAGAGAGAGAGAGAGAGAGAGAGAGAGAGAGTAATGTTTTCCATGAGAGCCTCGACCTCAGATGCGTTCATGAGAGTAATGTTTTCCATGAGGACGTCGACCACGGATTCGTTCAGGGGAGTAACGTTTCCCGAGCGTTCGTTAACGGATATGTTCGCTGGCTTTAACCGGTTTATTTCACGATCCGCGGCAGCGAGGTTCAACGGCACCTGAGCACACAAACGGTGGAAGAAAAGCCATTTGGGGCTCGGCTCGGTAACCTGATTACAATGTGAACGAACGCACAGCACATTCTTCACGCGGGAGGTCAGTGTTTCCACATTACGTGGATGGAATTAGTAGCTTCCAATTTTAACTCGTGGGGTCAAATTAAACAACGCACAAATAGAATGCGTTTGGAACGGAGCTCGGGAAATTTAGTCGCTGTAATTCATATCTATAACAGCATCCATCCCAGATATTGAATTAGTATGGAAATGAACGTGAGAATTAATTTCCCCCCGCTTGGATTTTAGGCTTGTGGTTGAAAGCGTTTTAAACAGAAAAAAGTTGTTTGGGCCTTTGGACTGACAGGTCAGTCATATAAAGGTGCAACGCTTCCTTCGATATGGATATCAAGTTTACACTGGACTTTTATGATACTGAAAAGGTACTAGAGTATTTCATAAATGTCTTTGGTTAATTTACATAAACACATTCCTCTCAATGGCAGCAACTTGCTATTTAGATCAAGATTAGGCATCTGAAGAAATAATCATAATTACCCCAGTAGATAATTATGGACCATAACTTTTTTTGTGCAAAACAGCCTGTAGAATTTATTCCCCTCGACTATTCTCAAAAACAAATTAGATATTGAATTATCCTAATTATTACATTATACCATCACATGCTGGAAAAAATACTATCTTTATTAATATTATTATTATTATTATTATTATGTTCAGAAGATGAACACTATTCATATGGAACATGCCCATAGAGGCCAGTGACTTGAAATTCAAGCTTCCAAAGAACAGGGCGTTCTTTCAAAAGAAGTAACAGAAGGTCATGCGAAATACAGAAAGAGGAGAAAAAGTTATCAGAAAAACACATAAATTGAGAAATGAATAAATGAATAAATACAAGTGCAAGTAATGATTAAAATACAAGATTTGTATTTGGGTAGTAATCAGGGTTGCCGTTTTGAGGAATTTCGTCTATTAGTGTGGCTTTCTGGTGACATCTGGCAACCCTCCGTGGCTTTTCCGACCACAGGCCACGGCACTGAAGAAAAAAATTCTTCACTTTGCCTTTTTTATTTTATTATGAAAATAAAGATATAAAACATATCCTGCTTATTTATACAAATGAATTTTATTGAAATCCTTTATTTTTCTTTGTCAAAAATACTTTATATTAAGCTAGTGACGTGTAGGCTTTTAACTTCACGGAAAATAATTCTACAACGGAAAATACGCATTCTAACCATTAAATCATAATAAAGTAAAAAATCAGATGAACTGCATATGGTAACACTGCTAAAAGCCAATGTTGTGCAGACAAAACGGCATCACTGGTAGTAATGCATTGCATCTTCGCTTGGATTTATGATTTTCCAATTCACGACATCCTCAGAGTTTACTAATAGCTGTTTCGAATCTTCTCTGTTTCATTTTACTAATGAAGTTCATCGTACAGAATCCTGAAGCGGAATTAGATCCTGCCGTTCAATGAAACAACGTGGATAAGTGGATATGGAATCTAGCACACAACAGAGCGTTTTTTTTTTTTTTTTCATAAACGAAACTCTATTACTTGACGGCTGGGAACTCCCTGAATGTGTACAACCATTTTCATCGTAGGCAAACTAATTAGTGTTCTGTGTCTATCTAGATTTACTCACTCGCGTTTCCCAAAAACACTGTTAACGCCAACAACAGCGCTCTGCTTAGTGCTGTATAACACCACAAAGATTTTGACAATAACGGAATCAGACTTTCCAACGAGCTACTGAAGCAGCAACGTATAGACATTACCAAATTGGATGCCATTACCGTTGCCTTTTTTTATAACATTACTTGTTGTGATGGATTAATACAGACCAGTGAATTATCATGTACGACATATACTACATACCAGTTATATAAACATTAGTAATGGTTATAAACATAATCAGTTCATGTCTTTCTTGATTCTTTTTTTCCTCTCATTTTTCGCTAACGATTTTCTTTACCAGATTAACTTTGTTGTCAGATTTCAAACTCAACAACAACGAAAATAATAATAATAATAATAATAATAATAATAATAATAATAATAATAATAATAATAATAATAATAATAATCAAATTATAGGCTAATAAATGTTTTAAAAGTGTTGAAGCCATTTTGAATCAATTCCGAACTCGCATAGACTATGAATATACATTTTGAGAACCCTCTAAAAGGTTCTCCCCGTAGGAAAGGTAGTGCTGTCAGTGCACCTCACGCAGTGCACTGTAGGGATTACTTAACGTTCTTTGCAGCGTCCCTTCGGCACCTACCTGCAACCTCTTTCATTCCTTGTACTTTACCTCCGTTCATATTCTCTCTCTTCCGTCTGACTTTCCACCCTCTATTAACAATTGTTTCAGTGCGACTGCGAGGTTTTCCTCCCGTTACCCCTTTCAAACGTTCTCTACTGTCAAATTCTCTTTCAGAGCTGAATTGCCTCATAGGTCCCAGCGGCTGGCATCCGAACTAAAATCTTTATTCCAATTCCTAAAAAGTCTTTCGTAATCATCGACATAATTTATTACTTTTGACGTGAGAATATTCGTTGGACAACATCTAGAAATCTCCGAGGAAAAAAAAAAAAAACATCCATTGAAATCTCCGTACTCCTATGACGGTTCTACCATCTTGGAAATGATAAAAATTATCTAAGGTCATATACCATGTAAAACTAAATATTAACAACGCAAGGGACAGATGAGAATTTTCCCGGACTCTGGTGCACTATACTCTGTTTTTTTTTCATCTGTCCATCCGCCTGTGGTGTTTTTGTATGGTAACACTGCGTCCCGGGCTTTAGATAGTTACGCTATGTGTAAGTTTTAGGTAAATAAAGGGATATCTGGGTGTATATTTGCAACTGAAAAGTGTTTTAATCATTTACTGTACGCGAATTACACCGTTAATATTCGAAATAGGATATTATTACAATCGTTGAATGTAAGCTGAATGTAACTATCTAAAGCCCGGGACGCAGTGTTACCATACAAAAACACCACAGGCGGATGGGCAGAAGGAAAAAAACAGAGTATAGAACTAGACGTCACTAGGAAAAACAAAAGTACTTTCCTTTGAGGTTTTCTCGCTGGATAGGAAAAGAAACTTTTGCCCGGGGGAGGGGGGGGGAGGGTGAGGAGAGGGTGAGGGGGAGAAAGGGTGGTGAGCTTTTTGTAATCCAGGTTCCCCCTTCAAGTTGCTATTGTCATGGTAGTGATGGAACATCGCCATCAAAATGGTTTCTGAAGTGTTAAACTCTCTGACTAAGAATTCTCATAATTCAAGTGATACCTTATTTCCAGTTACTGATTTACAAGTCGATCATATATCTTCACATTGTCTCCTACGCTGCGTTATGAACTTATGAGTGATGTAGAAACACCAAAAACTACAAAGATGTATGATCTTTTTATTACTACAGAATAGAATAGAGAGTTTAGGCCAAACGCCAAGCACCGGGACCCATGAGGTCATTCAGCGGTGAAACGAAAATTGACAGTAATAAGGTCTGAAAGGCGTAACAGGAGAAAAACCTCGCGGTTGAAGCAAGATGGAAGAAAGATAATATGAACGGAGGTACAGTAAAAGGAATGAAAGAGGTTGCAGCTAGGGGGGCCGTAGGGACGCTGGAAATAACCTAAGTAATGCCTACAGTGCACCGTATGCGATGCACTGACGGCTAACCACTTTCCTCCTAGTCTTTATTAGAGAGGCACGAGAAGTAACTGATTGTAAAGTAAGATTTGCAAAGGATTTTACATAAACATATATCTACCTCTCTATTTATCTACCTATATACATACACTATATGTAATCTCCAGATAGCTCATACTGTATTTCAAAAAGAGGATGTGTTACCTTCATTTAAAGTTCATCTCCCCTGATAAATTTCTTTGTCGCGTTCAACCAGTGTTATGAGAAAGAAAGCCATCGTGCATCTTTTACTGACAAATCACTTAATATGCTTTGGTGTAATCGTTCTTCGTGTATTGACCAAATCAGATTTTTTCATTATATCTGGAAAGCGACAATGCAATTTTGCCAAACTAGGATTAGATCATTAGAGACTGCGATTAAACCATTTTATTTATCTAAAGGATTAGATCGGTAGAGACTGCGATTAAACCTTTTCATTTATCTCAAGGATTAGATCATTAGAGACTGCGATTAAACCTTTTTATTTATCTAATTCTTAAGTTGAATAGCAAACGTAAATGACTGAAAAACATAAAAACGAGAAAAAGAGAGGAACTTAATGGAGGATGTATTTTGTATCATTTTGATTTTCTTAACAAACTAATAATGTAATCATGACAAATGCTATTTGCAAAGGTAAAAACACAACACTGTCATCTTTTAAATAAGATAGTTTCAGTGGTATGTTAGATCCCACGAGCAATAAACCGTACATCTGATTGGACAAAGACCTGAATTTTTAAGTTCAGACTCAGATTAGCCGGTAGAGCATAAAGGAACCCGAGTTTTCGTGCAGGCAATTCTGGGAGCCTCATTTCTTCCATAAAGCCAAAATGAAATTAATCTTTATTCCCATAAAAGAAATATTGAGAGAGAGAGAGAGAGAGAGAGAGAGAGAGAGAGAGAGAGAGAGAGAGAGAGACTCCTTCTCCTCCACTTATAGCAAACTGAAATTCGCAATTTGTTGCATCTCTGATGACTGTTAGAGTTCCCGAGTTCCTCGAGGCAAAATTAGTTTTGGCTTCAAAACTTTCATTTTGCGCACATCCAAAATGCCTTTTTTTTTTTAAACTCTATACTACTATTCAAACGTTTAATAACCGCGAAGTCTGCAAGAAGAACAAACCATGAGCATAAATCGAATCCACTAGACGGCAAAAAAAAACCGATACAAATTTCAGCTCTCAAAAGCGATTCCTAAAGGCAGCAGCCATTTCGATATTCCTCAAAGGAAGCTAATATCAAGTTTGATTAGAGATATTACAATATCCGGCTCGGCATTATTGCGAAATGCCTTCGTAGGAAATTTCGTCATGCACCCCAATTATTGCGGAAACGCAAAGGTCAAACAAAGGTCGTTTTCGAAGCCTTCGCGCCACGGCATCGTTCGTAAGGTCATTACAGGGTCACTGTCGAATTGAAGGGGTAAGGTCAGTGGGAACCCAACTGCCAATCATTTAACTGCGTTAAATACAAGCGAAAGGTCACCTAAGGTCACCCGAATTCGAATACAGGGAGAGAACAGGGGAAGGTGCGGGAGAATTCTGGACCTTATATAAACTTACTCGAGGTCATCCTAGGTCACGTGAGGTGAACTAAGGTCACTTCGTCATCGAGGGGAGAGAATAGGTATTTTCGGGGAAATGGGGGAAAAATAGAGGAGAGAGAGAGGGAGAGAGAGGGAGAGGGAGAGGTGTGAATCTAAAGTCAGAGATGAGGCCCTGGTGACAGAGATCAATAGAACCCGGTTCTGGTCCCCTCTCCACCCCGTACCCCTCCCCCTTCTCCCCCTCCCCGGTAAACTCTCCTCCTCTCACCACCCTCCTAACACCCTCCCCCTTTCTCCATTCCCGAATCCCCTTAACACTTATTTTCCTCTCTCTCTCTCTCTCTCTCTCTCTCTCTCTCTCTCTCTCTCTCTCTCTCTCATTTCTTCTTTCCCCAATTCCCATTACTCTTCATATAACCAATCAAATTCTAATTACAGCATCACGTGTTGCTATCTGTCTATTCATTTATCTATCTATGTATCTATCTATTTATTTATCTATCTATCTATTCTAGGTGTTAATATACATCCTATCTTTTATACCCGACATTCTAACTACCTCTCTATATCATTTTCTGCCTCTATGTAAAATAAAATAAAAAAAATTTCATGTAAATAAAAATATTTTTTAAAATTAATTTCACTTCATACGTACACTTAACGCACCATATATTGTTAAACTGTATAGGCAATAATTCTAAATAAACTATTATGATGCCACCAAAATAAAACGATAATTAAAAAAAAGACAAAAATGATCCATTATCAATAACCGTAAGAAGTCAACAGGTAAGAAGGATGAAGTATATGTGGCTGGACGACTTGTTTCTTGTGCTCTCTCTTTCTCTCTCTCTCTCTGTATGTGTATGTATATTATATATATTTTATTTATATATATATATATATATTATATATATATATATATATATATTGTGTGTGTAAGGAAAACGTATAAATACGTTGCAAACAATTAGCCAAAAAACTCATATGATTTGTCAATCCTCTTAAACACAAAAATCACGAAGAACCGGGAAAATACAGTTCAGTAGGAGAGAGAGAGAGAGAGAGAGAGAGAGAGAGAGAGAGAGAGAGAGAGAGAGATATCAATACCACGAAATACCAATGAAATCTATTTGTACATAAATTGCATATATGTCATGTACGGGTAAAACAATAAAAAATTAAATCAGATTTTTTAAAACTAAGAGCTAAAAATTTTCATTTTAATGCATACATCTTCAACAAAGTATGAATATTTGTGGAATTAGAGATAGATGGGAAAAATAAAACAAAAATGAACAAGTTGTAAAAGTTGATGCAGTCGCATATAACAAGAAAATTTACACAAAATAAATGTATCAATGAACAGTGTGGAGAAATGAAATACTTTACACTAAGACAACTTGGCTAAGTCAGTAGAAGTCTTTAATACCTGAAACGTTTTTATGGACGAAAATAAGTGAAGATTGATGAGTACTACCTGACATGGAAGATTGAAAACGTAGAGGTTACGAAACGATTACAAAAATATGAGGGAACGCTGAAGGCTTCCAGACTAGTCTTCCACTGAAAGATCAAAGATATTCTCTGCGAATTCATGAAAGCTCAGAGTGAAGGTACTGAAATAGAAAAGACTCAAATTGATATAGATCATTACGTTCCTTTATTTCTCTCGATGCTATTTAAAATACAAAATTAAAACTCTGTAATGTCTTACAAAGGGTAGGTTACACATTGCAGATGACTGCTTTCTGGAGATTGGAAGACTGAGTCATTGACACTGAAGAATATTAGCTGTATAAATCACTTTTTATTAAAAAAAAAAAACATTTCAGATAACATGGCCCCTCCTTGCCTGATACTTCATGTGTAACGCCTAAAGAATACATAAAAGAATATTAAACCTATAAAATAAAGTTTTATGGGATACATAAATATTTTTTCTACCCATTTTACAAATCTCTGCCAATTAGACTCGAATAGGAACAAGCACCATTATGGTATGCACAAAAAAGACAGATCAGGGGATAAGTCTTCATAAAAAGTGCGTTTCCATTGACAAATTTGAACTGTTACCTAAGTAATTCTGATAACAGACATTATAGGCAAATCAACCTAAGTTACCATAATAATAATAATAATAATAATAACTGAAGGAAATTTAAAAAGAGGATCATAGATCCAAAGGTTTTTGCTAGCAGACATAACGGTGGAACAGCTCCCCCTCTCCCTCCCTCTCACACACACAAACACACACACACACACAAAAGGGGGCGGTGTGTGGCAGCTTTCATTACCGTCTCATGGTCCTACTAGATTCCAAACTGCTAAACCTTATTTTCGAAATAACTGAACGTATTCAAGGTCAAGATCTTGTGAAGAATAACAATAATCAGTGCTATGGATTAATATTTCTGTGATCACAGATTGGAAGAACTTATGTTGATGACTTAGGAAGCGTCGCCAACAACAAACAGAAAACGGGTCATACTAGAAGAATACTTCACAAAAACGAATCACGCTGGAAGAAGAATTCACTGAAAACGAGTCACACTAGAATAATACGTCACAGAAAACCGATCACAATGGAAGAATTCGCCGAAAACGGGTAGCACTTGACTAGAATAATACTTCACAGAAAATGAATTACACTGAAAGAAGACTCCACAGAAAACGGGTCACACTCGAAAAAGACTCTACAGAAAACGGTTCACACTGACAGAAGAATTCACTGAAGATGGGTCACACTAAAAAAAAAAAAAAAAAAAAAAAAAAAAGACACTAGATGGAGACGTGGAAAAAAAGGGGGAGGGTGAGCCACTTGAAGAAGGCCACAGAAAACCCGAAAACGTGTAATAGTGAAAGAACACCTCACAGAAAACGGGTCACACCTGAAGAAGACTTCGGTTTGATCCTGCTATTTACGAAGATTTAAGTTCGTGGTGACAAAATAGCTGGCAAGTAATAAGAATTTCTAGGAAGTATCAACGGAAATTAAAACTTCAGATGTTATGTATTTGGGTAACGCACTTAATAAAGCAATAGGCGGAAGACCTCTAAAACGTATGTACAGGAAATATTGATATATTACCACCGCGCCAGGAGCATTTAGAACGCCCTCGGAAATACGGATATTAAACGACGGAGAGAGAAAACCTTTCGGTATCCCAGGCCGAATCAATCATTATTAAAGCCTAGCTTCGAGTCTGCAGAGATTACGTAATCCTCACTAGCGGTAAACACGGAGGGAATTGGGTTGGTTAGTCTCGGATTGCCGATGTTGAGGGAAAAGAAGCCAAATGAACACATTTTTCCCAGTCAAAATAATAATAATAATAATAATAATATAATAATAATAATAATAATAATAATAATAATAATAATAATAATAATAATAATTGTCATTATTATTATTATTATTATTATTATTATTATTCAGAAATACATTGTTTACCTTGATACTGCCAATGATGAGGAAAAAGAAATTAATAATAATAATAATAATAATAATAATAATAATAATAATAATAATTATTATATTATTATTATTATTATTATTATTATTATTATTATTTTATTATTATTCATCTAACATCTATACAGACAAAGCCTGAAATGCCATTAACATACAAAAAATGACATAAGGAAAGAAGAAAAATATAAAAATCGATATTTATAAATAGGGCTTTGAGATATTTACCAAAAATGATATATAGCAATTTTACACGGCACGTAGAGATAACTAAGGGTACCTTGACTTCTTTGTACATGTCACCCTCGAGGGACAGAGGAAGGAACAGCAATATATTATATATATATATATATATATAGATATATATATATATATATATAATACACACATATATATATATATATATATATATATATATGTATATATATATATATATATATATATATAGATATATATATATATATATATATATATATATATATATACCATATATATATATATATATATTATAAGATGAAGACGTCCAATAGATTCAGTATGCTGAAAAAAGATGTATTTGATTGTTTCTAAAATTTTTCCCGAGATTATCCTTTCCTGCAAATATATAAGAATGATGGTTGAAGATCACGATCTATGTCATAACATGAGGTGTTTTAATTCCATAAGATAAGGACGTCCAATATATGCAATAATATATGAAAAAATGTCTCTGATAGTTTATCAGTTCATATTGTTTTTAAATAATGATTTTTCTTTTTCTGCAAATATTTAAGAATGATGGTTAAAAGTCACGAACTATGTCTTCATGAAACATATTCCCTCTTTGATAAATGTCTTCATGAAACAAGTCGTGTCCCTCTTTGGTAAATATGACTTCGTGAAACAAAACATTTCCCCTTTTTGATAAATATGCCTGCATGAAAAGACTCTGGTCAAACCAAGACATTGCTTACTTAATCGTAACATCTAGTTTTGTTGCTACGAACGCCCCAATCCCCGTCCTTTACAGACTTTCTGGAAATAAGTTTCAAACGATTCCAAAGAAAACATCTTTCGTAAAAATCCGGTGTGAGTTCTGGCGAAGTTATAATGACCTTCCTAGGGAAACAAATTGCTTGGTCTCCAATCTGGCTCAGGGATAAATGGGACTGAAATAAAACGTTTATGAAACGAACGTTTGAAGAAACGAGAAACGTTTTTATTTACATATTCCAGTAAACACATCCTTTTGTACGATTAAATTATAATTTTTACTTTATTTAAGACATTACATACTTGCCTTGGTAGTTCAGGGGTCCTTTATTAATTAAAAAGGTTAGTTAAAAGGAAATCTGATTTTAGATTTAGCTGCCTTTATGCCAGCACGGCTCCTTCCCCCATGGTGGTCCATATCGTAATGTGTTACAAGGTTTCAGTGGCCGGGTGTGGAATTCTGAACTCGTAAAATCAACTCAGATCAGGCTACGGAGTTTACGGATGAATGGTAATGACCCCTGAATATTTGCTGTGTCCGTAACACTGAAACTGAGTAAACATAACAAAATATAGAATTTAGGCCAAAGGCCAAGCGCTGGGGTTTATGAGGTAATTCAGCGCTGAAACGGAAATTGACAATAAAAAAAATTGAAAACATGGAAATTCCACTCTGAAACAATAATTATTGTTAGCAGAGTGTGGAATGTGGGATGGGAAAAGAGAGAATATGAACGGAGGTACAGTAAAAGGAATGATGTGGGATGCAGCTAGGGGCCGAAGGGACGCTGAAAAGGACATTAAGTAATGCCTCCAGTGGGCAGCATGAGTGGAATCATTTAAAATCTTGCAAGCAAGAGCCAACTGTATTTATTTAACGCTATTCTCACTGTCTCATACTACAGCGAATGTTAAGTCTACTGACATAAAAGATGTACCGGCAGTGCTGCTGTGCCAAGCAACGGTGTTGGACAGAAACAGGAATAAAATGCGCATCATTCTAAGTGATCCAAGATTCTATTTTTGAGTGTTACTTTTACCCCAGCTGTTTTCTGTGTCAGAACTGTCGAAAGAAATCATGTCTTTACTTTTACTTTTACATGCTAACTCTAGAATTAGTTCTGGCTAATTTAGTTGTTAGATAGTACCTGGCATGGCACTAGTTAGTGTTTTTAACTGTTTAACGTAGCCTATAATGTCAAGGGGTTAAACAGAAACGGCTGTAATATCTCTTGCAATTTTTAGTGAAATTATACGTAATTTTAGTGGACGCATAGTGTTTTCTTTTGAACGAATTTGGGTAGTTTAAAGTACATTTTCCTCAGTTATCACTTGATTCTGTTCGCTGTCACCCTATTTGGTTGGTCCTAAGTAGTCACTGATAAAGTTATCCTGTTGCAAAGCCATACTAACTGAGCGAAGTCATTGATCTATCAAGTAAATCAACTGAAACCTTGGACCCAACTAAACTGCAGCTGGCGTGCGAATACACACACATACACACACACACAAACACACACATATATATATACGTATATATATATATATATATATATATATATATATATATATATATATATATATTATATACATATCGAGAGAGAGAGAGAGAGAGAGAGAGAGAGAGAGAGAGAGAGAGAGGGAGAGTGCCTCAAGTAAATCGACAACAGAGCTAGGCCTGCATTCATTCTTAAGACCCGTGGTTCGATTCCATAGTTCAATCCTGACTTACAGGATACAAGGCTCGAGAATATGACTCATATTCTCTTTCCTGGATGTGCCACACTAGAGCTGAGTAACTGTCAAGTGCATGATTTAGTTTTTAAGCAGACATAGACACGATAGATTTTAATGGAACACATCCCCTTACCTCAACCGGAAATGAATTTGCGGGCTGCTCTATGCCGAACCGAGTGTATTAACCACCACACTGTGGGCCCCATATGCAAATTATATATATATACCGGTTTTTTCGAAATTAGAGCCCCCCCTCCACAGAAAAAATGGAAAGTTATGAAGTTTTCTGCTATAGCCTATCACCAAGTAGTACATTACTTTAAGTTTCTATCAAGCTATTTTTCATTTTATCTTTCTTGTATTTTCAGACTGAGTGACGGAGTTGGATACAGCCATGGCTACGACTCGGAGGAAATCAGATGGATTGACCGAATCCGGGCTATAACCTTCAGAGAGGCCAAGGATGCTGGTGCATCCTTCATTTCACGTTCCTGGATAGCTAAATACATTAAAAGAGATCAATCCTTTGTTAATAGAAACTGGAACAAAAATCCATATGACTGTCATCGCGAAAAGAGTGAGAATCTTGCAAGGCTTGAAGTCCTTTCTCACGAGTCAAAAGACATCATAGCTGAGGCAGCGGGTAGACCAAGAAAGTCTTTATGAAAATTGGCGCTTGAACTAGAAACAAAAAGGGGAAAGAAGAGAAGTTATAGTGCTGTGTATTGTGAGTTGAAAAAAATCTGGTATCAGGTCATTTCATGTTATCAGCAAGCCCAACATCACTCAGCAACAAAGAGAAGACTGTGCATGGTTTTGTGGTTCATATCTTAAAGATAGGGATGAACCTGACTTTTTACATGTAGCCGCATCAGATGAATAATTCATTCACACAGTCAGGAAGCCAAATCATAAAAATGACATCATTTGGGCTGCAAAGTTGGATGATGTCAGTGATGACATGTGCTATTGCCAAGTTGTGAAATTTCCGAATGTTTGGAAATTTGTTTCACAGCCAAACGGTTAATGTGGATCATCAAAGAAAAATGACAGTCATGGAATGGCGAATACTTCAGAGAAACTGTGCTTACTGGTGGACTATTTCCTTTCCTCAAAGATCCTGAAAATGTGTTATCTGTTGAAGAAGTCGCATTTTTGCATGACAAGGCACCATGTTTCAAGGCTCTTCAGACACAGGAGCTGCTTCAAAACAGTAGTATCGATCTCTACTCGTCAAGGGAATTTCCAGACAGCTCTCGTGACCTTAATGTGGGTGAAAACATTGGTAGTATCTTAAAGGATCGTGTTGAAACGCGCACAGTGAACTATGATGGTATACCAAGCCTTGACGACCTGTGAAGAGAGGTGCCCAAAGTACTCAGGGAAATGAAGTTTGAGTCTCAGCTTTCTTGCGATTTGCTGATATCATACCCCTCAAGAATGCAGGCTGTGGTAGAGGCAGATGGAGGCCACACAAAATATTAAATACTCAGAGAGAAACTTGAATAAATACCTGTTATGAATTACTTTTGTTTTTGTCCATCTGAATTTTAGTTTATCCTGTAAAAGGGGGGTCTCTAATTTCGAAACACCCTGTATATATATATTTACACACATATGCATATCTACGTATCAATTTAATTATATTTGTGTGTGTGTGTATGCGCCTGTATCAAAGGATGAACAACACATTCAGATACTTTAATATAACATGTACAACCTCAAAATTCAATAAAATCATTACCAATAAGACTATCACGTTAAACAGGTCAACCAGAAAGTAATTAAAATTACAAAATAAAAAGAAAAAATACATACAAGGAAAAAAAAGAACCCTCCAACTTGTTGACGAGTCGGAATAAAAATAGGCAATATTAATTTGAGGACATGAAAAGAGGCGATACATGGAGGTGGCGCAGCATTCAAAGGTGTTATGAAGGATTTCTGAGGAGACGGACGTTCGTCTTGTGGTGGAAGGGGTGGGGGCGGGGGTGGGGCGGGGGAGGGGGTGGGGAGCGGTGTACGGGAGTGGAGATCGAGTTATAAAAGAGGATAAAAGCGTAGATGAAGGTTTCAGGAAAAAGAGGGATGGATGGATAGAT
>NC_087206.1:85657927-85667927 GCF_015104395.2 Macrobrachium nipponense
TGATTTAAATGAAATAGTTAATCTAAAAAACAGCGCACCTTTCCTATTTTTCTTGGTATTGTCTGATTGAATAATTTGTGAAATTTAGGCTGTCAAGCCAAGCACAATTATTACTATTATTATTATTATCATTATTATTATTATTCAGTGGAAAGGGGGAGATGGAGAATGGAGGGGTTGGACAGAAAGATAATAAAAGAGACCCAGAGAATAATAATAATAATAAAAAGGAAATGAGGTACAAGAATCTAAAAGGGGGACTAGGAGAATTTAAAGTTAGGAATGCTGGACAGCAAGAATTACGAGAGGAAACGGGAAAGGAAGTAAAGTAAAAGGGCTAAAGTTAATGTAGCTAGGGAAGAGGCACTGCTAACAGCCTTTAGTAAATGCCTACAGTACACCATATGAGGTGCAATGAAGGCATTATCCCCTACGTTGAATATTCTAGGTATTACCCTAAACTTTTCATCACTTCTCTGTATTTCCAAATCACTCACCTTTTCGCATAACACGTATACTACGCTAACATTTGAACTGAAGATAATTTCAACTATTAACTGTCATCATTAATTATTTTGCACACGACTACCTCTGTTTTATCCTAAAACACTGACCGATTAATCGTTAGGTCTTTGTCGGATGAATAGAAAGCATTATCAGTTTGTTATTACGGAAGTCCAGTCTTTACTCCAGACTGGAGAAAAGGTCACTGTTATCAATATTACCTTATACCTTACCGCACGTAGTACCTATCACAGAGCCAAACAGGAACCGTGTTTTAAAGTATCACATTTATTTCAGTAGTTCTTTATGAAGTTGGAAACACATCAGAATATTTAAGTTATGAAATATATTTACCAATATTTTAAGATTTTTTTTAATATTCCTAACGAAGGTAACAAGTGAAGGAAGGATAATACACATTTTCAACAGAATCATCAACAATACAATAGCTTTAGGCTTTGAATACACACACACACACACACACACACACACACACACACACACATATATATATATGTACATATATGATACATTTATATATATATATATATATATATATAGATATATGAAATTGTAATATTTATCTGGTAAAAAAGTGACCAGTAGATTCTACATATGTATTTCAGCCTAAAAAGCAATAAAATGATTGCCCACTTGGTTACGATGGTGAGGATGGGTCTATTCCAGCTCAAATAAGTATATCTGAAAACGACAGGTATATGAATGTATGAGAGGGAGTTGACTTTAATCCTTCTCGTGGTCAGGTCGGCAACGTGAACTCTTTGTAATTATTGGACCTGGGTTCGTTTCCCAGGACCGGACATCACAATTTCTTCTTCAAATTTCTTTGAACTTGGATCTTCAGGCTTGGTAGTGACAAGCGTATCCAAAAAAGAGCAAAGAATTCAAGAAGTTAAGAGGGCATTGTGGCTATTACAATTTCATATGTATCTGGTAAAAAAGGGACCAGTAGATTTTACATATTATATATATTTGTATAAAATAGGTATTCAAGGTCTATATGATTTATGTCGTACCAGTGAATGGTATACCTGGTAGTTAGGTGACTGCAATGTATTGCCACCAGAGTTATAAATGGCATAGGGCCAGCAACCCAACCCCAAATGACTGGCTGAGAACCACAAGGAAATTATTTTCTGATATACAAAAAATCATTTTATATGTGTGTGTGCGTGCGTGTATATATGTATTATGTATATGTAAGTGTTTATGTGAATGTCTCCTGCGTTCGCGCCCAGGTACAGGCAAATCTATTATCGTGAAAAAAATTCCCCTTCGGTTAAGCATATATGAAAATATATTAATTCCGAGGTAGAGCGAATTAGATATTAAAGGACATTGTAGCTCGATGTATAATATATATATATATATCTATAGTATATACATATATATATATATATACACACATACATACATACATACACACACACACATATATATACACACACACACACACACACACACATATATATATATATATATATATATATATATATATATATATATATATATATACGTGTGTGTATGTGTGTAGCCCCCCTTACTTATATTTTACTACTATCCTTGGGGCCTAGGACAGTCTTCTCTTTTCTACTGCGCATGCGCTCGCCTCACCACAAACCTCTCTAATGGATCTCTGCATTCTGACACTCAAAATTCCCTTTACCCCTCATTCTTTTTCCCGTGGTTTTTTTTGTATAGCATTTATTCCACGGTTCATTAGCTGCAAGCAGGAACCCGGAGAGGTTCTGAAAACTTAATGCCGGCGTAATGGACCTCGGCATTTTTTTTTTTGGATGGGGGTAGAGGGGGGGGGGGGGGGTTGCGGGCATGAAGTTTCAACGGGACAGAATATGTAAAAAAAATTGTCAGAATATTAAAATAGAAAAATGGACCTTGCCAATACGTCGAGACTGACAATTTTAA
Organism: Macrobrachium nipponense; assembly: GCF_015104395.2. Taxonomy (NCBI): domain Eukaryota; kingdom Metazoa; phylum Arthropoda; class Malacostraca; order Decapoda; family Palaemonidae; genus Macrobrachium; species Macrobrachium nipponense. The sequence continues at coordinate 85,660,379 of NC_087206.1, forward strand.
CCATCGAAACGTGAACGTGGATGACCAACTAAAGCCTTTTTTTTTTCTTACAAAAATGTTTTTTTCAACTTTCTGTAATTATCGACGGGACAAAAAATTTTAAAAAAGTATCTGGAAATTAAGAAAAAAAATAGATGTCCCTATATACGTCATGACTGCAATTTTAACCATCGAAACGTAAACGCGGTTGGCCAACTTTTTTTTTTCTAACTTTTTTTTTAAACTTTGAGTAAATTTTCGACGGGAACGTTTATTTTTTATTTTTCTTTAATTTTTTTTTCATTGTCAGGAAATTCCGGAAAAAAATTAACGTTGCCAAGTGCATCCTGGGTAGTAGTTTTAACCGTCGAACGTGGATGGCTAACTAAAGCTATAAAAAAATTGATCAATTTCCTCTACAAGTCACCAGGAATGGTGCGTCACACATAAAGGCGAACAATATTCACATACTGGCAGAATAAATGACTTATATTTGTTTGTATGGTGCTTTTACGTTGCATGGAACCAGCAGTTATTCAGCAACGGGACCAACGGCCTTACGTGACTTCCGAACCACGTCGAGAGTGAACTTCTATCACCAGCAATACACATCTCTCACTCCTCAATGGAATTGAACCCGCGACTACCGCGATGGGACGCCAACACCATACCAACCACGCCACTGAGGCGCTTGCAAATGACTTATAACATGTGGCATTCATACCCATATCTCTATAGAGCAGTACAAGCCTTATTAACAATACCTATATATCTAATTACAAAATCAAATGTTTTCATGTGAATCAAAAATAAAATGAAAATGGAAAAATGATACATTCAATTTAGGTGAAACCACCAAAACACGTCCTCTTAAAAAAGGTTCGAAATCCCATCTAAATCTCCTCTAATTCAAATGTTCAATTTGCCTCAGATATTTCTAATGGAATGGAAGATAAAATTTATGCCTGCCGAAAGCCAAGCGCGGGGACCTAGGAGGTCATTCAGCGCAGAAAAAGAAATTGAGAGTAAAAAGATTTGAAAGATGTAACAGGAGGAAAAAACTAGCAGGTGCACCATGAAACCACTGACAGGAAAACGTGGAAATAAATATACCACAAAGAAAATGAACGGAGGTATAGTAAAAGGAATGAAAGAGGTTACAGCTAGGGGCCGAAGGGACGCTGCAAAGAACTTTAAGTAATGCCTACAGTGCACCGCATGGGGTGAACTGATGACACTATCCCCCTACGGAAAGGATATTTTTAATGCCTATGGAGGCAAAGAGGAAATTTAAGGAAAACAGCGTCTGGGAAGTTTTTTTTTTTTTTAAACAGCGTCTGGGAAGTTTTTTTTTTTTTTAAACAATTTCAAAGACCAGATGAAATAGTATTAATTCCAAACGTTTGAAGAGGCACATTTGTGTTGATTGTTTTCTTGTTTGTGAGATATAATAGTAACACATTTCTATTTTGACATTATGGGTATGTCAATAAAGATTTACTGAAAAGTCCGCCACCTCTGTGTTCTGTTTCTTAGTTAGAAAAAATTTTCATTTTCAAACTGAGGTTCTGTAAAGGAAGATTTAACGAAAGTCCATCTGCATGAAACGCTGTCCAGAGGCACCAATACGACTCTGTAGACTGGCCTCAACTAAGCCCATAAAATTTGTTAAAACTAGATCCAGAGACTGCATATATATGAGTGATCTGAAAAATATCAAACGATGGTAACCCAGGGCAAACTTTCCATTGATGGAACACTCAAATAACCAGAGATCACAATGATGCCTTCGGGTTAAGGGATTTACGCCGTCACCGTTTTCTTTAGAGTCAGAAGAAGTACGCTGTCACCGTTTTCTTTAGTCAGATGAAGTACGCTGTCACCGTTTTCTTTAGAGTCAGATGAAGATATCTGTGTGTGTGTGTGTGTGTGTGTGTGTGTAGGTGGGGGGGGGGGGGAGGGGGGGGATCCACAAGTATGAGGCAGTCACATTCCTAGCCCCCTTCCATTATTATAAGCAAGCTTGTTATGCAATAAGGAACTATTATCTTAGCTTGTGAAATGATTCGTAAGTAAATATTAAAAACCCAGGAATGGGAAACTCTTGTCTTGGATTTGTTTCATCCCAGAACAGGCGCCAATTCGGACGACTTGTCTAATTTCCTTTAATTCTCGTTACAAGCAACTGTTCATATTAACAGAGAGAGAGAGAGAGAGAGAGAGAGAGAGAGAGAGAGAGAGAGAGAAAGCTGGCAAATAGAATCAGATGTAAATGGCCATCTCCCCTTCGTTACCCTATCCTTTATCCAACTCATGCAAAACATACGAGTATGCCCTCTGCCCTTCAGATGACGAGAGAGAGAGTGAGAGAGAGAGAGAGAGAGAGAGAGATTTGATAGAGATGAGAGAGAGAGAGAGTGGACACCTCATCACAAGATGGCAGGGAATCAGGGAATCCGGAGACGACTAAATATAGGCAGTTGGAGGAGGAGGAGGAGGAGGAGGAGAAACCTGGGAGGGCGCGAGATGAGACCACACGTGGCGAATCTAATACCCGTGCTTCTGACATTTCTCCAGCCCTTCCTTTTCATCATTTCCTTTCTGGGTGTTTTCTCCCCCGATTCCCTTCAGCGTCAATAATCTAACAACAGGGACGACAACACAGCGACTAGGAGACGACGAAGGAGGTGCTGGGGGTGGTCGCGTTCAATTTGCTTCTTTTGGAGGAAGTCAAAGGGAGGCGCCTCCTATTTGTCTCTTTCGTTCCACACCACCTGGGACCGCCTCTCTCTCTCTCTCTCTCTCTCTCTCTCTCTCTCTCTCTCTCTCATGGATCGAGATACGGACTGAAATGACACCATAGTTTCATCAAGAAATACGTTGACAAAACACCGTAGTTTTATCGAGAAACAGGTTCAAATGACAACCTAGTTTCATCAAGAAACTGGTTCAAATGACACCGTAGTTTCATCGAAAAACGGGATAACATGGGGCCATAGTTTCGTCAAGAAACAGTTTCAAATGACACTACAGTTTCTTCAAAAAGAAACAGGTTGATAAGACACCATAGTTTCATCGATAAAACGGATTCACATGAACCAGATTCACTGACAAGCCTGGTGAAATGACACAATAATTACTTGGCTGCGTAACAGAGGATATCCCAGTCTCTATCTCTATATAAATTTTCATTCACTGATAGTGCAGGGTCATTTCATTACATCAAGGTATTTGGCATGGTATGATAAACTTGATGCAATCAAAATGATACTCTCACAGTCTTATGAAAATTGCAAATTTACATGAAACTGCTTATTCTTTAAACCACAGGCTTTTTAAGGAATTAATAGGCTGGAATATGATAAGAGAGTGTTATTCAAGTGATTATTTACAGGGTGTTTCGAAATTAGAGGGGCCCCCCCTCCACAGAACAAATGGAAAGTTATGAAGTTTTCTGCTATAGCCTATCTCCAAGTACATTATCTTAACTTTCTATTAAAATATTTTTCATTTTACATTTCTTGTATTTTCAGACTGAGTGATGGAGTTGGATACAGCCACGGCAAACGACTCGGAGGAAATCAAATGGATTTACCGAATCCGAGCTATAACCTTCAGAGAGGCCAGGGACGCTGGCGCATCCTTCATTTCACGTTCCTGGATAGCTAAATACATTAAAAGAGATGATTCCTTTTTTTAAATAAACATGAACAAAAATCCATATAACTGTCATCACGAAAAGAGTGAGAATCCTAGATCTTAAGCCCTTTCTCAGGAGTCAAAAGACATCATAGCTGAGGCAGTGGGTAGACCAAGAAAGTCTTTGTAAATTGGCGCTTGCACTAGAAACAAAAGGAGAAAGAAGAGAAGTTATAGTGCTGTATATCGTGAGTTGAAAAAATCTGGTATCAAGCCATTTCATGTTATCAGCAAGCCCAACATCACTCAGCAACAGAGAGAAGACCGTGCATGGTTTTGTGGTTCATTTCTTAAGATTGGGGTGAAGCTGACTTTCTCCATGTTGTCGCATCAGATGAATTCTTCATTTACACAGTCAGGAAGCCAAATCATAAAAATAACATAATTTGGGCTGCAAAGTTGGATGATGTCAGTGATGAAATGTGCTATTGCCAAGTTGTGAAATTTCCTGAATATTTGGGAACTTTTCTGTTTCACAGTCAAACCGTTAATGTGGATCATCACAGAAAAAGGACAGTCGTGGAATGGCGAATACTTCAGAGAAACTGTGCTTACTGGTGGAGTATTTCCTATCCTCAAAGATCCTGAAAATGTGTTATCTGTTGAAGAAGTCACATTTTTGCATGATAAGGCACCATGTTTCAAGGCTCTTCAGACAGAGGAGCTACTTCTAAACAGTGGTATCGATTTCTTCTCGTCAAGTGAATTTCCAGATAGCTCCCCTGACCTTAATGTGTGTGAAAACATTGGTAGCATCTTAAAGGATCATGTTGAAGCACGCACAGTGAACTATGATGGTATACCACGCCTCGACGACCTGCAAAGAGAGGTGACCGAAGTGCTCAGGGAAATGGAGTTTGAGTCTCAGCTTTTTTGCAATTTGCTGAAATCATACCCATCAAGAATGCATGCTGTGGTACAGCCAGATGGAGGCCACACAAAATATTAAATACTCAGAGAGAAACTTAAATAAATTCCTGTTCTGAACTAGGAATTTATTCAAGTTTCTCTCTGAGTATTTAATATTTTGTGTGGCCTCCATCTGCCTGTACCACAGCATGCATTCTTGATGGGTATGACTTCAGCAAACCGCAAAAAAGCTGAGACTCAAACTCCATTTCCCTGAGCACTTCGGACTCATTGCAGATCATTTGGGTTATCGACTTGTTGGCCGAATTGATAACACCACTGAAGGCCTGATATCTCCTCGGTCCACTGGGCGCTGGTTCGAAACCCACGGGAGGACAAAATTATTATAAACTAAAAAAGACATTCCCCTTCGGTTAATATATATGAAAATATATTAATTCCGAGGTAGAGTGAATTGGATATTAAAGGACATTTGTAGCTCGATGGTGTGTGTGTGTGTGTGTGTATATATATATATATATATATATATATATATATTTTTTATATATATTATATAGATATATATATATATAATTTATTTATCATATTTATATTCACTTACAAATCATCAAACAAACACAACTATCATCTTAGGCATCCGAACTCCATTCTTCGTCCGAAGACTGTTTCCGCGCATGCGCAGAATACTGCAACTACCGGAGCAGTACACCTCACTTAACTGAAACTTCGTCATGGGGCATAAGGAGTTTTCTGTTACGAAACGCAACGCAAATTTTTGCACGGCAATCTCTCGGTCTCCCTCGGTCTATTTGCTCCCAAGTGGGCAAAAGGTCCATTCGAATGTAGAGCAGGGCGATTTAAAGGTGAAATGGAGCTAATGAAGCCGGCGAAGCAGCGGATGAGTCATCACGGAACGTCGTGGCGGATGAAAACTCGCCTCCCTTTCATAAAGGGCTCCATATTGAGGGTCATTATGTGAGCGCCTGGTATTAAGGGGTTTTAGGCTGTGATGCTGCTTTCATTTTGTTTGTTTTTTTTTTATCTCTCGTTTTAGCGCTGGATACGGACTTGCACGAGAGATAGTGGGGGTGGGGGGGGGGTGTGGCTGGTAAGGCATGTACCCCTGGAGATTGGGGTGGGGGATGGGACATCTACTTCCGGAGAAGGGGGGGGGTGGGGGTATCTAAGGCACGTACCCATTGGAGGTGGATATATGGGGAGGGCTAGGACAGGATCCTTTGCGGTGGGGAGGAGACTCTCGCTGGAGATAGGGGAGTGATACTAGGGCAGGTAGGTACCCTTGGAGTACGGAAGGGAGGGAGGAGGTGGGGGGAGGGAGGGAGGAGAGGGCGGGGGGGTCTCAGGTGGGTAAAGGTAGGCGTTGTATCTTTATAGCTGGGCGATTTAAAATCCGATGAGGTTTTTTTTTTTAGAGCCTTCTTTTATTTTTTAGACGGCTATTTTGACGCTTCATTTCGATGTTTCATTTTGAAACCTCCCTCGCCTTTCGAGATAATGTTACTTGCGATGCTTTTTTCCGTAACGTCAATGATTACAACACCGGAATCGGGCACTGAAATGAAACGATGCCTATTAACGACAACGAAGAAACAATAATATTTGTCAGTCGAAAATCACTGTTAAATACTATGACTTCATACTGTAACAGAATTTGGGACACAGGTGTAATATGTGTATTTTAATGGATTCCGTCAGGCATAAAGATGTGCATAAATAAGTAAAAGACATTCATGAATATATATATCTATATATATATATATATATATGTGTGTGTGTGTGTGTGTGTGTGTGTATGTATGAACACACACACACACACACACACACACACACACACACACATATATATATATATATATATATATATATATATATATATATATATATATGTGTGTGTGTGTGTGTGTGTGTGTGTGTACATACATACATACATACATACATACACACACACACACACACATATATATATATATATGTGTGGTCTTTGTACTAAAAATTAATGTTCTATTTTCATATTAATGTTCTTATTCCACAAGTTTGTATCTATGTGTATATTAAGAAAGGATTAACTGCTACGTATAGATTTCAAAAGCATCATTAAAAGAGTATATTGTAGTAAATGTTGAAATAAAAGCGAGAAAAAACTGTTCTGCGCGCGTAATGAACGGTACTGAGAAATATAATTTCATTACTATCTTATTAATTATTCTGATAAAAAGCGCAAGAGATATTTTCTATCTTTAATGTAACAATTCATTTGTATGCAAACAAGATATATAATATATATATATATATATATATATATATATATATATATATGTGTGTGTGTGTGTGTGTGGTGTGTGTGTTGGATATATATATATATATATATATATATATATATATATATATAATCTTGTTTTGCATACAAATGAATTGTTACATTGAATAGAAAATATCTCTTGCGCTTTATCAAAATAATAATGAAGATAGTAATGAAATGATATTTCTCAGTACCGTTCATTACGCGCGCAGAACAGTTTTTCTCGCTTTTATTTCAACATTTACTACAATACACTCTTTTAATGATGCTTTTTAAATCTATACGTAGCAGTTAATCCTTTCTTGATATACACATAGATACAAACTTGTGGAATGAGAACATTAAATATGGAAAAAAAACATTAATTTTAGTACAAAGACCACAAGCACTGGGAGCTATGAAGACATTAAGTACTGAAACGGAAAAAAATAAAAATAAAAAAAATGTTTGAAAGGTGTAACGGGAGGAGAACCTCGCAGTTGCAACACAAAACAATTCTTAGGAGAGGGTGGAAAGTAAGAACTAAATCATCATCATATCTTGTCCAAACAATGGATCTAGTACTGGATCCATTGTTTGGCAGCTTCATTGGTGTTCAAGAGGTCTTGATCTGTGCAAGTGGGCCCCAGTTCACATTCAAGGAGGATGTGTTGCATTGTTTGTACTGGATAGCCATATTGG